>NW_009260614.1:4528989-4571437 GCF_000687185.1 Egretta garzetta
GCGTTCATTTTGTTGACAGAAAATGCTACAACAGACAGCCTATCAGAAAAGCAGTTTAGGAAATGTGGCTAATCTTTGGTATCCGAGATGAAATGACTGATTGTTGGGTTGCTTTTTGTTTCTTTTTAAACAGCTTAACATGGAATTTCTTAATGAGAATCAGAAATTCATGTGCCTTTAAAGCCAAGTGTTTGGCTCCTAGACTAGAGGCGCGGTATTTCCCCTACGCATGTAGTGGCATGAGGTGGGAAATGAAACAGTGTTTTGGATTTGCTTTGCTTTATTATTTCTAGCACCCACTTGCTGTTCTCCAGAGGATGCCCAGGCACTCGAGGAAAATTTCTGGCTCTACTTGTTTAGCTAATTCTAAAGCTATCGTTAAGGTATTTTAGGTGACAGAGCAACCTTTGCAGAAGAGTCCTGTGGAGTTTGATGCAGAGGAAAGGCTCCCATCATTATGGGAGTCACCCTCAGAACCTATCTCCCTTGGCAGAGACTGGCTATGCAGTGAGTATTAACCAGTTCGCTCGTAACTGGAATTACCGACCATCTCTGCTACAATGCCATGCTGTCCTAGCACATCCTGGAGGTAAATGGGAGATAAACCCCAGATTTACTAACAGTACCTTCCTGTGTCTCTCAACAAACTTATGCCACAACCAGACAGCCAGCTTCCAGACTTAACTTGCATCCAGTCCCCGTTTGGCATTTCCTTTGCTGATTTGGTCCTGCTTGCAGCCCAACCACAGCCACTTGTTAAACATGAGCACAGAGTGAGGTGTATTCACCTGCTCGAGGTGTGTGCTAAACTGGAGAGGAGTATCTGAGCTGTGGGAGACATCAAAACAGGAAAAAAGGGAGTGGGGAGTTCACTGAACCAATGCCCTTTCTCTGCAAGGCTGACTCTTTCTCCAGGGTCCATGCTTGCCTGCCTTCCCCACACTGTTGCATCATCAAGGTGACATAAATTTGGCATAAATTTGGCTTGTGGAGGCCAAGTGTAGGAAACAAGACTCTAGTGAAATGGCACTCTGACTGCTTTAGACACAGGCTTCTGCATTTGAGACGAACACAGTTCAGGCACTGGCCTTGTATATTAAAGATCTCAAATGCACCTTCATAAAGATAGAAGTGACCAACTGACACCCCAGTAAGAGTAGTCTGGGACTGTCCATGGGGTTGGGCATGCACTAAACCTAAGTGTTGTTCCAAAGGAAACAGCTATGGTAGAGTATCAGCCACCAGCTTTGAAAATACTGAGGGAGACGTATAATGTGATATGCATGTAAACAAAGCATGGTGTCACCGGCACAGCAGTATTGCACCACCAGGCCCTAGGGAAAGCCATTCAGCCAGATGGATTTTGGTATTTCAAAAACCTGTGAGCCTCCTAGGCAAGGCTGAATTTAGCATATTGAGCAAACTCCAGAGCCCCTAGGGTATTTCTGTCCAAAGTTCTGCTGGGCCTTTCTGTTACAACAACCAGCATACCCAGTGCAGTGAAATTCTCTCCCCTTTCCCACTGCGCAGCCTCAGGTGACAGGCAGTCATCCGCTGGCAGCCTTCCTACGGTGCCCTGGCAGGGCCTGACACCAGGGCACTGAGATGAGGAGAGTTGTGGACGTTATTCACGTCTGGTACGGTTGCACAGGCAGCTCCAGATTTTAAATGTTTAAATAAAAACTGTTTATCTAAATATATATATATATATATCTGTCATCTAACATCTTCAGCAGAGATAAAGTATCTTATGACATATTTAAATAAAAAATAAAATCTGAATTGAGCCTTCAGTGTTAAAGAAAAGGTGATGTACAGAATAGGTCCCCAACTAGTGCAGTCTCTGGGTGTGGGAGTGCTGACAGAACAGCAGCATTCACTAGGATGCAAGTTGCCCTATAAACGATGCGGACTTTGTTGGCTACAACTAAAACCATATACACAATCGACAGTCACTCACTTGGGTAGCACATTGTGGACAGTCGCTTTCAATGCTCAGAGGAACCCGTGAATGTCCTTATGCTCAAGAATTACTTGTGTTCCAGGCTGCCCTGCTCACCTCCTGGTGCCTGACCCTGCAGGCTGGAGTGGTGCGATTAGTTTGGTGCTGGATAACCCTTCCAGGGCGGTGTGGAGCTGAAGGACCCACCGGTTTCCAGTACAGAAGGGCTTCGAGCTTGAGACTGGTGCGGTGGTGGTGGGAGCAGCAGTCCGTATGTCGTTTTCCTCGCTGGCAACTGCAAACAGGGAGAAGAAGGTGGTTGATGGGGTAGTCACAGGAATGGATTAGTAATGGTGGTGGAGGCCAGCTAAGAGACCCCTTGCCTCTATGCAAGTTGGAGGCTAGCAAACCTTGGCCAGCATGGAGACAGCACTTTGTGAGGTCCTGTAAGCTTTTGGAATTGGAAACACAAATACTCTGTGATCCAGGCACAGTCTGCTTAAGGAGGTGAACCAGTAACAGGTTCAGACTCCTGTTTGTAGTAGTTAAGGGCATCGACCATGTGTAGGTTCAAATGTTTGTGATGTGGGTTGAAACAGCTCAGCGGATAATAGGGTTCATTTTTGCTAGGCTGTGTTTAACCCCATCAGTTCTCCAAAGAAAGCAGGGACTGCTTCTTGCCTTAAATTGTCATTTTCAAAACTGCTGTCCCCTGGGGAGCCCAGATCAGGGGGCCAGTCCAGTGTACACATCCCAAATAGCAGAGCTCAGCTATCGGTCTTCCTGCTAACAAAGTAGAGCAGACACTGGCAGACACCAGCGTGCTGGTGGTGTACACTTGCTTTGTAGAGCAACATCAGTACATCTGCTGGCTGGTGAGATAGCCCTTGTGTGTGCTGTAGAATAGCTAAGCAGCCAGCAGCTTTCCTAGGTTATGTGGCAAGGATAACCAGCTCTCTTGCTGCAGGATTTCCTGAGAGAGCTTCTGTGCTCCATGTTATGCAGGAAATTGCCCCAACCTTAAAAATCAGTGACTGCTGGGTTACAGAAAAATTCCCTGTAACACTGGCCTGGTTTTTCTCAACCTGTATAAAACTGGACCAAAAGAGAAGAAAGTACAATGAAAAATCTAGGAGTGCACAGGACCCAAGTGCTCAGTGTTTTATAACGCAAGGCTCAGCAACACCACCTAATATTTGCTCCCAGATTTTTTGAGGCTTTTTTAAAAAAACCAACCAAACAAAACAAACCCAAAACCTTCATCTAAAAGCTACTGATAAACAATAATATGAGTACACATCCAGCCCAGAGACTGCAAGGTACAGGCAGGCCTATTATAGCCTTAGCCTACACCAGAACATACTCCTCTCTGTGGAAATACCACATCTGCTGTTCTAGCGATTGTATTCAATCTTTTCCCCCAAAAGGTCATTCTTAAGTGTGTTATTGAGTTCTGATTTTATGATTACTCTTTCAATGCGTTTATTTATGGGAAAGAAATCACCTCTTCAAAAACTTGCTTTAATTAATTTTGGCTACAGTAAAATCTGGTAAGTGTTTGTCCATCACTGCAGCTCTGAGCTGCAGCGCTGTGACCGTTGGTCAGTGATAAGAACAGCATGAGCACAAGGGAGAAGGGGCAGCGGGAGTGGGACTCTCCCTCTGGCTCCCTGCCAAGGCCTCAGCTTTGTCACTTGGGATCAAGGGTTGCAGTGGGGACAGTCCTAGCAACAACAGGCAAGTTCATGTGCTGCCAGAACGCATTTTTTCTGCAGAAAATTTGGAATATGCTAGAAATGGTCATTTGATAGTGAGCAGATATGGGACTGAGAGCAGTGCAGCAGCAGGCTTTATGAATGCAAGATATGTTCAGGCAAAACCTGGCCTCAGCCAATCACACCTGCTGGTGGTCAAGTCTACCGGGGCTGCATGGCTTCATCTGCTCAAAGAAGGGAGCACCAGGTTTCTGGAAGCAACTCAGTGCAACAGAGGATACTTGGGCTGACCCCTGGTTTCCCTGGTTCTTTGTTCACTCCGATTTGGATTGAGGGTAGCAAAGGTGCAGACTGTGGCTGTCTAAGGTTAACTTCTTTCCAATTTATAAGGAAAGAAATGGGTTGATAGGGGTTTTGGAGTGGATGGGTAGCTTGAAACCAATTGCTGATTTGGGTCACTCACCGTTTCAGACTTTCACAGAGGCTGGTGGCATCACGAGTTGATTCACCCTGGTGAAGGGAAAACAAAAGTGATATGTGAAAGCTGCGGTTAGCCAAGAAACAGGCTCCTAAAAACATACCAGCCTATTAAACCCAGGTTCCTGTTGCTTAACAATTTCTAAAGAGATAGGACATTAATAATAACTGGCCTGCACAGTGGTATAAAGCTGAAACCCTTTCACAGTGGTGTCTGATAGCAATTCTGACAATTGCTGGAACATGCCAAGTAACATTGCTGACACTAATTGACAAGGATTTAGGAAGATCCCAAAGGCATTCAGACGTAGCAATTGTTTCCCTAAGCCAGTAACAAGACTGTTGAATGGTGTCCTTCAGACTGACAGCATAAATGTAAACAGCCACCACTGATAAAAATTAAATTAAGAAAAAAGTAGCTGTCTCTTCAGTTTTCAGCTCCTGATGACCTGCTGCTCTTCCAGACAGCTGCTCCCAAGTGACGGATGGAGTCCAGCAGGGACTGCAGCATCACCAGGCAGAAGCTGTTCTTGGCAAGGTGCTGTCCTGCACCTCCCGCTGCTGAGGGCAGTGAGGGGAGCAGCTCCCTTTTACTCTGGGGTGGTACCCAGGGAAAAGGCAGCAACAGCTTCACGAAGTTCATCCCTTAGACCTGCTCCTTCTCATGGCAATGTGCCCTGTGCAGTTCAGCCCTCCTCACCAGCAGGTCTCCCTCTGCAGCAGCCCACCTCGCTCTGCCCCACACTGTCCGTGCCTTCCCAGAGCGTGGTCACGTAGGGACAGGAGTGATCGGCTTTGATAGTGCCAAGCACAGCAGGGCATGCGTGGCCTGCAAGAAAGAGAAGTCACCCTCAGACTCCAAGACCTTTGAGACTTGCTTTCTATCTCGGATGCTCGCTGATGTCAGTGGGAACCCCTGGATTCTCAGTAATGACACTGGAAAACCCCCATCTCACCTAAGGACCTGGCTCGGCATTGCCACGTTTGAGTGCTTTTACCCAAATGCACTCTAGCAGAACTTGGCCCATAGGAGAAATCTGAGTTACAAAGTAAGAGGCTTCTCATACCATTTGGCTGTGCTCACTTAAAATAACAAATAAACTGAAGCAGCAGTATTTTATACCTTAGAGGATTGCAGCAGGATTTTGCCATCGCATGCAAAAGCACAGCTGCTTTCTGAATCGGTGAAAAACATGCGCAGGTTTACAGGGAAGAGTACAGAAACCACCACTGCCTGAGGTCCTACCAGGTAAGAACTTCTCAATGCAACATCATCTTCCTTTGGAAAATGCTGATGCATTAAAACTCCTGTGTGGCTCTTCACCAGACTCCATACCTGACCCAGGATAATCTTTTTTGCTGAAAAGGGATGATGCTGGATTCAGATACATGTTCCAGGATAAAAATTAACCAGTGGTTAGGGGATGTCTTCCAAGAAATCTCTGCATCAGAATTTGGCCCAGTTCAGCCTACAGCTCTCAACTCCACACCAACTTCACAGAAAGCTTGTCTCCACGATGCCTAGAAGCCTCTGTGCCTTTTCTGCCTTTCGAGGCTATAAACTTATTTTTGATGCAGGAGCCGACCCAAGTTTCTCTGTGGAGTTACCATGCTTGGTAACCCTACTGCATTGGACAACCACGTTGTATTGAACATTGTAACTGTCAGAATACATCAGAAAGAGAAAACAGATTGCCTTGTAATGCTACAGTCAATACACTCAACTTCAGAAGTGGGAAGTAAACTACACTATGTTAGGAAGCTGTCACAGAATACGAGTAGACTCCAGATGTTTGAATGCGCCACGATGTTGTTTGAAGGTCATGTCCCTTAACATGTAATCCCTTCCACGTTTTTACAAGATACAGAATATATACAGGAAACAGTTTCGCCATTACTTTCTCTTAGCACAGAGAACCCACCTGCGTTGCTGACAGATGAACCATAAACACCCACAAGACTTTCCTTCTATTACTTATAGTTCAGCTTCCTATGGGGTAAAATGTACTTCCCCCATAAGTAGTCATGGTGTCCCCCAGTCATGAGATCTACTCGTTCTTTGCATTTTAACATATTTCTCTCAACTTCTGCTTTATCTCTCTGTTACAGATGGGAACAGAGGCCTAGAGGGGCTAATCCTGAAATGCATTTAGAAAATTTCACGGGAAATTAGACCCTACATGACTTGAGAAGCTGCTGGGGAGAGAAGTGATTTTCCTGGGATTGCATAGGAAATGTGGGCAGAAGAGGGAACTGAAATAGTCTCCCAAATTGCCGACAGCGCAGTCTTCATTATCTTGGAAGCACCGTGTTGCAGACTGTGGTCCACTGGCTTCTGCACAGCCTGGTATCAACGAGCCTCAGCTTACAGGTGGCAGCAGGGCAGCTGTGATTTTTTTTTTTTTTTTGTTTGTTTGTTTTTAATCAAACCCACTAATAATAAATTTTAGATTCTCTTAAGTGGTAAAATGTAGTACACGGACTTAAGCTAACAAGGCTTAAGAGCATCTAAATACCTGCTTAAGTCCCACTTGCCTTTCTAATACCGATAATCCTACACTGAATAGATTGTCGCTTCCGATTTGGAGATACCTGCTGACTAAACATTGGTTCCTAAATGGTTCTATTTTCTCTGCAGTGTTTTCTCAAGATTGTGAATGTTTTCATTCCTTGGAGAGAGCAGGCTGGGAACCACTCTGTTATTTCCTGTGGGGAAGGAAACTTCCCCAAATTGCCCTTCATGAACAGAAGCTGTACAACTTTTTTAGTTGTTTTTATGGGCTGCTCCAAGCAGTTAAAAAGGTGGCTGACTCCTTCTAACCCCATCATTTCCTCCCCTGTCAAACCTAAATATTTCTCCTAGATCCTATCAAACCATTTCCATGTAGTGTGACAGCATCTGTAATTCTGAAGTATTTATAAGACTGACTGTTTAATATTAAACTGCATGGTCTAGAGCTGTTAAATATTTATACTATGTAAAATGGCTCTAATTTCACAGCACCTCACCCTGTTAGAGAGCTGCACAAGAAAAAGAAGGCAAATTTAAGATAACAGACGAGTGGTCAGGATCTTTTACAGGTCAGCTGTACTCTGCTTTGTTTCAGGAGTTGTGCAGAGATGATTCTCCAAATGCTCTGTCCCCTTCCAGTCCAGCCAGTCACCAAGTCAACCAATACTGGAGACGACAGTTTGCAATACAGCCAGCACTGCTGTACAGTTCCCAGCATACCCAGTGCAGTGAAATTCTCTCCCCTCATGAGGCCTTTGAAAGTTTTTGCTGCCCACATCCACTCCAAAAATGCTCTGCTCCCCCCTGTGCTAGCAAGAATAAAATCCAGGTCTCCCTTCTCACCTGCAGCTGCTCCAACAATTTAGGGTGAAGCAGCGGCAGGATATATGTCCCACTGGCTTTTCGTAAAGTACAGGCTACCGAATGTTTCAGCTCTGTGAATTTATTGTCTCTGTTCCTGAGCTCAAACTCAAGCAAGTAACAGGACCTCAAGGAGAACACACTTGCAGGCTTGTGTGTGTGGCACCATCACGCGCGAGACCCCGAGAGGAAAGGCTGTGCTTATATAAAGCTTTTGTGAATGCTGTCAACTCTGTTTAATGTTAAGTCTCATACATAACTTAAACAATACACATATTTTAGTATCCTACAGCTTTCCAAAAGCCCTGTTTTCTTGCCATCTAAACAAGTCAGGCTCTGGCTTTTGTAAGAGAAGCATATTAGGAAATAACTTCCTAATTTTTACAGCCTGCTGTACTTAACATCACTTAAATTTTACAACCAACAATAAAATGCTTCAGTGGGATCCTTCTAGCCTGCAAATAACTCATTTTTTTGACTAGCAAGAGCTCATTCAGCAGACAAGAGTATTGGGGCTACAGGGGCAGCTAGATCACTGTATTTAGCAGCCTGTGATTAAGGATCCTTCTCGTTCCACAGGAGAGAACGCTGTGTTTCTGAAGTACCGTGCAATAGGCTGTGAAGTGCCTGTTTGAGGCGGCACTTTAGGAAGGGATACCAACGCTGCAGTCACTGATGGGACCCTTCAGCACATTCCTCCCTGCCAGACCTTAGTGTGTGTGTGTACCTCTCCAAACTGCCTTGTGAACACACTGAAATCCAAAGTTTTACATGGAGAGACATCCTTGACAGGTAATGAGACCTTACGGCCTTAAATCTGTGAAAAACAAGTCTCTCTTTCAAATACAGCTAGTTAGGGGTGGGGTGTTTTGGCAGGAAAGCATTAGAGCCAGCGATGCACTCCAGCTGTGTATCAGCCCAGCCAGGTGCAGCATTCTGCAAGTCCGCTGCTGAAACTCATCAGTAGCATTCAAATCTAACCTTGCTGTCTGAAACTGTGCAAGAAAAGCAGAGGCTAAGGATTGTCATTTGTAGCTCCAGACCTGCATGATTTTCATGTGTAACAGTGAATTTTATCGACTGATAAACGAACACAGAAGTTACTTGCAGACAAGGTTGGCTCATGCCGTTGTTACCGCTGTATTCCGGCAGATATCTGGCAAAACAATCATGGAGCAGGAGAGCTGGGGCAGCCTTCCACGCTGGGTTTCCTGACCTTCAAATGCACACAAACTTGGGTCCATCAGGTAAGCTAAAACCCTCAGGTAGAAGTAACACTGTCACCATAATCCCCCTGATGCTTACAAGAGGACAAGTGTAAGGTTCATCTAGAAGGAGGGAAGAGAGAGCTAAAGCAGAGGAGCATAACGTAGGCTTAGGCACAGGCCACGTCCTCTCTTTGCACAACCACCACCTCCTAAATTCTCCGACTGTGGTTCAGAAAGGGAGAAATGCCAGGAAGGTGTAGGTTTTGCATACTCGCTCACTTCATCCCCCACCTTCTTACTGCAGGGATCAATTCCCTTAAGTAAATCCTTGCTGAAGCCAAGTGCCAAACCACATTAACGTTTTAGTAAACAAAGGAGGGAAACGGACACAAGTTTGCAGACCGTCCCACTCATATTTTCCACCCCTGTCTGCATACTGTCATCACCCTCATAAAAAGTCAGCTTCAAGAGGATATAAAGCTGATTGCAGTTCGCCTGCCAGCGATACAAACAGGTAGCACAGGACCAGGAAACACCTTAAAACCACCACCAACCACCCCTCATATGTTATCACACTTCATTCATTCTCTACGCAGACCCTACTGCTTTGTCTCACCAGTATTTCACCGTAGGGGATTTTAGCTGCATTGCACTGGGATTTTGTCACATTTCCCTTGGGGACTTTGAATGGGTCAAACGCCATTAAATGCACCAAGTTTCGTCTAGTAATGCACAATGCCAACAGGGCTGCGTGTGTAGGCACTGGGTCCACGCCAAGTTTTCTGCCCCTGACACAAATCGAAGTTGTCCATGACTATTCTGCTTTCTCTTAATATTCTGCTCACTGCAGAAGCCAAACCCAGCTGTCTCACCTCCTGCAGAGTTAGCTTTCAGCTTGGCTCTCTACCACACTTCGAGTCTAACGCACTGGTCCCAATAACACACCCAGATTTCACCAGATGCCTTACGAAGAGCAAAACCAGCAGGCTGGAGACTGCAGTTCAGGTGTGTACCTTTTATGCCCTTCATTATGCAGCATTTTTAATCAAGCAGTGCAAAATGCAATATGTTAGCCATTCCTGTCCTCCAGTAACTCAGTACAGTTGCCATCTTCACCTGCGGTTGGAAGGAGCTGGCTTTGGTTCCCTGCCCTGTTCTCCCGGGATGCTGAACAAACTCCTAGGTGGCCTCCATCTCCTCCCTAAAAAATGGCTGCAGAACAACAAACCTTAGTACAACCTATTGCCTCCTGAGCAGGCTGTAAGAACAGCCAAATCAAGGATTGTTTCCACAGAGTGTGTCCTGTTTTAACTGAGCGCAAGCTATTTTGGTAGTTAAGTCTGTAACTTTGGGACAAGGCACCCACGATTAACAACATGCAGAAACCCAGTGCCTTGATTTAAAAGGCTCCTAGCGTGCTGCAGCTGGAAACAATGACAGAAAGTGAAGGTGCATCAAAGGTGAGCAATACCGATCTATCAACGTATAAAGATCCCAGTGAGTGGTACAGGGACAGGACTGGCACGGCTAAAAATAGTCTACGCACTGAGCTTCCTGATGCATCATGACAGGTTCATCCAGCCTCCCAGGAACAGGGTCTGTTTGATGAAGCTGAGGTCAGTTTGCTAAAGGAAAAGGGCGCGAAGCAGAACACTAAAAAAATTAACAAAGAATTGGGCGTAGGAGTAGCTTGCATTGGCGTAGGAAACCATTGCTTAGTTTAGCTCTGCTGGCTGCTTACGCTCACTCATTTCTACCCAGAGAGGAAGCCTGGGGCTTGTGTAAATCCAAAGCACTCCAAACCAAGGCTCAAACGGGACTCGGCTGCATGCAGCCTTCCTGGCGGCCACCGGCACAGAATTGCCCCTCCCTCTGGAGATGGAAATGGTGGATCAGGCTGTACTGAGCAGCAGCTCTCTCGTGGAGACAGCCTGATGGGAGCTTCGTGCTGGTGGTGACAGGTGCTCCGCCAGCTGCATGAAAGAAATGAATTGGCTTAAATCCCCTTTTTTTCCTGCACATCAGTGGGTTTAGTGAATGGAATATGATAATCATGTACAGCAAATAGTATTTTTTTTTTCTATCTGGTACAGCCCCTTAAAGCTGCGCAGACTCTGTTAGTATTTTCCATCTGTTCATTTAATCTAGGTGCTGAGCATATTTGCCTCCAGAGGAAGAAACACAGGTCAGCTTCTATTTTTCCTCTTTCGCAGATCTTGACAGAGGACAAAACTGGCATAAAGAAAAAAATCAATAACCTTTCCTTCTGTTTTTTTCCAGGCAGCTGCAACAGAACAGATGTGAAGACAAGCGGTTAACAGCACTCATTAGGGATCAAGGACTTGGATGGAAATGAACTCCAGAGACAAGTCTGCCTTACTGCCCTGCAGTGGTACACTTAACGTGGACTCCTGAAGCTACTGAAGATGTGGGTCGCTGAAGCCCTCAAAACTTTGTGCCTGAGTCCAATCCTGTATGTATAATTCTGCCAGATATCGATGGGCTCAGAATTAAGATGGTGGGATTTGTAGTGCCATGGAAGATGTGGCTAACACCATACTCTCCTGTCCACTGAAATAATGGAGGAAAGAGGAAGTGGAGGGTCTTGCTTTTTTCTTGGCATGATTGAATGGGAAAGGGGATAAAACATAACATAAAAAGCAGGTATGATTGAATTAAATCTTTAAACAGAAAATCCTGTAGAGCTTCCTGATGCCACTTGATTAGAAACATACTTCTTACCCTCCAAAAGAACTGCCTCATGATACAGCTTTTTCACCAACCTCTAAGCTGCCAGGTATGAGGAACCATCCTGTTTTGCTCTGCTGCAAGTCTGGGCCAGCCCTGTCTGGCATATGGTAGTGGTCTGGCAGCAACTTTAGGAATGACCAGGCCAGAACACTTAAGACACTCCTTATTGAAGCACTGGAAATAATACTCCCAACAGTTTTGTCCATGTTTCACCAGAAGATGCCGTTTGGGCCAAGGACCCAACCCCAAGTAAATTGCTCTAACACACCGACAGTCACAGCTTGCTGAAAATCTGCCTTGCAGATTTCTCCATATGAAGAGGTCACCTACGGTTGATAAAAGTCAATACCTTTGTAATATGCTCTGTGACCATGACAGGCTTCAGGAAACAGAATAGGAGGGCTGAATTTTTCATGATTTGTTCCATTTCCTTCTGTCAGAAAGGATTTTTGGCTTGGAAAGCTACCTTCTGTTCAGTGCTCCAGTCACCTGCGTGGGATCTGATCAGATTTCGTATCTGTGCCAGGGCAGCCTTAGCAAGGAAACTGTTTTAGCATGAGTTTAAAATATCTTTCTGCGTGATAAAGTCCCTGCATGCCAAGAACTGTCCTTTGCAATGACAATGCAAATTGACATATTGAATCTGTTGTGAGCATATGGTTTAAGTGCCCCTTGTACCTTGTGGGCAAGTGCTTTAATCCTATTTTACCGCTGATGAGCATTTTAGGGACAGCATCTGACTTCTTGAAGGCTGCAGCAGAGAATCTGTAGCCAAGACAGCAGTAAGACTGCAAGCAGTTCTTGATCTGATGCGCTTCTTGGACAAGTAAGCTTTGCCTTCCTATAACTTCAGGCACATGGAAAAATTCCATTCTTGCTGTAGAACAGCACTTAAGTAGCTAGGAGTAGTCTAAGAATATTGTTTTGCTTTCTCTGTGGCACAGGAGATTAACCTCAGAAAGGCAATATATGTGGGGAATTGATGGGCTTGGAGAGCCATGAAGTTCTGCCTGAAACCTCTTCTGCAGCTTGCCGTTAGCAAGAGCTACGCCAACACCAGCTGGCTCAGTCCTTCTGCCTGTACTTAAGCAAAGCTCCTGCTGCCAACAATTAACTTGAACAGTATATTTCAAGTGCTATGAGCATTTTGTGTAACAACCACGATTGAGCTCAAAATGTCTGTGAACAACCAAACTGACCTTTGACATCTTCCTACCTAACCTGCAGGAGAACTGCAGGTTGATTAAAGCAACAGAACAAATTGGTATTTTTTCTATATGAGACCATATTTTCCATCTGCATCAAACCAGCAGCTCCCAACTGAAGAAGCAAACCAGCATTTAAACCAGCCAGTCCCAAGTCATTACATTCTTCTATTTGCTTGCTCCATTTATGGAGTTACAAACAAGGCTAGTAAACAGGGGAGAAAAAAAAAAAAAAAAAGCTCTACAAGCAGGCTTTTTCCAGCAGTAATAAAACTGCTCACATTTTCATCAGCTCTTCCCTTCATATTCCCAACCCTTTGATTCCATATAAGCCATCTAATAGTCTAATCTTATTCCATCTGCAGTCCATGCATCTTTATCATGCCACTCTCAGATACCCAGAACACACTCCTTGCCTCTTTTTGTCCATCATCACAGATCCTCTGCATCCTAATCTGGACTTTTTGCTGTAAATTCACATGCCTTCAAAGGCCAAGGACTTCTTACCTGGTCTAAAAAAACCTTCTGAGTTTATATCACTGTAGGAAATGTTTAATTATTGTTCTTCTTTTGTAAAGTAAAAAACAAACAAAGCAATTGTATTATTCCCCCTAAACAGCTGAGTATTAGCAGTGAGTGAACTGCTCCTCAAATATCCCTTTATGGGACTTGTTTGATTAAATCCACTTGCTGGCCCTGAAATCTTCAAATTCAAATTCTGCTTCAATGCAGCACTGAGATGTCTCTCTACAGTAAGTGTCCAGCCTGTTTAAAAAAACCCTCGCAATACATTTGAGAATATTTCATAGAAGAAATACTCTTTTTAGTAATGCAAACTACCAGAATGGAACATGCTGTGTATCATTCTAGCATGCCAGTTTAATAGCTGTGACACTATTAATGGGGGGCACTCTATCCTTTGCTGGCAACAACATGAGGTCATTTGATGGGTCCTTTCCGTCTCTAACTACTGCCATGGAAAAATCAGAGAAAAAGAGGGTCGACAACTCTGTGAGTCCTTCCCCTGCCCCACACAATAGAATCTGCAAAGCAAAAATAAGGTCAGACACTTTCAAATTGCTGCAATAAGAGAACTGGGAGATCATTTAATATCTAGTTCTAGAAAAGGCTAAAAATAAGCCTGATGTGCAGCAGAAGACAAGAGTCTGAAAATGGATTATTCTCATTTTTCCTGTAATGTAATTTGCAGATGTGCCATGTTTAAGACAGCAGAAAAGGTGTATGGGCTAGGGATCGCTCATTTTGTGGCTTGCACTACCTAGTCTATAATCCTTCCTAGTGTTTGTACCCACCACTTTTAAAATGAAATGTTAATCAGCACTGATCCTTAGCACGAGTTTCCACACCTGATCAAAGGTGTTAAATCTTTTTTTCTTGTTAAATGTTTTTTAATTTTAATTTTAGGAGAGCAGAAAAACCTACTAGAGCTGTTTAACTAACCTGATTCTTGCCATGTAAACGAACGGGTGAACCATTTGTGCTTGCAGGTCTCCCTGAAGTTAAATACTTCAATTCTTTTGTTCTGACCAGCTGCATCAGTGCAGCTATTTATTCCTGTTCATGTCTGCACCAGGGATACACACTGCAGTTGCATCCTGCTGCCTGATCTGCATTGCTGTATCTTTGGCGAAAATCTGCCAGCGTATATCATGCAGGATGCAGAGAGGGACTGAACAATTATAAAAAGGATATCTATCCAGAGCATCTTTCTGTACCTCTGAAAGGCTATGGGGAAAAAACCCAGAAAATCTCATACTTCCATGTATGAAAACAGGGATTAAATACAAAAATTGTTTAAAAAAAAAATCCTTTGAGGGGTAGAGTATTCTACACCAGCACAAGGTGGTGTTTCTCAGGAAAAATCTAGGTGAGTTTGGGTTTTCCCACAGCAACAGCTGGGAGTGGCCCTTGTTGGATACAGGACTGCAGAGTCGCCCTGCGCCTGCTGCAGACCATCAGGGGTCCTAGGGGTCTGGGCCCGTGCAGTCAGAGGGGTCATTGCCCAGCAAAGCTCCGATGCTTATCACTGGCGCTGACTGCTTGGAACAGAATCATGCTACTCGCTAATTACATTACAGCGATTTATATGCCCAGGCACCTGAAAGTTGTCACAGCTTGGAGAAAGGACTTTTTTTTTTTTTTTCCCTTTTCATAATAAACCCACCACATTTTTCCTAATTACTGGTGAAGCCATTGCTTCTAGTAAATACCAATGCAGGCATTTCTTCTGCAGCTCTCTAGGGTAATTAATTAAACAATAATTAAACTTTTCCTACAGTGATATAAACTCAGAATGCTTTTTTAGCCCAGGTAAGACGTCCTTGGCTTTTGAAGGCACGTGAATTTACAGCAAAAACTTTTTTTCAAGTTACCTGCATTATGAGTGAAGAAGAGGACACAGACAGACCACAGATGCAACTCTCAGCAGTGCTGAGATTTTACATCCAACGAGTGAAGTACCCGAAGTACTCCTGACCTCTGGAAGTTGCCTTCTGGCTGGTATCTGCCAAGGCTGCACTGGTATCGGTGATGGAGCTAGGGAATAAAACTAAGATCATGGGATTTCTGTTCCATTTCTGTAGGGCTGTGCCATGGCAAGATACTGTATGTATGGTCTTCCAGAGGATGTCAAAGCATAGCTTGGGTCTCATAAATTTTCATCAAGCAGGTCAAAGAAATACAGTACAGAGTGCAGTAATGCTTGGAAACAAAATATGACTGCTTCAACCCTCCACTGCAGTACTACAGAACAGGAAAGGAACAACGATACAGTCAAGTGAAATCCCAGCAGTAATTGTAGTTGAGTGGTTTAAAAAAAGAACGAAAATACTTATTATTACTAGTGCATAGGAGCTCTTACAGAAACCGTTCTTAACCACCTTCTCCCTCTTATCACTTTGGAAGGGTGGGATTAAATGCGTGTTATAAAAATTGCACCAAAAATGATTGTATTATATTACAGAGTGATGTACTGTACCGTGTTCTCTGCTAGTCCTAAATTCACTAAAAGCCTCTTTAAGCTGTCAGACTTCTGAAACAGTATGAAAACAGTTATAAAAGAATCGCGATTTAAAAAAAATGAATTGCTGTACAAAGAAATTTTTCTCATGAGTGTTTTTTTGTGACAGGGGAAGCCTTATTGACTGGAATTCCTGTGCTAAAAAAGTAATCTACAAAATATGCCAGGAATTGTGGCAATGATAAAAGTAGTGTAAAAAAAAGTCACGAGGTGCTGAAAGCCTGGAAATTCTGCTTATGAAAGGAAGCGTGGTGGAAACTGGAGGAAGCTTTACAGGAAAGAGAGGTTGCTATGCTGATACTCTGTCCTGCCTGGAAGAAGAAATTATCTCTGAGCAAACGCCCAGAGACCAGTACACAAAGGAACAAACAAACGAAAAAATCCCAGCAGTAAAGCCCTGAACTACTTTTCACAGAAGCATGGGCATTAAAGCAGGGGAAGCGTAGTTTCCATGGGCAGAGTTGCAGAGAGCAGCGTTACACCTCTTTGCTTCCATATTAGTTCATTAGAGAGGTCTGCGACATCTGCCCTGCGTGCCCTGACCCTACTGGTGATGAATGGGTTTAATCTCTGGCGTGTGACACCAGCATTTGTGATTCCTGCAGGCTAATTGATTTCTTTTGGCAAAGCACATTTCCAAGTCCTGTTGTCTGAGCAGCATGACTGACTGCAGAGGGAAAACAAGGCATCTTGAAAAAGAAATTCTCCTGTACCCAGCAAGTAATAGGTAGGACGAGAGGGAGGACTGGCCAGGCAGAACGCTCTCCTTGCCAAAGGTGTGAAATGCCAAGTGCAGATGGCCTGTCGGATAGGTGGGAGCTGGACGTCGGATTTGGAGTCCAGCGTGGAGTTTTAAATTGCTAATAGCAAAATGCTCTGTCATCTTTTCTCTCACAGGCAAGCATGCAGCTAATAACGAACAAATCCTCCCCCATAAACTCTTCCGAGGAGACCACTGAACCTGTCAGCAACGGCAGACAGGACCCAGTCGGCAGCACAGACACCACTGCACGTGGCAGGGAGAGAAGCCTTACTCCACAGTTGCCAACCTTATTAAAGATCCTGTCTTACTGTTCAGTAATGTGTCAAACCTGAAATAAGCTGCACTCTCCAGGAATCTGACTGTAGGACGCCAGTGTATTTTTAACATGGGAGTGGGCATATCCCAGAAACGGTGCAGTAGAAGTCATTTGGGAGAAATCACTTTGTTAACCATTATTTATGACAACAGTTCTCCCTCTGTAGCTGAGCTGGTTTGCAACATGAAGGATCCATGGCTGAGTAATACAACATCCATAAACAACCGTAAATCAGACAGACCAGGAAAGGGAAGGATGCTGAAAGAGAGAGAGCAACTAAACCAGGTCTGAAGCTTGAATATGTTTCTTCAAAGTGTGGACGAGTGACTGGCTGGGAAGCTGGTATGCTTTGGATGTGAACAGAGTACAACCAGATCTGCTCTGGCTAGACAGCACCAGACAGAAATAAACTTTTATGCAGGAGAAAGCAGAGCCGTGGGATGTGACCTCCCTTCCACAATAATGCTACTGCAAAGCTGGTGTTTTGGTGCACTGTAAAATATGCCAGCACTGGCACCCGAGCAGAGCCAACCAGTCAGCGACCAGCCTGTGACCTGCAGCACCTCCTAGAAAGCCCTATTCCCTGG
The DNA here is from genome assembly GCF_000687185.1 of Egretta garzetta. Classification (NCBI taxonomy): domain Eukaryota; kingdom Metazoa; phylum Chordata; class Aves; order Pelecaniformes; family Ardeidae; genus Egretta; species Egretta garzetta. The sequence goes on from NW_009260614.1 coordinate 4,546,367, forward strand.
GAGCACCACTGGAGCTGGATACCACGGTGCACTGCGCAGTATAAAGCTCCAGGTGGGGTCAGACATGCCGATAAAGATGGGAGCAACCCGGAATTCATCAGTACCCAAATACTGAAATCCTTCTTCACCACCTGAGATGCTGTCACGCCATGCTGGCAACACACGTGGTACACAGAGACCCGTATCTCCGCTGTAATTATCAGTTAAGTGGAACGAGTGCTCTCCCCTCTGAATACCGTGAAGACAAACAGTGGAGTTTTCCTAGAAGCAGGTGGGGGGCCTGAGCAAAGGCTAACGCTGTGGCTACACGAGGGAGATTTCATCTGCTGCACCATATCACTACCCTGTCACCAAATAGAACTTTTGGCTCCTTGCAGCAAAAAAAGCCACCCTGAGCACCTAGAAACTGATGTTCATCTTGCCGTGTCCCCAGGTGATCACTACTTAGACTTGGCATGTACAGCTTATGTGCACAATTCCAGAAATAGGACTGGAAGGCAGCCAGAGAGCAGTTCCCATCTTCCTGACTCAAGACCAAGCCAGGGAGGCCTTCAGAAACATGGGACAGCTTTCATGTCTTCTCCAAATAACCTGCTGTAGCGTTTACCTCTTTTTTCACTTAGGAAGTTCTTCCTAATGTCTAATCTCCAACCTCACTTCTTGCAATTTAAAGCCCTTATACACAGATAACAAACCAGGCACACATCAGTGTGCTGGCACCCTGGCAGACCTCGGCCTTTGTGTAGGGAGTTGGTCAGTCAGGCGCCCCTTAATCGTACCAGAAACTCCTACGTGGCTGAGGCGGGAGAGGCACTGCCTGTATTAAAACACCAGTTGACTGGTCAACGCTGGGGACAAAACAAGGAACAATCGGTCATCCCCTGACAGCCCTGAAGCACACCTCACCTGGGTCACAACCCAAGCGGAGTGGTACCATTGTTACTGGAGTTTCAGTAATCTCCAGCTGGGTTGTGCTCAGGATGACAGTTTACCAATGACTAAAGCCAATCATCTCACGACCCTATAAAGCAGTGGTCCTACATGAGGCCCTTTGAGCTCTCCTGGACTGCAGCGGAAGGCCCCTTGAGCTCTCCTGGACCACAGCGGGCTGTGACCAGCACCTCCCTCTGGAGTGGGATGCCTCTCAGAGCTCATGAACTCTAAGGTTTGCTAAAGTCAGAGGTCCATTGCCAAAGACTGACCGTGGAGCCTGGGCTGAAACCTTTTGCTCCTTGAGGCTCAGCCTTTGCCTGTTGAGAAACGCTGAAGCATTCAATGTATTTCACTGAACTCAAGGGAGATTTTTAGCGGATATGCCCATATATATATATATGAAATGGATACAGTCATGTTTGTGTATGTATGCGTGTGTGAATCCATTTAAGTAATCCGTAGAGGTGTAGTTTAATTACCAACTCTGTGAATGCAGGACTTAACCTCCTTACAAGATACATGACGAGGTCTTGTTTTTTCCACAATGTTTAAACAAGACCTCATTCTAGGGGGATTGTATCTATCTACAGGCACCAGGAGGCAGAAAACCTTTCCTTTCTCTGGTATTTGTGCGTGTTAGGAAAAGGAAGGTGGAACTGCTCTTACAGGGCCACAGCACCATCTGTGGCACTGCTTCCAAATTTCTTGCATCCATCTGATATGATGGCGGGAGCCAGAAAGTATCACCCAAACTGTTCACGCACTTATGTCAACCTCCAAACACCTTATTCTCCTTCTAGTTGCACTACGTCTAGTGAGTGATATGCCAGGGCCCTTCTCCTTAAGGTACAGCAAGCTCTCTTTGTCTGCAGAATTACAACAGGCTGCTAACATCTACATTGTATGTCTGTGCGTCTCCCATTCTCCCAGTGGGAGAAAGGCAAAAGCAACTTATAGTCAACAGCAGGCTAGTCACCTACCCACACATTCAGCATGACATTATACATAGTTACTCGTATTGTTTGACAATTATGAGAAAGAGACTAACCCCAGAAGTTTGTATGTCATGTGGAAGCGTCTTCTGAATTACTGTAGTTGCCAACCGTGAGGTGGTCCGAATCGGTTTCTTTACTGAAAAACAGTAGCTTTTTTTTTACAGGCTGCAATAAGGGACTGGGAAAGACTGTCTTTACTACAGCGACCCTTGAGCACGTATGTCCCCACATACACAGCTTGCTTCCTTCTTGCCTGATGTTCCTGTGTATTGGAAGGGGCTGAGATGGGACTGTGGGCTCAAAGTTGACCACCAACCACTGTAAGGTATCTCTTGCTCTTCACCTGGCAGTCCACTGGTTCCAGCACACAGCAACCCCTCACCATGACGGCCTGGGCTGTGGCATGCTCACGCAAGGGTAAATGGGCCTGTGATCTCAAATACCGTGCTCCCCTCCAGGCCGTATGGCCAACAACTGAGATCCACCAGAGCAAAGCGTGTGAAGGATGCCCAGCCAGCATGACCCAAGCCCCTGTGCTTCGTGCAGCCTCATGCACTCTGCTGAGCTGAGGTTCTTAACACAACCTCGCATTCTTTACGGGGTTGGAAAGACCAAGGCCAAGGAAAGAGTACAAGCATAATGTTCAAGACAGAAAACGGGCTTCGGTACCTCCCCATTTGCAATTGCCAGGTTACTCACTGTTGTTCAGCTTTGGCTCGGTCACTTAGGAAGAAGAGTGCTGTGGCCAGGAAAAACATCCCTCCTAGGACAACGACAAACGGGCAGAGCATGAGTGCATACCCCAAGCTGAGGAACTCCCAGACCGGGGACTCCTTTGTGCTTTGTCGTATCAGGTCTGAGATCTAGGAGAAAAGAGCAAAAAGATCAGTCACTTAAGATGAAAAAGAGACATGATAATGGTGAGGGGAACACAATTCCCTAAACAACCACCCACTGGAGATGTGCTTGAGGTTTAAAGTGGAACAGCGTGTTCAGAAAAGGCTGGATGTCCTTTGCATGCTTCAGCCTTCTACATGCTGCTATGGAGCCTGGGCAACCTGGGCTGTGAGCAGCTTGGGTTGGGGGGGGAGGGGGTGTCCTCCTCTCCCTGTCGCTCTCCTGGCCAGATCTGATTCTTCACACAGCTCTCTCCACCTTCTCCCTGGCTGCTTCGATGGCTGATTGTGTGGGTGTCTAACCTCACCGTACTGACCAAGCCTCCTGGGGTGCTGGCAGGGCCACACCAGCACTGCCTGGTGGGCAACGGAGAGATCAGTCTCCTCCAATTTCTATCAAGTCCTGCTTATTCCTACACCTTACCTACCCGTCAGCAAAAGGAGGTATTAAATTCTATTTCTGTGTATTGGGTGGAAAAGGGGAAATGGTTGTCACAGAACAAAAAAAACAGGGATCCCATCTGATTTACAGAGACAGAACTCTAACATGGTTTTATCCCTGTGCCAGGTACAGGCCCTGTTCCCTCTTCTAACCTCCTAAGCTCGCTGCACGCTGAAGTGTAACTGTGTGCAGGATGTGACCCTGCACCCCAGGCAAGGTCGGTTGTACAGGGGCTGCACCCACACCAAAGAACCATCCACCACCAAGTTTATGGGCTAAGGCGACCTGCATCGTCCAACAGCCAAAAAGCATAACTATATGAAAGTGAACACAAGTTTGCGCTCACACGAAGGAGCGGTAACGTGCAATGGCAGTATTAAGTTCATTATGAAAAGCTTTTGCTAAAACTCAGTAATATTTAATGACTGTCCGTAGCTAAAACAATCACATTTTAGTATTTACTGTCCAGCAAACAGCTTTACTCTCCATAAATCCAACAGAGCGGTAGCAGCAGTAGGGATGAGTCTCAAGGCATTGGGTATTTAAATGTCCAGCTCTGTTTTTATCTGTGACCTTTTGTTGAGGCGAAATACTAGTTTATATCAAAAGACTGCAGAGAATTTGCAGCATAAAATCCTACTGCTGTGCACACACGCAAATCGGTTCCAGAAATAGTCCAAAGCTTGTGCAGCAACTTCTAAACTGCTATATTACCACTAATGAAAAGGGTGGCATCAGACACAAACTACAAGCAAAATCCAACACTCAAGGCTTAAATCTAAAGGCAGCTGAAAATCAGGTGAGGAAATGTCACATGCAGGAGGAATCACCAACTCGCAGCCCTGCAGCCAACTGTAGCAACCTGGAAGGCAAACGTAGGTGAGGAGATGCCCCAGCAGAGGCCAAGCACAACAGAAGGTGACAGAAAGGTGACATTTATGGGGACTGAGATGAACGGGTCACAGAGTGTGCTTTAGCAGGGAAACTCCGTGGTCTCAGTGCCTTAATACTGGTCTTAGAGCCCAGCCTGGCTCCTGCTGGAGCTGGAGGTGAAACCACTGCACATGAAAGAGGAGAGGAGCGTCTTTCAGGACGGAGCATTCTCAAGTAGAGAGGAGTGACTAAATGCTGGACCAGTGTATTGACAGAAAGAATGGAAGGTTTTTAGCCAGCCTTCTCTGTTTCGTTCCCTGCCCTAGGAAGGAGGAGGAAAAAACTTCAGTGCTTGGGAGACAGCTAAGGAAGTGTTCCTGTCCTCTCAAACAGAACTTTATTCACAGCTTATAACACACACAAGGAAAAACTGGATTGTTATGAACAAGTCTCGTCAGAACTGATGGTTAAAAAAGTCCTTAGACTGAAGGCAAATAACAGTGGCTATTAGTCTGAAAGACTTATTAAAAAATAGGAACAAGACTTGAACGTGTAAAGAACTCACAAGAAATTAGCGGAACGTGCACTGCAGCCAGAAGGCAGGGACACCAGTTGGTAATTTATTCCCTCTTGTATCCAGACACCTTAATTCCTGACATTTCCCTTACTCTTCATTATGAACCAAAATTTGGCATTCAATCAGCCCCTCTGTGTGCAATAGCCAGAATTAAGACTATTCTAAATTTAGGAATTCTAAACCCCTTTTCATTTTTGGCAATGGATACAATTATCCTCCAAAAGGACCAGACAATAAATCACTTGACAAATTGAAATGATAAATCAGCAGTAGAGGATGAAAAGCCAGGCATGCACTCCCGATTGCTTTCTCTTACGGATGACATGACATTCTAAGCTAAAATCAGCTTTGAAAATTTAAAGTCTCCAACAAATGAAACTCCCAATACAGCTTGCCCCACACCTTCCCTTCTAAGGCCTCTTGTTGACCTTTTATACCAACAAATCATGTTCCTGTTGAATCTGCTACCTTTTTCACTTTTAACCCAACATATTGTTTAAGTGCACATTTCAGAAAAGGTAGTGTTTCTCCCCATCCAAGGTATAAATCTTCCCACCAATGCAACTGAGCTCTCTCATCTAGGTTTCACATCATGTCGGCATCTCTTAACTCTAGAACTTTATCAGGGCCCACACACGTTTTTGCTGTTAACTTACAGTCACTATTCCCTGTTGTTTTCTTCCACTCGGTTACAAGCCACCTGCTAAGACTGGAATTTTGGCGTCTCCTCTCAAGACGATACAGGACACAATTACAGACTTGGGCTCCAAGAACAACATACTGTCTGCCAAATGGTCTGCTCCCTATTGCCAGTTTTTGGCTTTCCAGACTCCTTGCAAGGATAGCATCCTGAGTTGTCTGTGATTTGGCAAGACCCAATCTAGCATCATATTGGGTGTCTTCTCTCTGTCACGAGTAACAAAAAGTGGGGGTTGCAAGCAGAGTCAGTGCCAGTTCTTCAGCATGGAGTCATGTGTGGGATTCCTTTCTTTGTTCTGCCAATTGGTAGGTGGCAAATAACTTCAAAACATTTACCCAAAACTTGGGTAACGTAACTTGGGGGTGGAAAATCAATAGGGAAGTCCTTCTGCTGCTTTGCAATCTAATCAGAAGTCTTTGATAACATCCTAACTATGAAAATTCACATCGTCTTCTTCTCTCTGTAGCATAGATCTCGGACCAAGAGGAATGACTTTGCTAAATAAACTTCAGCTCATGGCATTTTTACAACAGAATACAAATGGCATGTATTCAGCCAGTGGCAGCCAACTGGATGGAGTCCAGCTAGAGAAAGTGCCCACTTGCTGGAGAACGAACGGTACAGCTGCAGCGGGCATGATCCAAACCCCCAAATCTCTGAGTGTGTCTCAATCCAAGTGCAGAAGACAGTGAAGGAAAGAAGGGACACTTCATTACCTTTCTTGAGAAGCACGCGCTGTGTTTTATGGAGTACCAGGCAGGCTTTTGATGTAATAAAAGCTCAGGTGGGCTATAGCCCTAGAAAGATGGGTTGCTTCTGTGTTACCGTCCCTCCTGAACAGCACGAGCAGTTAAAATGAACTGATTTACTAATTAGACAACATAATCGCAGAATCATCTTTGAAATCATAATTTCATCCACCCTGTCTCATTGCCGAGTCATACATCTCAATTCCTCTGCAATTGCTTGATTTTTCTAAATTTCTGACGTTGCCTCTTGGGCGCAAATCTTGCTACATGAAAGGATATTTCCACTGCAGTATCTGGCACGAGTACCTGATTTTCATGATTACCAGTTTGACACAGGCCAGGTTCTCACTGGCTCCTCTCTCCAGTGCAGCCCCCTAACACAGCCCTCCCTGCAACCCCAGTATCACCACTATGGTTTGAGGTTCAGCCGCTCTGAATTCAGAGATGCATACGAAAGGTTTCTTTGATTTTTTTTTTTTTAAATCTAATATGAATGCAAATGAGGAGTAGAAATCAAAAATAAGGGATTTGATAAAGTAAAAGTAAACAATTTGCTGGACCTGTGGGGGAGCACGAACATTTATGCTGTGCTAAATGGCATGAGAAACACATAACATGAGGAAGTAAAGCCAACTATTTTATGATACTCATTCTGAAAGCCACAGAAAGGTAAAAGCAATTACATTCTCAAAGTTATTTCAATTGCAACATTGGCATGTTTGGATGTTGGAGGGGAAAAAAAGTGAAACATCCTATTAATCTTAATCATGTCCTTTTGAGATCATAACCCAATTTAATACCTGGCTGGGGACAATATCAATACCCTGCATTTGTGCCTGGTACCTGAGTACCTGTAGCAAGGATTCCCGCACTGCTCCCCCTGCGGCAGGCTCGGCTGTTTATGCCCTCACACCCCCTCCCAGGATTACCAGGCTGCATTAAATAAGCGGTGCTGCCTTGAAAAGGCTGCTGTAAATGAAAAGACTCGGTCAAGGGTTCTGCTTGCAATGCTAGCAAATGGGCTTTGCACATGTCTTGGTGTTAGAGCCACATTTGCCTCCAGACAATATTTGCTATGGAGAGGGTTAGAAGTCTCTTTTCTTCATGTCTTGACTGCCTTTCTCTCCAGGTCTGGTCTGCCCCGGGATTTTCTAAGTTAACACTGGACCTTCTCATAGAATCACAGAATTGTTTAGGTTGGAAAAGGCCTTTAAGCTCATCAAGTCCAACTGTTAACCTAACCCTGCCATCCCACCACTAAACCATGTCCCTGAGCACCATGTCTACACCTCTCCTGTCCCAGCAGGAGATGCCTTGTACCACGGGGAATGTGGAATCGAGGAACATGGCTCACGTGACAGGGCACAGGTACTTAAATGTGTAGGGATGGGGGGTGCTTGCTTGCTTACATGAAGAAATAAGGTCTGTGGCACAGGACCACAGTTTGGGAGCACAGCCTTTAGCAGCATCCCTGTCCCCCATCTCTCCTTGCAGCACAGGAGAACTCATTCCCCCACAGTGCAGAAATTGGACACCTCGTTCCGAAAGGTGCTCGGCACCATGAAGACTCTGTGTCCATATTGGGCGCGTGCAGGGTCCTTGGCAGCTCAGAGAAAGAAGCCACTTCTTTAATGAGGTTTTTAGTGCATGGAAGGAGTGACAGAGCAGATGGGACAGAGCTTGAAATACTTGAGTGAAACAACATCAGCTCGGGATTTCTGGGCTATCTTTACTGAGATACTTTTACATACTTTAAACGTCCATTTATCAAAAATTCTGAGGACCCGCAGTTCTAACCAAAGTACCGGGAAATGACAGGTGCACAGCAGGTCTGGAAAAAACCAGAACAGGCTGTGAACCTCTGGCAAAAAGCATTTTATATATCGGAAGTCATTTGGGATTTTAGGGCAGATTTAAATCTTGTCTGTTGCTGAGTCATCAGAAGTGGGAAGCTTGTTAGCTCGTTGCAATGAGAAATCCTATGTGGATTGGTCTCCAGGTGCTAAATTCTCCCCCTTTTTAGCAGCTGACAGCCGTGTCAAAGATTTGGCCTTTCTGCGCATGATGAAAAAGGCTTTTAATTACTCAGATCAGCCAGGACCAGAGAGATCTTCAACTTAAAGTTACTGCTTGAAGAAACAGATAATAAGGATGAGGGGCTGGGGGCTCTCCTCCTCACACATGTACATCAGATGCTGGACTGCAAGGGCAAGCCCCGTTTTACCCACCGCAAGCTGGGTCATATGCAAGCAGGGATGTGGGGGAAGATCTCTATAGAAGGAGCGATACCATTAGGGCTACAGAACACCAGTCAAGCAAGAAAGTAAAGAAAGAACAATAAAAAACCATAAATGCATATCACATTTCATCTACTATCTCTGTCAGCTGGTGGAAGATGCTGCCCATACACACTCATATATACCATAAATATAGAACATGTAGCACGCTGCAAAAGGCAACCAGACCGAGAGCTCCATTCCATCCTTAATCCTGCAACCGCAGCAGAATATCTCCTGATAGTCCATCAAACAGAGTGATGCTAGGAGGATAATCTGCACGTTTTTATAACAGGATAAGCTTGCCTTTTTGAACTCCAGTTCATCTCCCACCCTGCTTTGGCAGAAGAGCCAGTACTACGTAACCACCAGCAAACCCATGGGCCACACCTGAGGAACAGCTGCACAGGTCAGCCAGGGACAAAACACCCAGACCACAGCTTCACATCGGAACGATCCACTTTATTCCACTACCCAGCAGTGGATTTGAGCCCCAACATTTGAGCCTGTTCTAATCTAGCAAACTAAACTGGAAAAAAATGTTATTCCAGAGTAAGCATATCCACAGATCTACTCTGAAGTAGCCGTAGCATTTTAAACCATAAAATCCAAATTTTAAACCCTGAAATCCAAATTTTAAACCACAGAGCACAAATTTTAAACCATAATGCACGAATTCTGCTTTTTCAGGCAGGCAAGTCTTTACATAGAGAACTACTATACTTATATATTCATATACATTTACTGGGATGGGTAAACACCTTTGAAACCAAACCAACAAAAAGGCTGTCTCAAACTGGGACAAGGTGGCAGTGAAATCTGCACCTCCAATTATAACTTCCATTAAAAAAGTATCTTAATTGCTGCATTTACTAAAATTTTCCTTGAGCTGCCCCTAATCAAACGCTGATCTGCCTTCCCTGATACTCTGCACCAGTGATAATTAACACTGTTCTGCTAACTACTTGCTAAAGGAAGGCCATTAGTATTCTTGCTATATTTAAGTAGCTCATTAGATCTGGTTTATCAACCTACTCGCATAAGAAAGTTGGGGAAGGGAGAAAAGTGAAGGGTGACAAGCGATAGGCTTATTAATAACATTTTCCCAGGTAGTATTAGGAGTTGCATAAAAGCCCTTCAAAACAAAACAGCTCAGATTTGCTTACAATTAATTACAAGGTCACTCATGCTCAGACGCCTTTTTTGAAAGGAGACTGTTCAAAGAGAAGATGCCTGTTCAGACGCTCCCTATCTCTGCTGCCAAGCGAGCCAGCATGCCTGGGCACCACAAGCTGATGGCATTCGGTCGCGAGGTCTGCCAAGAGGAGGCCACCAGGGCCCCAGCGACACAGGTAACGCTGCTGTTTGCAGAACCAGAGATGGGCAGATGGGGCAAGCTTTTGCAGGATCCCTCAGTGCACAGATGAGTGATGGGGGTCCCCCCTCTCACACAGCCTGGTTGCCAGACCGTGCCATACTGTCCGGACACTGCTTGGCTGGAGGTTAGGTTGTGTCCCCCAGGTACAACTGAAGATGCAACAGCCAAGAAGGTCAGGAGGGGTCGGTACCACCACCAGTGGAGTACCGGGAGTAGCTTTTAGCCCATCAAAAGGTGCTGGTGGAGGAGAGCTGATCTCTGGCACTTTAAACAACCATCCTCACACATTGATGTTGCCAGCCAATGGGCAGATACAGACAGGTTTCAATCCCTAGACCTGATGGATGGTTGCACAGGGGACATGCGGAAGAATTTAATAAAGCAGGAAGCCAACAGGAGAGCCAACAGCACCAGAGCATTAAGGACAGTGTGTGCCTGCAACAGCAATTTCCCTGGCACATGTAGAGAGAGCAAAGCCTGGACAAAATGAGGCTGAGGGGAGACCTTATCGCCCTCTACAACTACCTGAAAGGAGAGGGGAGTGAGGTGGGTGTTGGTCTCTTCTCCCAGGTAACGGGTGATGGGATGAGGGGAAACGGCCTCAAGTTGTGCCAGGGCAGGTTTAGATTGGACATTAGGAAAAAATTCTTCCCCACCAGGGTTGTCAAGCATTGGAAGGGGCTGCCCAGGGAAGGGGTCAAGTCCCCATCCTTGGAGGTATTTAAAAGCCGGGCAGATGAGGAACTTAGTGACAGGCTTTAGTGGTGGGATGGCAGGGTTAAAATAATGATTGGACTTGATGATCTTAAACGTCTTTTCCAATCTAAATGATTCTATGATTCTAGGTGCCCATCTCTCATCACAGCCAGGGCTAGAAGCAAGGCGAGGGTGGAAGAGGAAAGTGCTGCTGTGCTCAGATAGGAAGCAAGTGACAGACTTGGAGGAAGGAAAGAAAAAGTGCCAAGGCACAGCCTTGAAAGAAACAAATTACTGCCTGTATTCAGTTTTCCTAAAGCAAAAGAGCTTGTCAGCGAGTGGAAGGAGACCACTGTTTGTGTGAAGGAATAGCATAAACCCTGCCTAGGGAAGACAGATTCATGCATGTGTGTGCACAGATGAATATAGAAATGCAGACTCACTGGCACTTCTTACAATTATTTAATTTTAAAGGGCAACAAAAATATAACCAGAATCCATAATACAAAGAGCTGGAGCTATGATGCAGCCTGAGAAGACTTAACTGTATTTCCTAATCTGCTGCTGGCTATCTCCACTCAGCTCTTCAGAGTCTGAAATGCTGTCTACATATTAAGGCACAGGAAGAGCAGTCGAAGACCTTTATCTGATATTCAATGTGAGGGGTGAGATTTAGGGTATTTCTCTCAACTGTTCGGTACTTCAGCAACCCTGTCTGCATAGTGGGACCTTTCAAAGATGGAAAAGTACTGGAGATATTTGGGTGTAATGCACTGAACAGGTGAAATTTCTCACTGACTACCTCAAGAATAAAGCATGGAGTTATACTCCAAGTTGTTAAACAGGAATTATTTAAACTCTTCAGGTTATCACAAAGGTCCTGAAAAAGTTATAGTTATGTAGGAATAAAAAGTGTCTCATCTAGTGAAATACTGCAGCAATTTCTATTCTTATTTCTGAATGAATAGGCAGCATGGATTTATAGTAATTGATCTCAGCGCTCGGCAGGTAGTAAAGCCTTATGCAAATTACAGCTGCCACCCTAAAACTGCATTTGCATAACTTCTTTGTAAGTCAATCTTAAGGCTTTTTCCCGTAATAGAAGTTATCAATATTTAAAGAGACATGAAAAATAACCATACATACAAGCTTCCTTCCACTTAGCTTTTAAACACTCACATATATTTGGTGCTTTGGGTAAGGAGCTGCATTGCAAGATTTGGAACTGGGGGAGATTACAGAAAAATTTGAGTCTGACCTTCAACCCATGGCACGCCACAGAGCAAGGGAGCAATCGCACACAGGAGGCTGCAGCTGTTAAGCACCTTCTACATTCCACGTGAGGATTGTAAGATCAATACAACATTTATTGGTATCCAGCAGAGACAGCTGCCTGCAAGAGCTTAGTCCTTCAAGGACACGGGTACCTGATTCCTTACTAAGAGCGCTGCTAGAGGGAATCTCACTATGAACTCACCAAAACTACATAAGATTCCAGCCATATTTGGCCAAAACACTGCTCACTTACTGGGGGAGTTTCAGGTGGATTTTATAAGCAAAATGGCAGGTCAGAAGACATGGCAGGTCTTTGGGATCTCAGATGAACCCGGAGTGATCAGGAGGCTGAGTTTCACCAATTCAGAGCGTGCCTGTTACTGCATTTCATTTGATTTATCCTAACTTCTGCCTCTCTCTTTCAAGACCTACGTCCTGCTCTTGGTCGACTTCATGGCAACTCTGGAGTAACAGCAGTGTGAGCTGGTGTCCTTGGGCTGGAGATTCCCAGAAGGACTATGGGAACCGGCTTCCCAGATTTCTGTTAGAGCCACCAAGAGCAGGTTGCTTAGCTCCCATAGACTGCCTTGAAAATCCTCTCATAATCCAAGCCACTTCTGTAACCTGCCCAAGTGAGATTTCAATCCTGCATGAAACTCTCCATCCTACAACTCAGCTGGACGATTCCAATGACAAACACCTGCAGTTTTAAACAATCAAGTTGATTGCTTGTCTTCACTCTGGTGGGGAAGTTGGCTGATTGTCCTTTCACTTTAAATTGTATTTGGTTTTCTGTGTTATGTGAAAGCTGCAGTTGACCATCATAATAGTCATCATAGCACAGGGAGTGTGCGTCAGCTAGAGGCCACAGAAATGGATGCTGGTGCCTTCCACGCCACGAGTGCTTCACTCCTGCTCTCCCGCCACAGAGCCTCGTGCTCGGGTAGTCTCTTCCCAAACAAGAGCTGCCCAACAAGTACAGCATTAGAAAAGAGTAATTCAAAATAATAATTAATATTTTCCCAGTCTAAAGAAAGCCTAAGGCAGCTATTAAATTGGGGTTAAGCATATTTCAGGCAGGCATCCTTAAGTAACTCACAACTTGCTTGATCTCAGAATACCAGAAGGGCAAGGCACATTATTTTCTACAACCAAAGTCCTCTTTTTTAATCTGTGACATTAAAGAGCCCTAGGCAACACTCAAGACTAATTGCAATCATTCAGGGGCTCGCCATTCCTCCCGGACATCCCTCTTATGTAAGAAAAAGAAGGAACGTGCAGCAGAGTCACCTGAGACAGCCTCGCCTCATCTCAGCCCCTGCCCCTCGTCGCTGGCGCCAGCCTTCAAAGCACGCTGGCCTGCTTATTTCATTCTCCTGCTTATTTCATTCTGCTTGACGTTCCCCACGTTGCCTGCCCTGCACAAAGCAGTCTCTTCCAGTGATTCCTTTGTTCTTGCCACTTTCAAACAATTTCTAAAATAAGATCATTTCTCCCTGGTGCCCAGAACACTAAAGTAAAAAAAGGGTAAGCCAAATAGTACATATTTATTCTCCTGAGACATTTCCAATTTCTTTGGTCTGTTCAGCCTTATCTGTGTTTGTCTTCATGTATGCTTCAGAGGGCTACAGAGCAACTATATGATTTTGGGGAGCTGGCATTCAAGAGTAAGTATTTATGCATACTTAAATATATATACACAAAATTAAATAAATATAAATAAGTACATATAGATACACACACGAGTGTCTATGGGATGAAAGAATAGATGAGAAATGACAGTTTTAAAAAAAAAAATGAAAACCAAAAGGTTCACAGCACCCAGCAGCTGCATCACACACCAGCACTGAGCTGGAAGAGCACATCAAAGTTCTGTCTCTCAGGTGATGGGACCAGTGAAGATCCCAGTTACATCACTGGAAAACTGTGACACCTTCAACACACCATGAGCAGTGCCACTTAGGGCTTTACATGGAAGCTACTATATTTTATAAATGATGACCTGTGTTCTCTGAAACTCCATGCATCAAACTCCACAGAAGGCTGCAAGGGAAAGAAATTACCCCAGTATATCTAGAATTCTTTTCCTCATTAAATTTCCCAGGCCTTATATTCTCAACTGTGAATGTTCTCTGATTGCCAGCTTTTGGAGCAGGGCCTTTTGTTCTGCTCTGCACTAGGATAACAGTGGCACAACATGGGACATCTCCTGTCAGACCAAAGCCAACAACTGCAGCAGTAATAGAAAGAAACACTAATAATAAAAACCCAAAGCTTACACACCAGAAAGGAATACTAATAAAACCCCCCAAACATACACACCCATCCCGCCCCGGATTTTACACCATCATTTATTACCATACAGAACAGGTTCAAAATATCAGCCCAACAGCTGCATGTTGCTACCCATAAATAGATATTTGGTTTATGAGACCAGATTAACAGTTAAACACACACACACAACTCTGTTCCAATCGAATTTCTAACAGACCTATGTCCACACCACAGAAGCAACCATTCTCCCTTTACAGAGCTGTCTATAAGCTTTACAAATGCCCTAGGCTAAAAAGATTTAGAAGCTTGCTTCTTGTGCCTAAGTGGTCCTTCCAGGTTTGAATTGTGAAAAAAAAAAAAAGAATGTAAAAAAGTTGCATTGCACTGCACCGCTTCCCATTCTGCTGATAAATACAGGCCCTTCTTCCCTAGCATGGTTTAGCTTGGCATTCCAGATAAGCAGTTAGTAAACAAAAACAAACATGGGCAGGAAACCCTGCCAAAACCTGCTGTGAGCACTTACAAATCCAATCAGATAAGGACTGCCAGCATCTCCCAGGAGGTGTGAAGTGAAACTCTGCAAGGCCACTGCGGTTGCACGGCGTGTTGGAATGACCACGTACTGCAAAGAAGAAGGGGAAAGAAAAAAAAAATACATAAAGAAACTGAAGTAAGAACCCATCTAGCTGCCTTGTATTGTTCTGTTTATACCCAGGTCAGGACAAAGCGAACAAGCTCCCCCAGATGTTGGTGGCAGGCACAGCCACTGCCCAGTCCACGGGCGGCTCAAGCAACTGGGGAGCTTGGCTGCCCTTCCCGGTTTTCTGGTTCTCTGATGGCAGGTGCCAAGGGAAGGAAGCTCTGTCTGGTCTGCACTCCTCTCGGCAGTGCTGAAGGCATGCGTTTGACTAACAGCATTCACTGCGAGACACTGCTAGTGCTCCTCTGCTTATTTCATTCTGCTTGGCTGATGGGCAGAGCGAAGTTTGAGGTTGCCTGCAGCACGTAACTTGCTCAGCACCACCAGCCTTCCAAACGAGGACTTTGCTGTAAAACCTGGGATATTGTGGGTTTTCCATAATAAAGATATAATTTCATTTCCTAAACCGTAAGCAATTCACATCAGCATGAAAGGTCACACATCTTCCCCTCCAACTCCATCACTAAACACTTTATATTTTTCTCAAAAATTTGTGATTCCACTTGTGAAAAGTGACAAAGACACATTAGGAAGATCTTCCATAGCCAAGATACTGTAGTTTGGTCTCCACTCCTCTAATAGGACATGACACCCTTGGCCAGGTCATGCAGAATCAGTCTGACTACACAGGATCAGTGGAAAACACAAATTACTTTGCCATTAAGGGACCAGAGCTCACAAAAAACAGAGCCCTAATCATGGAAGGTGATGAAAGATTAAAAAAGAAAAGAAAAAAAAAAAGAAAAAACAAACCAAAAAAACCAAACCCCTGTCCTGTGGAATGACCTTAATTTTATAGCACACATTTAGGAGCAGGAAGGAGTAATTGTCTCCTGCATAAAACTTGTGAAAGAAGCTGGCTAAGAACATCTGCACCAAGTCTACATATCGCGGGTTATAAATTGATCCTGTCTTGCTTTAAAGGCTGTAAGTAATGAAGAATTCAATAGGTCTCTAAATCCAAGTGAGCTTTGTTGCCACTTCTGAGCACTGAATCTTGTTCTGCCTTTTTCTGTTGCTCTGAAGAGCTATCTACCCTGCCAGAAACGACTCTCTCGCTCAGCTATTTGTAGACCACCGTCCCTTTTACTTGTCCACTTTCTCTCTGATGGGTTGCCTTTAGTCTTTCTTTAGAAGGCATGCCTGCCCAGACTTCAACTCACTCTTGCAACCCTTTCCTGAAGTCATTTATTAATTAATTGTGACGTTTCAGGACTGACATATTCCCTGCTGGAGATAGAGAGAGATCAATTTACCTTAGCTGACCGAGGCAGGGAGAACTCTGTGCTCAACAGCGACAGATCTCAGGGCACAGGATCTGAAGCGCTGTTTCAAGTGCTTTAACACCTCCTCTTAGGGAAGGTGAGCTGCCCTGTCTGAAGTGGAAAGAGCCATTAAAAAAGGAAAGAAAAGAAACAGCGTCGAGAAAATCCACACCAGAAGAGAACTGATGCCTATTTAGAGCGATCATCTCCTTCCAAGCAGAGACAATTACGGACGATGGGTAAAATTAGATTAAATGCTTTTCCTTAGGGTTTTACCATGTGCTTTCAGAAAGACCTGCCAGTTCTTTCATTACTGGTTTGATAAAGCTGCAAACGCTCACTGCTAATGCGCTTTGATGCTCCATATTAAATGGGTACCCTGTAAAACTCATGTTGTGCAACAGAAGAGCAAAAGATGATCAGATCCGCCGCAGCCACCTGGCTGCAGATGTTAGACACCGTCCTCCTATTGCATCCAGGAGCTCAGAACAGACTTGAAGGCTCACAGAAATCCCAAGAGGAAAATAAGGTCTAGACTTTATTAGAGACACAGAAACATGCTGAAAGTCACGCTGTGAAACAGCAGGAGTGCCACACAATTCATTACTATTCCCCAAAGATGCAGGGTAATGGGTGCAGCCTGAATAGATTAGACAGGAAAAAAAAACAAACCACCAACCAAAAAAGTGAGTTATTGTTCTTCTTCCCACCCGGCCCAGTTCACCCAGGTGCAATGGAGAAGCATTCTGCAAGAGCTGTTTGAGAAAGGGCATCTGAGAAGATCAAGCAAAATTCTACCTAATTCAAGAGTCCAGAGTTGTGTAGATCTGTGAAACAGGGAATTTTAAACTTATGTTAAAATATTTTTCTTTCTATAAAGTTTACGTTAACAAATCTGGAGGAGAAAGCCTGCTTGCCTGGTTCTATACGCTATCCATTTTCTTACACAAAGGAAATGGCAAATTTATTAAAAACTTACAATTTTCATGGAGGGGCAGTGGATTGGTACCAATTGGAGACAGGAATTTGAATGATACCTGCATCATATGTGTGTGTGTGTATGTATTTATACACATGAATACACACTCACACATGTATTAGACATCATTTTGCATGCATATCTGTTTTACGCACACATATAGTTTTGCAAATAGCAATACAATTTCCAGCAGGTTTTCAGTTTGCCTAGCTAAAGAAGCTGGTGATGGTTGAAACCATCGATATGGTTTGGCACTATGAATTGCCAAAACTTAGTAAATTTAGTCTGGAATTCAAGCGACAAGTACACACACCCCCAAAACAAAAACCCTACATGTGGCAAGCAAATGAACATGAGATTTTTCCTCCTCCTCTGAAAAGATATTGGAAAGAAAACAAGGCTTAAACCAGCATCTCCAAAACACCAAAAAATGCTCCACCCTATCCCCTACTTAAAAAGCATTTTATTCTGATGGAGAGTTGGTAGCAAACATTATCTACTGTTCTAGGAAGACAGCAGTAAATTACAGCTCTGAATGGGCATTTTGATACTAAAATAGACCTAAATTCAAACCATACATGGCCTGGTCTGAACATCCCACAGAAACTGGAGGTGGGAGAGCCACAGCAGCTAAGGCGGAAATCCGTGGGATCATCCTGGCTCATCTCTGAGTCCAGGTTTGGAGGCAGGCAGCACAGAGGATGGGCAGGGAGGCTGACCCAGCAGCTTTGGCAAACCTCTTTTCTTTAAATAGAGGTTGAGAAAGGCTATGGTTTACTGCTGACATAGTCTTCCTGTAGCAAAACCAGCAGAATGAGTTGGTCTGGAATAAGTGAAGCAGGAAAGCCAAGGCGAGATCACCCTTCTCCCAGGAAAAGGCCACGTGCCAGAGGGGAGTTCTGATGTTTATGTCTCATCTTTGATAGAAAACTCTACTCTCTAAAACACTTTGATACCCTTTCTGGGTCAGACGGTAATCTTCAGGGTAATGCACACTGGCCTCTTTCAGCACCAAAGGCAAGAAAACACACGCTAACCCCACTCTAGCCATGGCCAGAGCCTGGAAATAGCCCAGGCATCCCTACAGGGAGAGGCAAAGAACAGGCAAAGGCTGTGATCCAGAGAAACTAGCCTGAGGGAGACCCTTTGCTCAAGCTAGGCAGACACTGTCTATAAAAAAACTTTGAAAAGAAGTAAAAGGACCTGGTCTCCAAACCGCAGCACAACACAGAGCAGTACACATCCATCTGCAACCCTCGGCCCACAGAAGAGCTGCAGAGATGCCCCTTGGCATGTCCTTCGGGCCAGAGCCAGGCTCAGGTGTTTGAAGTGGGCTCTGTACCTTCACTCCTCACCCTGCCTTAAAAGCTAAACCACAGCATTGGATTACTGATGTCTGGAGGCACACTGAGAGAAGCAACGATGAGAACTTCTGGAAATGCTATTTATCTTCGGCTGTGAAAACAGGGCAGTATTTTATAACACATAAATAATCGGGGGTTATTTATAGGGAAGGTAATCAGAACAAAAGCAACATTCCTCCATGCGCATAGCACAGCTCAGCACCAGTCTATGCCTGTTTCAAGTCTAAAGGAAGACTTCGACTCTACAGAAAAACATTAAAGCAGCTCCTCCAAGGCAGCTCATGCCCATTTAAAAAGAACTAATGTTTTAAAAGAAAAAAGAAATATGCAAAGCATTTTTTTGCATGAGTGTCAGGACTTTGCATAAACTGGAGGATGGCTTTTCTCAGCAAAGAACTAAAGAGATTGTGATCGCAATAGCTGAGACCCTTTAAATTGCGTACTGGCTCTTACACAGAAATGCCACCAAGCCTCTGTCCATTATCTTTATTTCTGAGATGTGCTATGGAGGAAAAGCCCCACTATGAGGACCAGATTCCACAAAGTCCCAAGCATGTCTCAGAATGTTACACGCTTGCCTGCTGCACTGAAGCTCATTCATTATTGCTGTTACAAGGCAGTTTTAATGCTACTTTGGGGTTCTGGTAATTTTGAGGCCAATTTGCAAAGATGGATGATAAAATCTGTTTCATAATTAGCATGCTCCATAAGAAACATCCCTCCCTTCCCTAAGCACCATCTGAGCATGTGCCTGGGAGGAGATCTGGGGAGTTGTGCTCAGGAGAATAGGGCCTGTTTTGTACAAATTTGCATTTGGAACAAATATCAGCCTTTTAAAATCTCCGGCAGTGAAGTACATTCTGCAGCGCTGACAGTTGATCAAACCTAGCACTCAGCACCTTTTACTGCAGATAATTTGAGGAGCTGCATACCGACCGTTACGCTGGCGAGAACAGTAGATGCGATGGAAGCATGACGCTATGAAGAGCCAACAACTGAATTTGAAGAAAATAAGCAAACATCCTTGTTTTGCCAAAGAAATCAAACTTGCAAAACCTCTGAAGATGCTTACCAACTTGCCCAATAGGGTTCTTAAACAGTGGTGAGATCTGTAAAACTTGGGAGAGCTATGATAAATCATTTGGGATGCAGTTTCCAAAAAGCCTCACTTCTGGCATAATGAAATCAGTGGGAACAGTGTTCAGCCAGTATTGTGAGCTTTTTATCCAAGAAAACAGGATAATATTTATGTAGATGATGAAAGTGTTGTTAAGCTTACGGTAATAATGCTTTTAAACTCCTCACCAGCCTCAGGCAAGAACAGACACACTTCTGATTACAGCAAATAAATAGTAATCAGTAGAAATTAATTTGCCAAACATTTAAAGTGCATCTCGCTAAAGCATATCCACACCTTTCTCTGGCTAGGAATTCTTACGAGGCTGTCTGTCAAACACGGTTACAGCCCTGGCTCTCACCTATTGTCTGACTAAACATCCTCTCATCCCCCCTGTGTAATACGAACACACTTTAGACCATCTGCTTGCAGGCTTGCATTGCTCCAAGTGGATGTTTACATTTATCTGTATGGCATTTTTACAGGTCTACTCATGCTGATAATGCATTAAGCTGGGCGTTATACATGACACTTGGTTCATTTTTTCTCAACAGACAGAACAGGTAGCTTAAGAGTTGGCGTGAATTACCAAAACCAATTTTTAACATGGTTTTAGTTTCTTTCCCCTGTTTTGGAAATTGGAACTAAGAAATTATTTCCAAGCATTTTCAATAATTTCTTATGGAGTTCTTTCACACTAAAGCACCATAAATAACTGCAAATGCATCCCTACAAAATGCAACTGACTATAGGATGCTGGCAAACCCTATAAAAGCTATTAAAAAGCTACAGGGTACTGAAGTCACATTGAAATCAAAGCAAAAAATTTCAGTAATTAAAATGGGACAACGATGGCATCCTTAGTACACATATAACAAAGTTGTTGGTTGAAAAATGTCTTGTGGGGTTAGCTTGAGAGAAGTGAGGTCAAGTTCCAGCTCGCTCTCTGGTGCAGATTTTCTGGAGGACCTTGAACATGTCCGACAGGTCCCCTCTCTCCCACTGCACTACGTAGGCAGCAGAGATGACCAGCTCGGCTTGCTCTTTGGGAGTCACTGCTGGAGGACTACAGATGTGCTCCACAGCCAAGCCCTTACCTGTTTCAGCCAATGCTGGTGAGGATAGAACAGCTCTGCTATTTAACCCCATCAACTAATGCTGACCAGAGCGAGCTGGGAGCACTCCTGGGAACATCACAGCCAAAGGCAGAATGCAAGAGGAAGCTCTGGCAGGAGGCAGCAATGACCAACTACAAATATTGTACTGTAATTTCTCCCTCCACACAGCTGTCTGTAGACTGCACATCTGTTTAAGTGTTGAGATACCACTTAATGAATGGCCACAGCAGCCTTGAATTCAGCACAAGCTGCAAAACCCATGTAAGCCCAGAGTAAACACCCATGAAACACCCGTTCAGTCCACACAGAACTGTATCACACTAAAGCCAAACTGGTAGGAGGAACGAACCTCAGTAATTAAAAGCTATCTAACACTACTGAGGTATGCCGCTAACCTTTGTTTCTCCATGCTTTATTCACATCTGAGAGAAGTGGAGTTAACCACTGCACCTCCCAAAGCGTTCTCTGCACAAATGAGTTAAAGAATGAAAGTTCATCAGGCAACACAGTTATGGCAACTACAGAGCTACCTTAAAATATAAACACAACCTTGAACTTAAATCATAAACAGAACTTAAGCAGAAGCTTGAAGTTCTCTGCTGAATCAATGTATCAACACCATTATCTTTACATCTAGGAATACTGAGCCAGTTTTCTTGTTGATGTTTGCATAAGCAACAAATACAAGTCAAGGGGGTTTTCTATCGATGCCAGACGGATTATATTTTTAGTTCTGTCAACAACCTGCCAATGACCTCGGGCAAGTCCTGTAATGGTTCTGTGCCCTAGTTTCTTTCTTTTTCATACAATAAGCAACAAGTAACCTCCTTCACAATGGGATTTCAACATACGGCATGTTTGATAGGCTCTGTACATCTTGGGTGGAAGCATCTACAAAACATGCAAGGCTCTCTAACAAACGTCCAGACTATTTCATATGAGAATTTAGCTGCTGAGGTCAGCTTGCTGATTTTAACGACTTAAAAAGCTCTGTGGTGGAGAAAGAATGGAAAATGAAGGACATGAGGTGAAAAGTCCCTGACAGTTTCCTCCTGGACAAGGTGGACATAGTCCAAAAATTCTTTAGACTTTCTTTTCCTCTCTCCTCTCCCAGAGGTGGTTTTCTATTGTGTATGTGTTGAATGGTAAGTTTGCTGGAGTTAAGCCAAAGAGAGAGGTAGATGGTTGCCTTTGTGGGCAGAGGAGGGAGGGAGGGAAGGATTTCCTATTGCAGAACAAAGCGGAGTTATTGATAACAAAATCCAGTAACGTGCTGACTATTAGGAAATGCTGGCTGATTTCTTTGCATGGGGTGGTGGGGGGTTGTGCAAATACTTAAAATTTGGGGAAACTATCTGAATTCAGTAATGGTGTTCTTTCCGGACATTTCCACTCCCTGGTCCTTGGAACAAAGGACAAGAATAATATTTTTTTCTTTCTCTTACTTTCCTTTTCATCAAGTACAAAAAAGGAAAAAAGGAAAAAAGGAAAAAAGAAAAAAAGAAAAAAGAAAAAAGAAAAAAGAAAAAAGAAAAAAGAAAAAAGAAAAAAGAAAAAAGAAAAAAGAAAAAAGAAAAAAGAAAAAAGAAAAAAGAAAAAAGAAAAAAGAAAAAAGAAAAAAGAAAAAAGAAAAAAGAAAAAAGAAAAAAGAAAAAAGAAAAAAGAAAAAAGAAAAAAGAAAAAAGAAAAAAGAAAAAAGAAAAAAGAAAAAAGAAAAAAGAAAAAAGAAAAAAGAAAAAAAGAAAAAAAGAAAAAAAGAAAAAAAGAAAAAAAAGAAAAGGCTGAAGTAGAGGCTAGGCCTTTGGAATAAATTGTGAATTTCAGGTTATGCTTGCAAGCTGACAAACTGCTCTGGCCACCAGAAGAGAAAGATGCTGTTCCAAAGTACACTCACCATTAGTATGTCTGCTGTGATAGCCCAGTTTGAAAACAGAAGAGTTTCTCCGATAAAAATGCAAATCTGTTGTAACAAAACACACAAAAAGAAAAAGGTTTATTCACTTGACATTCAAGGGAAAAATAACCTGTCACAAACTTTACTTTGTTGCTTATTTGTCTCAAACCTGCTCAAAGGATTCTTCTGTACACAACACGCTCCTGGTTACTGCTGTGGCTTATCCTGAATATTAGAACACTACAGATTTTTATCAGAGCTCTAGAGGTTTGGCCTGCAACTTCATTAGCGTAAACTGTTTATGATCTACAGAGCAGCTAAATAAAAGGCTGACACATTTGGTAACAGAGGAATACGAGAAGCCAGCAAGAAGACAGCCCTGAGCTTCCATACTTAAATCATTGTTCCAAAAAGCCAGTTAGAAAAGGCAAAAAGGCCACAACTCCCCAAACCACAGTCATTTTCATCACTAGGAATCCAGTTATGTGTTTAGCTCTGTAGCAAACCAAATGAGGTTCTCTACCCACCATGTGCAAGATCCCTTCCCTCCCCTGCTAGCATAGTGCTGTCCTTTTTGAGTGGGACGTAGGTCTAGGCACTGTAATAACTCAAGCATTACATTGGTAATATCTACGTACAGACAGGACAGGAGGACTTAAGTAAGGGTTTATGCAACATCAGTGCCTTACGGTGAAATATCTTTTGACTCTCTGGAGATGGTCGACAAGATACATTAAAATCCCTCTCTGTGTGTAGCGGGATGAGAGCTTCTTTTTGTGTTGGTGTGGTATAAACAGCCACCCGGTATCCTTCCCACCTCTGGTGCTCCCTCCTCACTTACTCCCATCCCATATTGTCTTTTCAGTTGTGCCAGTACAACAGAGCAGGAATTCAGATCAGGAAAATGAGATGGAATAAAGAATCTTTTGTGGTGGTGGAGGTCAGGGAAGAGGGGCTT
The DNA here is from genome assembly GCF_000687185.1 of Egretta garzetta. Classification (NCBI taxonomy): domain Eukaryota; kingdom Metazoa; phylum Chordata; class Aves; order Pelecaniformes; family Ardeidae; genus Egretta; species Egretta garzetta. The sequence continues at coordinate 4,569,826 of NW_009260614.1, forward strand.
GTTTTGCTTATTTTTCATCCAAATCAGTTCCCTGGGGCAGTTCACTAAATGGTTCTACAAACACTTACAGCAGCTGAAGAACTGGAAATGATCAAGAGGAGAAACTAATTGAACCTGGCCTCATGGTTAAAAGAAATGTTCATCAAACTGAGTCCAATGGAGCGAGGGTGACACAGCTTCAGGATGAACACTGCCTTCATCAGAAAGCTTTTTACCCGTATTTCAATCATGAAACTTTTGCTCTTATGCTGTAAGTTAACAATCTAACAAAGAAATGTAGGTTCAACAGGATGGAAAAACAAGGATGGAAAATCTTCCATGCACACGCTTCCCTCTTCCTTTGTGTATTACGAAGAGCAGAATGCGTAGACCAACCACTATATAAATAACTAGACTTGTAAAAACCAAGTCCCCTGTTCCCCGCGAGCAAGAAGGCAAGCAGAACTCCTCTACGAGATGTCCCCCAAAAGCTTTTTGCCCAGTTAACCTGTTTATTTTTGTGGCATCCAGGGAGAAAACATCCCTCCTGGAATCCCTATTGGTAGTTGGAGATAACAGCTGTGGAGATTTGGATTCAGGTAACTGGAGATTCCTCTTTTAATTGCCTTATGCTCAGTTTTTGTTATGTTGAATAGGCTACAATTCATTAATGAAACAAAGCCAGCAAGAAATACACATTAGGCTTTGCTCTGAGGAAGCATTCAGATGGATGTTGTTTTGTGGTGTTCTTGTGAGCTTTGATGGGCTGACAGTCCCAGTTGCTTGCACAGGCGCAGTTTGGGGTGGGAGGAGGACCTCCAAGATTGGCAGCCACAGCTCTGATGTGACCACCGCAATCGTCTTTCCCACACACCGGCTGAGATTGCCTAAACCCCTCAGACCATCATGTCACTGCCAGGAATAGTTTGCTTTATTTAGCAAGTCTTACACATTGACCTACAGAAAGCTTCCTCTATTTGTTTCTAAAATTGTCTTTGTTTCCCACACATTCCCCTTCCCTATCCCCTTTTTTTGTGACTGGATCTGCTTCCTCTGTGATGGTGTCTGAACCAGTCATTATGGCCCAGCTGGTCAGCTAGGAAATCTCCTCTTTCCATTTTCCCACTGTCCACTGGTCTGCCTTGAACTTGGCTCTCATTGGAAATGACAACTGCCAAGCTCAGAAACACAGATCCAACGAATCAAGGTGCTGACGGGCGTTGAAGCCATGTGTCATGTAGCAAGGGCTTACTGGAGCCCCAGTTGGGCCCTCAGGACCTGCTCCAAAATCTGTCCTACTACAGCTTTCCAGTTGCTGTTGCTGGGGTTCTGTGGCTGCATAGATTATACTGAGCTTGGGAAAGATGTAATCGCACTTCTGAATGCGGCATCGACATGCCCTGCACGTTCATACAATATTGTAAACAGGCAACTGCTTGCCTTAAGGTTATATAAATTACATACACATAGAACACACATGAATTGTTACACACAGCAAGTAAAACTTGCCCCCTTCTGCAGGAATTCAGCACAAGTCCTATAAATAAATCACTGAAATGCTACAGAGCGCACCAATTTGGAATTGTTGAATGTGCCTTTTGCCCAACATGTTTCCATGAAACACGTGCTTAGC
>NW_009260614.1:4571482-4597157 GCF_000687185.1 Egretta garzetta
CAAAAGATACTGACATTAAAAAAAGTCTGTCCTTCAGCTGCTAATGGGGATTTATAAAAATGAGTTCATCCACTGCAAAGAGCATATAAGGATATGTGGCATTTCTGCTGGAGAGAGACTCTAGGGATGTATACTGCAAATAGGGCAGCCTCCAGAACAGATCAATAGCTCCTGAAACGCTCACAGTTTTGGCTCCTCACACACTTTTCAAAGCCCGATTTTACACTGAGATTTCAGCTCTAGAGATAGATCCTCTTCTGAATCCAGCCGTGTTGTATAGTATCTCACCATCTCCATTTGGTGTCCAGTTGCTCATTGGTGATGAGCCAACAGAAGTTCTGTTCCCCTCAAGTCTCCTGTTCATGTGATTGGTTAGCAAATTTCAATTCCCCAAAATGATAAGTGGAGCAGTAGAGTGGTCACACCAGCAGCTCTCACAGCAAGATCTAAGCAGGTTATAAACTCCTTCTGCGACTATTTGCAAAGTACATATCTGTCTACATATTCATTATCTGTATTTCTCTTTGAAATGGTGGTCAAGACTCCCACATGTACTCTTGAATTTGAAGCGACTCTAACTCCATCTCAGTGTTGGGCAATATCGATGCCTCGGAAGCAGGTAAGTCACCATGTCAACAGACAGTCCCTGGAGTTGAGCCTGAGATGCTGTAAAAGCTCTATGGCAAGGTTTTACCCTGGGAGTTCCTGTTTCTGCAAGATCATAAAATGTCTTTGAGGAATTGAAATAGATGTTGAAATTGAGGTACAACAGGAACTTGGAACAGCGTCAAAAGAAAGGCAAAGCAAAGCATCTCTCTCCAGTCATTCGGAAATTTGAACTAGTCTAAAATCTGCTACTGAAATGCCTGAGTAGTGTGATACAATGATGCCATACAGCTAAGGGGTTTCAAGAGACAAGTTGGAAAACCAACATTTTGAACAGTACATATTTCAGAAAGAGTAAGACCTAAAGATATGCAGATTGCTGTTTTAAGGAGCAAATCCACATTCTGCAAGGAACACAGATTAAGAACTGATTGGACTACACAGCCAAGCAACATAGTAAAAGACAGAAATTCAAGTGTCTGGGCAGCTAAGCCATACAGAATGCTGTTTTATTCCACCTTTCCAGCCACTTCTGCCACTGCCAATAATTTACTGGCTTAGTATGAAAAGACTGGATGGAAAAAAGAAGTCTGTCTACCTGCTCCAGGGAGGAGTGGCTGCTACAGAACTGGAATAGCAGCTGCCCTCAGGGACCAAAGCCACCTGCAAGACAGGACTGAGCAAGGGAGAAAAAGTATGCATGTTCAGGGGAGGAAGAGAGCAGACAGTCGACAGCCTGTAAGGGACAAGGTGATCATGCCAAAGGATATACGGGTCTTTTCCAAAAAAACAAAACCCCATAAGCCCAGAAATTAAAAAGCAAGGGCTCTGCTGATTCTTGCTGGAGTGCTGAACGCTTCATTTATGCTGATGCCAGTATCAGTTGAAATTAAAAACTCTCAACTGTTAACTAGAGCAGGGAGGGAGATGGTGATCTGGTGGCCATCGTAGCTCAGTGTGAGAGAACACCATCTCATGGGAACCCATCTAATTGCTTGGAAGTGACAATTTTAAGGCTCTGAGCCAATGAGGGGTCCAAAACCAGTAACCCTTCAATTTTAGCATGGTGTGATCAATGACAGAAATCTAAGGACAGTCACAGTACAGAAGGTCTGGAAAGACCACCATGCTGGGGCACAGACCAGAATGTTTCTCTTGCCCTTCACGGTCATATAGAATTCAAGGATGCTCTTTCAGGATGAGAGCAAGGGCACAGCCGTCAAGGAAGCTATCAGAGATGAGAAAATCCACCCATAAATTTTACTGCATTCTTCCCAGAACAAGCTACTATCATGGATTCTGAGATACAGAAGGTGACCTTGTCCATCATGCTGTCCACGATATCTAGGTGTTGCAACTCCAGAGTCAGAGAACAGTCTCTCCTTCATTTTGGACCAATGAGACTTAAACCAGACAGTATGAGAAAGTGCTACACTACGCAACCTTGCAAGACAGGTCTAGGGAAATACAAAGGCATGAAACACTCTGAGAAGTCTGTAAGACTGCAATAGCATTGAACGGCATGGAAAAACAAGGGCTTGCACTTGAAACTTGCCTTGAAAAGTCAATTCAACTGATACAGAGCACCACCATGACAATATCTTATTATGAGACACTGGTAGCTCCAGCACAGACCTGTTCGCTCAGTGGGGTTAGCACCTGTAACACTAAACAGCAACAGCAGCAGGAGGTGTGTCATTGTTTTCTGTTTATATTAATTTATAGTGGATAGCTTGGCCACAAGATATTCTAACTCCATGTGATTTACAAACATTAATGATCTAAGCTACCCTGACCCTTTGTCAGTTAAGAATCTTCATTCAAGATTTTAACCAAAGTTAACCAGCTTTCCCACTGTCATGTGTAGAATCTGTTAAAAAGAGTTCAGATCTCCGATTCCCCACTCAGCACAATAACTAGACTCTTATCTGCTTTCTATGCATCAGGTTTTCAGCAGCAGAGAAAGCACATTTAGGGCTACGGGGAGGCAGCGTTAACTGCAACAAATGTATGCATCAGCCTAGCAGCATCAGCAAACAGGCTTATATTCCTCATACCCCCTTCATATGCAGATGTAACTTCCTCTGCAAATCATTGACTCTGCTTGGAGCGGGTCCAGAGGAGGGCTACAAAAATGATCCGAGGGCTGGAGCACCTCTCCTATGAGGACAGGCTGAGAGAGTTGGGCTTGTTCAGCCTAGAGAAGGCTGCAGGGAGACCTGACTGCGGCCTTTCAGTACTTAAAGGGAGCATATAGGAAAGGTGGGGACAATCTTTTTAGTAGGGACAGCTGTGACAGGACAAGGCGTAATGGTTTTAAACTAAACCAGGATAGGTTTAAACTGGATATAAGGAAGAAATTCTTTACAATGAGGGTGGTGAAACACTGGAACGGGTTGCCCAGAGAGGCAGTGGAGGCCCCATCCCTGGGAACATTCCAGGCCAGGTTGGACGGGGCTGTGAGCAACCTGATCTAGTTAGCGGTGTCCCTGCTCCCTGCAGGGGGGTTGGACTACGTGACCTCTAGGGGTCCCTTCCAACCCCAAACATTCGATGATTCTGAGATTCTATTAGATTTACAGCTCATGCATAATAAAATAAATTGTTTCTAATATTCATTAAATAATACCATCTATGTTTATGTATTTACACAATGCAGAATAGTCGCATGGCTATTTAAAAAAAAAAAAAAATAAGAAAAAAAGATGACGATGAGACCAATAACCACCTTTTGTTGCAAAATTTTTGAAAACAGTATTTCCAGCTTAGAAAGGGAGGACTTTCTGCATAAAGAGACTACACACCACAAATGATCACGTCTGTCATCAGGTCTGAGAAGGGAGAAAATCACAGGGCTGGCTGCACAAGGAGGTGGAAGGGAGGGACAGGCAGAGGGATGTGACAGATCTCTTCACTCGGAGACAGCTGATGATGGAAGGAGGGTTAATGCTTGGCCAACCAGTAACACCCTCTCTTACAGGTTGTCTGAGGTGATAATTTTTCTGTTGATCAGGTTAATTCTAGACCATGCCACAAAAACAGAGGACTGAATCTCCTTCTGACACTTTCCAAATAGCCAGAGCAGGCATTCTTCCTTCTGTCTTAATGTTTTTAAACTTTCACTCTTTCTTCTTATGCTTCCCCATAATGATGGCAGCTATTGAAATACTCAGAAAATAACCATGGCTAGGCTAGTGCTAGAAAGAGAAACAAGGAACCCCAGTAGATTGGTCAATTGGGTAATTGTAAATGAATTCTCCTTGCTGGGTGGAACGTGCACTGCAGTGGGGAAGCTCAGGGTGGGCTCTCAGGAATTATCTGACTACTCCAACCATCTCATGCTTTCCCTTCAGAAAATTTCCCCCAGTTCCCAGGCTTCTTTCTATTCCATTAAAAGGGAACCCGGGACCTCTTCAGCGTACTGGATTTCTGCTCTCTCCTGAAAGCAAGAGTCTAGCCTGAGGCTGGATTATTATACTTGAGTTTTTCCTTTCTATTTGTCTGGATCTATCTGATGTCTTCTTATATACTTCAATTATAAACACTTTGGGAGGGCCAGATTTTAATCTGCATTTGTGCAGCATCAAGTATTGTAGGTTCCTGGGCTATGACTAGGACTTTCAGGTGATACGCTAATACAGATAACAACAAATTGAAATTACATGGTAATTAATATTGGTCAGCAGCAAGCTACCCAGTTATGGAAATTAATGGTACTTATAGGCAGCCAAAAGCATACCCATGGACAAATTATACTGTAATTATAATTTGGTACCACTGCAGCTACAATAGCCTTATAGTAAGGGAATTGGCCAATTTTCCTGTACCAAAACATTAGGCAAGAGTGATAGGTAGAACAACCCAAAGGCAGGGAACTGTGGGTTTCCATGCGTGTGGTAAATCCCCAGCTCTCAATTCTGATGGCAGTTAGCGAGAGGAGATAAGCAGCTGAGATATAATTTTCCCTTCAGGCACATCTAGATAGTGCCAAAATGCCAAGGGGCAAAGTGAAGGACATTCAGAAGGGAAAAAGCAAGACCAACACCTCAGGCTTCCTGCAGGGAACAATGCACACGGTCTTCTAAGGAGCTTGGTAGAGAGAGTAAGAGCAAGACTGACATATGCAAAGGATTATACTTACATAGGCTCCCACAATGCTGCTCTTGGCAGCAACGAAGATCAGACAGATGAAGATGGCTGATCCTAGCATGCCAACAGCACAGACAAGAGGATCAGCTCGCTGGGTTTTTAACCGGCACCATTTGGTTGCACCAGCCCCTGTGATTACACCCAGGAAACCAGTGAAGCACGTGATTGCTCCAAAGATCAAGCTATTAAAAGAAAAAAGAAAAAAAAGAGACAGGTTGGGTTTTTTTCTTTAGTTTTTCCCAAAAATGGGCATGGTCTTTGAACAAATTATTAGGGTAAATGGACTAATGGAAATCTGCACATCGGCTTTGCAAATTTAAAATAAAACGAATGAGCTCCCCTGCTGAGTGCTTGTGATTTTAGCACTCTTCCCCTACAATGAAGAAAAACACAGCATATGAAATTCAGCCTTGTACACAGGCATTGATCAACATGCAGAGAGGTGCAAAGGGCTCATACCACTTTGTTGTGCAGAACCGAGCTTCTTGTTGAGTGCATTGTACAGCTACTTATGTATGCACAAAACTAAGTAGTAACCTGCACATGGATTACGTAAGGGGAAATCATGGACAGAATAGGCACCAAAAAGCTTAAGGGAAAGGAAACCTAACAAGAGTATAAATACCAGTGACTTTCAACATACTTTGACTTTCTAACTTCTTTCAGACCACTTCAAAGAAGCCTGACTAGATTATTTTGCTGTTATGTTACACATTTGAAATGTGTTAACTTAAATTTAAAGAGCCAGGAGCTGTCAAGGATTCTTCTTATCATATGTGCAGGACTGGCATTACAGAGTCTTTGACAACTACATTACAGTAGCTCCAGGGCAGCTCAAAATATAGGTGTCATCAAGGAGTGGAAAACTTCTCTCTGTAAACAAAAGATGGACAGTCTGACTGGAGTTGTATTTTCTGCTCACTGTGTTTTTGCAGAACAGACTGAGACTGCCCACTGGGCGCTCTACTTGGTGGTACTCCAAACCACTAAGTAGTTTACTTGAGAAGGGATTGTGTCAGCTAGAGCAGGAAGGTTTTCTGAATGTTGTTTTCCCCTCACAAGCTGAAAAGCAAAAGAGCTGACAAAAGGCAGTTTTTCCTCTCTTTTATTCACCTGCAGAAATGCTTTTTAGCATTTTATGTTTTGTGTCATCGTAGTGAAGCACAAAACAATGAACTACTTTTCATAGCTTACGTGCTGCAAGCAATATTACATAACTGGGACATTTAACATCAAGCAATCCAGACCAAAGCATCCCAGATCTCTGCACCATATTTCAGGAAAATTCAGCATACACAGTTGTGTACAGAGCAATGAAACACAGAGTTCTCCCTCACACAGAAACAAAAGTCTTCAGGGTCAGTCCCCGCAGCCTTTAGGGGACCCCTGAATTACAGCCACTACTGCGGCTACCCAGCCTGCCAGGTGATTCTGCTGCTATCACAGAAAACAGCGTGGGTCTTAAGAAACCAAACTCTCAACTCTCCAAACGTCTTCTAATGCAAAGACAGCAGTCTCTTTTCTACTTCTGCCCTATAACCCAGGAACTAAGGCAGAGATGAGGTCATTGCTTCTCCCTTGGTTTGACTTCATGCAATGAAGAAAAGAAGAGAAATAAAACCTAGTTTACAATCCCAGCATTTCCTATCATTGTTGCAAAGACCTAGAGGAAATTACAGACATTCTAGTAACTTGATTCCATGGGACTTGCCTGTTTCCTCTGGTAAATAAGCCCCCACCCCCTTTTCCCTCTCTTTAAAGCAGCTGAGTATGAATCTCACCTATCTTTGGTGCTGCAGAGCTGTGAGCTGCAGGTCTCTGCTGTCTTCTGCACAACCTGTGCTCTGTGAAGGTAGAGAGGGATCCACATGCCAAGTGCCCCTGTGGCAAAGGAGACAGCTGAAGTGGCCAACGATGAGAAGACATAGCTGCGGCTGTGGAGACGCATGAGGCAAAACCAAGAGAAGGTTTAGTGGGAAAAGTGAAAGAGCAGAAACCCCAGGACAGGAGCTGGTGCTTCAGTGACAAAACACAGTGTTCCCCTGTACTAGCGACCTCCCTTTGCTAAGGGGCAGAGATAAAACAAGGTAAAAAGCAATGGAGAATAAGAGGCATGGAATATTTCTTCATCTGTGATGCTCCATTGATAATAATGTACTTAAGTCTTCAGAGCTGCTTCAAAGAGGCCATTTTTCATGGGACCGTTTCAGGAAACAATCGGTACTTAGTCCCTAAGACACGATGTGTGAATTACAGGGCTTTCACTGTAAAATCATCTGTTTACCTGCATTGCCAGTTTCACTTCTCCCTCCCCACCCATGCCACCATATAATTACTACTTGGACAAACTAACGAATTAATGTAGAAATATCGATAAAGTAACCATCATCACTTCTGACAGTCCTTTGCTACTGGATGGCAATACCAGGAAGGCATTCTAGCCAGCAGTTCTAAAAATGAAGGACACCACAAGTTTCCCATTAGAATTCTGATGTAACATTGAATACACAAGTGCAAGTATTTGCACATTCACAGGCAAGCTTCCTGGAAGCACGGGCTTCTGTTTAAACACTCGTGAGCATGTGATCTTTTACGCACGTATACAAGCACCCAAGCACATTCAGTGCTCGTGCATTCACTCACATGTGGTTGTATAAACATATATATTTAAACTTGCAAGCTTTTGTGTATTTTCTCCTCTTAAATGGCTCTGGCATTTAACTGTCTTTTTCCCCTCAGCAGAATAGCTCTTTCAAGGAAAAAAAGGGATATAAGCGTCTGAACAACAGCGGCACAACAATTAAAACAGGAACACAGCAATTTCGACACTTCAAAAGCCTTGATTTGTCTGAAGTATGAGCCAAACAAAGCAGACTCCCTCTTAGATCTCAATCTTGGAAAGGCTGGAGCAAAAGTTGGAATCCATCACTGTCAGCGCATCGATACCTTGTGAAAATGTAACTGTGGTTTTCTTTCCTAGGTCCACAGACCTTCCTGCAACTCCCTGCATGTTGTCACACTCCAGTCTCACAGTGCTAAGAAGTACAGGCCCTTGGATGTTCCAATTAAGCATTAGAGGCAAACCATGCTTTTTACTCTAGCGCTCTTACTTTCTAATCAGTGCTTTCATGTCTCTCAGCCACGAGGTCCGAGCCTTCAGCTGTCCCCCAAGTTGTTCAACATTTCCTCTTTTAGCAGCAGGTACAAACACCAAAATGAGGGTTCCTGTTATCATTCCCAGGAGTGGAGAAACCTGCAAGAAAGGAACAGGGAATCAGCACAGGAGTCAGCAGGGCTTGCTTTGACTAGTCCGTAGGAAGCAGATTATGTTAGTTTTGTTTCAGCGGCTCGATTCTTTACAGCCAGCCAGAATCTAAGCACACAGAGGCATGTGCTCCTTTCCTTCCTCCCTGTCATTCCCTGGACTCTCTTATCTCACTCTGGAAGCAAGCAGCTTTGAGAATACTCTGATTAAGGCAGGCCATTTCTTTGTGTTATTAAAGTACCAAGATTCATCTAAATACGGTTCTTCAGTGATGTTTAACTCTTTGGAAGCCTACTCCCAGCTGGGCTAAGAGACCAACTAGCTTCTGGGAGAGTGCAGAAGCCTTTTAAAGGCAATGAGGCCAGGTGAAAGACTTCTGAATGTCAGGAACACACTGGCTTTGAAAATCCTTGCTTGACATGCATCCCTCTTCCAGCTAACCTGAAATGGCTCCCTATGTTCAAGCAGCTTCCTCAGATTACCTCAGCGTACAGCAGACCAAGAAACATTGAAAATTCAGGCTAGAAGGTAGGAAAACAACACATTCAAGGGTTAGGTTTACCTGCTTCCAATCCTTTCTCCCAATCACTAGACAAAAATACAAAGATCCCACAGTGTTTTGCATGATTCTTGTTTTGACACTGAAATGCCACCATTGTCAGAATGGAAAATAGCTCCATTACGAAAGCAGGAACACGGATTTTCACTGACCTATCATCTCTTCTATAAATGCCATTTTAAAAATAAATTCCTGTTCCAAAAAAAAGAAAAGTGCTTCCAATAATAACCTGAGAATGGCCTTTACACATAGAGCAGAGTTTCACACCTAAAGATGACAAACCCAGAATTCTTCTTCAGGAAGGGAAGATAAAAATATTTCAGAACTGGAAAGTCAGGAAAATCCCTCATTCGGGGATAGATGAAGCCTCATATAGTATCCTTATTACAGCTGAAAACAAGACACAGCACTGGTAAAAAAAAAAAATGCAATGCTGGGATTTTTTAGGGCCATATAATTTAAAGTCTCTTTGATTTTTATCTAAAGACTTAATCCCCCAACAGGACAATATCCATCGATACTCAGTAATATTACAATGAAACACTGACATTACTGCTAGATCCAGAGACAAAGCTGCCACTTGCCAAAAAGCCCTCCTGCCTTCTGCAGCCTATTGAAGTACAGATTATTCCTGGTCTCCTCCAGATTTGGCGACCACAGGAGACCACAGAGGGAAGCATCACCCAGGGGAATCTTGTACATCTTACAAGAGCACAGTAATTGCCACAGGGACAGAGGCTGCTTTACGCTGATGTCTGGAAGCTTTCAACGTGAGCTCTTTGACTACAAAAACTAAGCAATGCTGTCCAAAGCGACCACCACAGAAGTGGGCAGCTTGTCAGATTCCCCACCATTTTGCTCGGTCAGGGAATCATGCATCAATGTGTCATTTACAGTGGAAATCACAACCTCATAAGGGGTACAATCTTGCAGATAGCCTGGATATCTCGGGATAAGTATGGAGACTTCATCTGAAGAGAAAGATGCTAGTGAGGATTTCTTTGCACAAATGAATCATTTGGGTTTTACAGACAGAAACACAAGAGCGCTCCAACGTATCAACCTCATTAAAACCCAGTAACCAGGAGGAGGGGCTTTGGTGTTTCTTATTCCTTATGCTGGCCTCTGCTGAAAAGTTAATCTTACCCTTAAAGCTTTTCTGCTACTGAATGAGGTAGCATCCTCTTGGTGTGAAGCTGCAGGCTATTAAACTTTTCATTTCAGGTTCACAGCTGGAAGCTACTCTCCACTCTCCTAGCTGCAGATGAACTGTCCACGGTGATTTTCCTGGCTTAGCATACCCTTACTGGACAGGGAGGGAATGGCCTGTGTCCCAGAAGGGCACATTTGCTTGAGATGGGAACCCATGAATTTCATCACCTGCTGTTATAAATGGTGTTGGCCTGAGCTTCGTGAGATTCATTGTCTTCATGAAGTGCCAGAGCCAGAGAATGCACCTCACAGGGGCTCATGCCACCCAGGCTGCCAAAGGTCAGAAAACACTTCTGCTGGGCCGCTTCCTCTCAGCTCTTTCAAGACATCTTTGTGTGCAGGATCTGTTTGCGCGTATGTGATTGGAGCGTATTATCTTTTCAACACATTTGTCAAGGTCCCAAGAGGTTAAAATAGAAGGAAACCGACTGTCTCGGGGCAGAAAAACAAGCGGAAACTGGAACAAAGTGTTTTTTCCTCAAAGCAGGAAGCCATTCTCAGAGTTTCTTGACAGCAGGGGACTGAAAAGACCGTGGAGTTGATTTAAGGCCAATGCCTCGTCTTCCCATCCCCATCAAGAAATCATGGTTGACTGATAGTAAAGTGATTGGAACATTCTTGCTGCCAGGCAGGCAAAAAAACAAGGACAATGAGCCAAAACCACATACCTTTCGCATTTGCTTAGAAAATGCTTCTATTATGCACTTAATATCCATGAATGCAATTTCCAATCCTTTACTTTCTATATATAACAACAGGTTGAGAAATTGCATAATAGAACTCTTCCTAACACTGACCAACCGATGCAACTGCTATTACGATGTTATTAGTAGTAGCTTACCCTCAACGCCCAGTGCCAGTCTCCAGCAACCTGCTTCACGCTTGACCCAGTGATGTATCCCAAGCCACTGCAAGAAATACAAAGATCAGAGTCAGAGAACCACAGTCACAGCTGTTCTTAAACAAAGATTAAAAGAAAAAGTCACAATCAGTTGTGTGTCCTAGGCTCTCTTCTCCTGCAGAAGAAACACAGGGGATGAAGCTGATGGTGGCTAATATGTAACTCTTCCCAGCACTCTTGATCTAAAAACGCGCAAATCCAATGGAAATTCAGACACTGATCTCAAGTTTATAGGTGACCTTTCAATCTACAGTGGATGGAAACAAAGCCTCAACTCAATTTCTACATGAGGCCTTTCTGTGCAATAATACGAGTATTTAACAATTTTATGTTCAAGCTCTCAGTTAAGTAGTGCCCTTCAAGGACACACTGCATTCTGTCATTAAATTTTTTCTTGCCATGTAATTGTACTTGGTTCTAACTACTCATGACGAGACCATTTTCCATAAGCTTACAAAAAACCAAAGAAGAATATGCAAGACAGTCTGATGGGAGAACATCAGACCTGAAGCTTGGAAATCCCCTCTGAAGTGAAAGCAGCATCAGGACCTTCGACTACATGCTAAGAATTACGCTATGGTAGCAGAAGGTGGCTCAAAAGAGACTAAACAAAGGTGAACATAGCCATGCTTCTCTCAGAGTGAACTGAATGGATGCAAATTTCTTTTTTTCAAACTGCTGCATTTGTTGCTGAGATTGCCTTGACTAAAAGTTGCTGTCGGCCATCACATGCCTTTATTGAACAGTCAGCTAAGCTTTGGAGGTTGTCATCTATAATCACCCCAAACTGGGCTTTTTACACAGACAGGCCCCTAAATCAAACCATGGATCTAAACCTCTGCTGGATATTGAGAGAATTAAGTCCCAGAATCAGGCTCAACAGAATGAGTATTTGTCATTTCTTGCTAGCCATAGTTCACTGAATTCTCTACATAAATACTTGGCATCCTTGGCCCTCTTGGGAAAATATTCTTTCCCCCAGTTAAGGACTTGGCTATCTCTTTTTCCTCAAGACAAATGGATGTTTGTGATTTTTATCTCAGGAATGAGTGCACTAACGTGTAAAATGCACCACCCTAAAGCAGAAGTTTTTCCCTGAGTTGGGGGCGGGAAATAAACTGCTGCCCATGTTTTCCCTGCTGGAAATGAACCCATGATGCCATTTTTGCACAGGATGTTGTCCAGCTCTGGGAATCGGTATGCGAACTATGTGAGCCCACCCTGCCTACAACCTCACAATAGAGGGTCAGCCATTATTTATAAAAAAAATAAATAAATAAACCCAGAGATTCCCTCCTGTCCCAACAATCAGATACTGCGTTGGGCTGATAAGGGAACTCAACTCAAAGAAAGCACCAGAGGAAGCAACTACTCCAAATCTGAGTCTGTCACCTATGGGCTTGCTGTCCTCTGCTGCTCTGTGTTAAGACTGATTGTGCGCAATCATTACAGTTTCTCTCTTCAGCCTTGTCTACGCTAGACTTCACTATTTCTCCTAATTGCCATTTCAGTGGCACTAAAACGGACTGGCCACTGCTATTGCAGCTACCAAGTCATCTCAGATTGGCTTAGCTGCCTTTTCCAAACTTAGTCAGACTGGCCAAATTCAAGGTTGGGCAGAATTTGAGCTTGAACTAAAAATATTTTTACAAGTCCGAATTTCAAATTGTGTGTGCTGTATAGCATTCTCCTCTTGAAACCTCTGATATCTAGACTGTCACACAGAAGCAAATACCCATTTGCTCACTTCTGAAAACTCAGCCCAGTGTATTAGGAGATCTTGATTTCACAGTAACATGAAAGACATTGGCTAAAGAAGGCCTAGACCTCAAATGAGTCAAAGCAACGATTCAGAAAACCAGTATAACATTATTCAAAATGATAGTTTAATTTAATAGTGCTAAAAAAAAGTCAGCTAAAATATTTTGATTCTATTTCCTCCCCATTGCTGTAAAAAAAAGAAAATCCTTCCCACTAATTCCCAAAAGTCACACATGAACCAGTAACAGTGCTAGAAAAAGAATCCAATTCCTGCAACTAATTAGTCACTGCTCACAATATTTTCCTGTCTAAACCATTCCAACCAAAGACAGAAGAACTATTAGCACTTAAGATCTGTGTCAACTTACTTTAAGAGAAAAGCCAAAACCAGATGAAAGAAGTGTTATGTCACTTACCTGCCAAGAGGAATTGCAAAATAGAAAACGGACAGCATAAGGGTCCTTGTGTTTTTGGTGAAAAGGTCTCCTATGATGGTTGGTGCAATAGTGGAGTAACTTGCTTCACCGATGCCAACCAAACCGCGTGAGAGCACAAGAAGCCAGAAATACTGAGAAAAGAAAGAACACATGTTAGCAGGTCTCCCCTCATCATTTGGAATTCAGGATGGGCAACAGTGAAAGCGGCACAAATAGGGAAACAGAAACCCATGTGACTGGAAAGTGACCCCCTTATATGCATTTAATTTTTAAAACCTCAGACTTTTAATTTGTCTCTTGCTGGGGAGGAAAGCGACTATATTTTTGTGAAGATTTATAGGGATGAAAGAAAAGTAGTAATAATACACATTTACCCAGTGACACTAAAGAAAATATTTCTGATAGAGGCAGAAGACCTGGTTTATTCCCAGGATGTAGCTCACTCTTCTTAAGCCCACGTGCCAGCAACCTTCACTGACAGAGGAAGGTTTGGGGAGGCTCCGGGGTCCAGAAAAAGCAAAACCTGCCAAGCACAACCTCATCCTCCCCAGCACACCAAGGGAAATCCTAAAGGCTCTTCAAAGCTGTGGAAGAATTGAACCTGCAATCCCCCAAACTTACGCTTTTTTCCTTGATTAGAAGCTACTGAATAAGGGAAGTTTTTCAAAGGTGCTGAGCACCTCTCTCTCACTCCACTGCCGTGGAAAAAAGCATAAATCTCCCCCTCGCAGCAGGGCGGCAGAGTAAAGCCAACACTGAACACTTCTGACAAACCTCAGGTTACGATCTGAGCTGAGATTCACACAGTTACGAAGAGATAAGACTTGAGCTTTACTGTGGACATCGGCGTGCTCAGTAAGTAGCACCACCGGGTGAAAGATTCAGAGCCAGACAAGGCAGCAGCACAGGTTGCAAAAGGCATTAAGCTGCCCAGAGCTACGTGCTCTTCCAAGCAAAGGGCAATCCAACAGAACAAGGAGATGGACTTCACGTTCAGCACAATGCAGCCGAAAATGGACAAAAAGGAATTGTTCATCTAACAAAATTTTCTTCATGGCCCATTTCCCTGTTCCAGCCAACACTTTTGTGAACTGCAAGGACCTGATTTTCAAGCTGACCTCTTCCATGACACTTGCAGTTTTCTAGGTGCAATAAGGCACAATATTTTGATACCTAAATATGTGATACATGAGCCCAATCAAGTTCTCAGACATCCAAGCAGCCTGAGCTACACCCAGAAGTAATTGCACATGCAGAAATTAAAGTTAATTGTAGAAAACTGTAAGCACAGGGAAATCTATTTCTACAAACCTCTACAAATCCTTGATTTACTGTTATTATTCTAGAGATCATTTGTGACAAGAACAGCAGGGATTACGATACATCCTTAAACATGAAAGTGCTTTGAGAACAATGAGTGATTCCCAATTCCCCTTCTTCAGATGGGAAAAAGCTGAGTGACAGTGAAGGGACTGACTGTGCGCCTTACAGCAAAGCTAAGCCGGAATACAGGGCTCCCATTCACAAATACAGAAAATGCCATGCAGACACCCAGACACATGCCTCAGTCATTAATATACCCATCAGCAGACAAAAATCTACCGCTGACACGTTTGCATTATTTTCCTCACTGTAATCCTCTGGTTGGAAAGAATTTCTTGAGGATTCCCATAGTCACACAAAGCAAATACTTTGGCGCATTCTTCACTTCCTCTTATTTTGACATAAATTCTGCAACAATACCTATTTCCTGAGTATGTATGAGTTCCTTGTTTGCTGGCGGGGCATTTGCAGTGCTGCAATTATTCGTGTATCTCCCATAAGCTGCACATACGTAACAGACACATGTGGATGTAAGCAGAAAGGGCCACACTGTGACTCAAATGATTTAATTTATGCCAGTTATCCAATGCTAAACTACACCACTGCAGCAATATGCTGGCAATGACTGGTGCACAGGTAACCAATGTATTTGGAATGAGCAACAGTATTTATAAGATGCTGAATGACTTAGTCATGTAGAATTAGAAAGCGGGGGAACTGGAGGCTGACTTTGGTTTCTTAAGAGGTTCAGATCTGGGTCACAGAGAGGGTGGCAGGCAAATTAGTCATCTGCCAGACCTGGAATGAGTGCACAGACAGTGCTAGTTACACCTGTAGAATGACAAATTTGCAAATGCACCGGATGTTCCTCAAATTTGAAATACTTCCATAAAAATGACACAAGTTTGTGCTCACTGGCCGGTATCACTCCCAGTGAATGCACCAGACAGGAATTTCCTCCAAATAATGCTGTTACCATGTTCCTCTTACAATCCTTGTGTAAAGCAGGAAATCTGTATAAAGTTTTCCTATTGTGGTAGAGAGTGACTCGGTTCCATCAATACCACTGAATCAGAGTCTCAGTACAATGAAATCATCTGCAACAAGTATCATGTTCATTCTTCTCCCCCAGTTCCTCCTCGAATCCTCCTCCTTGGCTTATCCCATCCTTACACACTCCAAATATATGTTTAATATTTAAACTATATTCTCCGAAGCAGCGGTATCCAAATTTAAGTTGTGAGATTCCGACTTCAGTTGGCAACAAAAGCAGTCTCACAGAAGCATAATCTACATAAAGACATGAATGGTATTGCCCTTCTGAGAGCATACATATTTAGGACAATGCAGCTATTTAGGTGTAACAACTAAATACAAAAATCTAAACCAAACAATAATAGGGAATTATTTATAGTCAGTTCTATGTTGTGCCTGGTTTTGGAGCTCTGTATCGAGGATTAAAGAGCTAATGCCTCTTCTTATCCTGCTGGAAGATCTCTTCTGGATCTTTGGCTAGCATGCATCCTATTGGAACTAGCACTAAATCCAAAATACAGCACCATGCCAGCTACTGTGAAGAAAATTAACTCTATCCCAGCCAAAACCAGGACAGTATACAATAAAATTATGCAGGAATTTGTTACAGTAAGCTAGAACCCTCAATCTGCCATCTCTAACCAGTCAGTCAAAACTTATGGTTTTGTCATCTCTGAAGAGGGACGGCTGGGTAGCTCCCCGAGACAAAAAGTGGTCCTTTCCGAGAGAGGCCTCATCTTCTCATTTTTTATATAGGAAGAAAACAACACATACAACAAAACAACCCCAAAATTCTTATGCTGCTACTCATTTGGACCACAGACATACCATGAACCACATACTTAGAAACTGGTCCCCAAACCACCATGTACGCAATATAGGCAACCACTATTTTTTGTGTGTGCAGTTATAGATACATACACCCATATGCACATCCCTCTCCCTCTCAGAGTGTATGGGAACATGACAACCAACATAAACAAATGGGAAAGCCAGCTATTACCCAGGCAGAGGAAGCACCGTTCTCCTCCACAGCTGTAGCAGGACATTTCTCCCATTTCCTCTGCACTAGATTTTCCCCCAAGTGCTTTTTCCTCTCTGTCCTGCCCCAGGATTCTCAGCAGCTTAGTGAGACAAAAAGGGCTGACACCAGCCAAATTCTTCTCTACGTTATCTGTGCTTAAAAGCAGTACAGGCAGTTAAGACTTTTAACTGAATTTCACTGTTCCCCAAGCAGAAATTGATATATATTTAAAAAGCTTATTCCTTTCTACATTACTTTGGAACTCTTCTGTAATTTGTTCGTCTGTGCAAATAGTTCTCACTCTGGCAGGAAAATTGAAAATACCTGAGTCAGCTTTCAGCACCTGAGCTTATTCCTTTTCCATAGGTTAAACCCAGCAACCTCAATACTTCAGTGACTTTTTCTCTGGGTCGGTGCTTGCAACTGAAGTTTTTTTTGAAACAAAGAGCTATTACAGCAAACAATTTATTTATGTCTTTAATTTTGGTTAGCAGTCACGTCAGAGATGTCTGCACCTCCATGAGACCTGCCAACATCTCCTGGTTTGTTAGAGATGCAATGGTTTTCTTCAAGTGACAGAAATCCCCCTCCTGCCTGTGCTTCAGCCTGAATCATAGAATTGTTTAGGTTGGAAAAGACCTTTAAGATCATCAAGCCCAACCATTACCCTAACCCTGCCATCCCACCACTAAACCCCCTCCCTAAGCACCTCGTCTGCCCGGCTTTTAAATACCTCCAGGGATGGGGACTCAGCCACTTCCCTGGGCAGCCCGTTCCAGTCCTTGACAGCCCTTTCAGTGAAGAAATTTTTCATAATGTCCAACCTAAACCTGCCTGTGGCACAACTTGAGGCCATTTTCCCTCGTCCTATCACCTGTTACCTGGGAGACGAGACCGACCCCCCCCAACTACCCCTTCCTTTCAGTTGTAGAGGGTGATAAGAGCTGTGCTGCAGCAGAGCTCCTAGGTACCAGCTTGGATGTGGACACCTGGAGAGGGGTTATCACAGGAAGACCTGAACCATACAATGTGACTCCTATGAGCTCTGGGGGCAATTTAGGATGCGAAGGTGCTCTGAGGCCCTTCCTCCAACTTGCACATGCCACAAAGGGGCCGATGAGACACAAGCCCGGGAAGATTCCAGTATACAATAAACCATCAATGTATGGAAAGAATGGTGGGTGACAGAGATCCAGAACCCCCACGGTCTTGCTGGGAATTTCGCTTCAAGAGATGCCATCACCAGAAAGCAGCGCACAGAGAAAACACTCACACATGCCTACGCCAGGTAGAAAAGGTCAGTGCTCTCTTCTTCCCATCTCTTAACTCTATGGAAGGAAAAATACACCCTAGTTCTAAAGCTGAAGACTTTACTACTTTGTAATTTGAAGACTAACAAACCCAAACAAAAAAGAAAACCCAATCCCCCAAGATAGACAGGAGTTTTGGAAGGGATGCTTATGCCTCAGCGAATGCACCAATCGCTACTAGGACTGTGCAACCTACTAAACTCTGAACTTCTTGCACTATCAGCAAACCACAGGCAACAGCAGCGATGGACCATGGGGACAGATGGACCTGGGCTGATTACCGTTGCCAGTGACACTATCCCACCAGAAGCTATAGGCCTGACAGAATCCTTTCAGAATTTTCATCTGAAAAAAGCTTTCATTATTAGAATTAACTATTTATAACATGCCAAAAGATAGTTCATGTATTTTCTCTGCAAAGCATGACATGGTTTATATTCACATTTTTATACAGACTTTACTCTCAATCTCATGCACACATAAATGTTTGATGGCCTAGGACACGTGACTAGCTTTAATCATGTTTGGACAAACCTCCTAATTACACATTTATCCGAGTTGTATAGGCCATTGAGTGAGTAATACATGTTTTAATAGGTCTAATTACAGCTTTAAACTTCTTTCTCTTTTTTTAATTAGTTAACAAAAGGAATTAAGCCATGGTTCTCTCAAAGATTAGCTGTCAGTGATAAACCTATAATCTGCCAAATATGTGTACAACTCTGAACCACCAGATTTGCTGTCTAACGAATCATATGATCCTTAAGCTTTGGCTATTAAGTATTTGCATTTGAATGTGGGGTAGCTTGTAAGGGTCTCATAAAACAAGCTGAATACATGGTCCTTTCAGATGAGGGACATGCGGACCGATGAAATCACACAGACACAGCTAACCCAGTATGGATTACTAGTATGGATGCACAGCACCAGCACAAGCCGTGCTTTGAACTGATGTTGCTGGTGTAAAATAAGGATACAGCTACAGCAACTGCACCCTTTCCTATATGAGGATACTGAGTTAACCTTGTACAGTTTCTACATTTAGCTTCTGTAAAAGAGGGCTCAGCACCATGAAATTCCATATTTGAACTGCTGAGGTTTGCCATATTTTCCTTCTTTCATTATACAAACACTATGCAACAAACAAGGACATAGAATCAGGGTTTGCATCCGTGGAAAAACAACATGCATAAGGAAAACCATCCATGCCACCAGGCAGCTAGGATTGCCCCTTGTGGGGCCTAAAATACATGTGTGTGGAATGACAACGAACTAAGGAGAAAGCATTGGGATTGATTTAATTTGCCTGAGTTTCTAGAGCAAACTCAGTTGAACTGTATTGCAGTTACACTCTTGTTATTCTACAGCTGGCAGGGTCTTGCAGTGATAACATCCAGGGTACCACAGCAGTTACAAGTGATCAGTTAGATCAGCTGAAGATAGGTAAATCTGAAATACCGCAGGAGTCAGCTGCCAGAGTCAAACCCACAGGGCTCACATGTATATTCAAGGGCTGCACGACAGGGGTCCCTTTTGACAGCTGCACTCACATGCAAGCACTTGCCTTTCCTGAGCAGAACGTGTGTTTTCTGGCCAGGCAAACACCACTTTGTCTTGCACTCCATTAAGTCTTCCCAGCCGTATCAGTACTTTGCAGGGATCTAAGTGGGTAGAGATGCCACATCACACCCTTCACCACAGGTATGGCAAAGATGCACCATTAACCATGATGCAAACCAAACCAGGAACACGCTTCTGAGTATCGGTGTTGTGACTAAGAGTATGGGCTCCTGTAAACTCACAGTTCAAACTCCAGCTCATTAGCTGAGAGTCATTAGAAGAGCTGAGCAATGGAATCACATTACAAATGCAGGTGACACATTTGCTTAAACACTAACCACTCCATTTCTCTTAGGCCTCCCAGTGTGGGGTCACCTTTAAGAACCTGAAAGTTTCCAAGCCAAACAGGGACACTGACATATCATGAAAGACAAGATGATATTAAATGATGATGTTCATGTTTTAAATTCCATTCTGTGTCTGGATGGATGACAAAGGCTACAGCAGAATAGATAAGCATAAATACATCTTCCATCACTCTGCACCCCTAAAGCTTTACAAATTTTGAACACAGACAACCAAGGCACCTGGCTTCCATTGGTGGAGACAAGCCCTCGGTCCACATGCTCGTTAGGAATGGTGTGCCAAATCTAGATGTGGACCACAAAGTCACACGCCCTACTTTCTCAAACATGAATGGTTCTAACTCTGCTTCAATGAAAGAATAACTATTGTAAAGAGCTAGAGAGGGGTTACATATTTAGTACTGCTGAACTGTTCCGTGCCAATCCTGAAGAATATTTCTTCCTGTCAAGTCCAGCCCAGACTTTTAAGTAACTGAATATTCATGCCATAATTTGGCCTTTTGGTATCTTATTGTTTGGGAGACCTTTGTGCAGTAACAAAGGAAGATGAGTATCTACAAGTAATCTTAACTAATCCCTCATGGCGATTGCCAGCATAGAGACCAAAACAAAAAAGGACATGGGGGCAGAACTGTTTACTGTGATGTTTTGTTGGTCGGTACTTTTCTCCCCCATTAACAGGTTCAGTAAGCATTGTTTTCAGGATATCCTACAAGCAAAAGGAGTTGATGATGTTTAATCTCTGGGTGGCACAGATAGCAACTAGCTAGGTACATGCTTGTGTGGAGTCTGGTTGGCGACAGGTTGATGAGTTATCAGCTCTGATGCAATGCTGTGAGCTATCAGTATTTTATCTGTTTTCTGTAGAGATACAAGCGCACTTAGAGGTTCATGCTACAGGTACCTGTCTGATAAACATAACTATAAATTACCCTTCTCACCTCCAGCAAGATGTTTTTCCTTTATCAGACAAGAGTCATGCCGGCAGGGTAGCCTGCAGGAGATTCACTGCAGTTGCTGGTTCTTTTGCCATTTGGCCCACTGTGGGGATGTGATTGGGTTTAGACTCCTCTTTTCTTCCCTCATTGTGCATGTCCTTACTTATAACTACTTTTCACTTCCCATCTCTTTACAATCACAAGTGCCTTTTAAGTTACTTGCACACATTTCCCATAACTTCTGTCACCACTGGATTTGAGT
Source organism: Egretta garzetta (assembly GCF_000687185.1). Classification (NCBI taxonomy): domain Eukaryota; kingdom Metazoa; phylum Chordata; class Aves; order Pelecaniformes; family Ardeidae; genus Egretta; species Egretta garzetta. The sequence continues at coordinate 4,592,190 of NW_009260614.1, forward strand.
TCTAGAGTTTCCTCCCTTCAAATTCAACTCGTGATGCCAAACCCATCTTTCATCACCATGTTCAAACTGCTCTTCTCCTTTGCATGCAAGTGTCAGAATCAGAGAACAGTTGAGATTGGAAGGGAACTCTGGAGATAGTCTAGTTCCCTGCTCAAAGTGGGATCAACTACCACAGGTTGCTCAACACCATGTCCAGTTGAGTTTTGAGTATCTCCAAGGATGGAGAAGCCACAATCTCGGTGGACAACCTGTTCCAGAGTTTGACCACCCTCACAGTAAAAATGTTTCTTCTTAGGTTTAAATGGAATTTGCTGTATTTTAGTTTGTGCCCATTGCCTCATCTTTTCATTGGACACCACTGAGAAGAGTCTGGCTCCATATTTACTGCCTCCTCACAGGTACTGATACACACTGAGGAAGCACTACAGGGGTAGAAGCACAGTTCTAGAGTGAGGATGCCACTTCGACAAAGGTAAGCTATTCAACATCTCAGTTAAATCCACAGAGCAGACACCATCTCATCTACTGCGTCTCTGTTGCGTTCACCCTAAACAGGTTTGTTTCCCTGAAGCCTGCTTGGGCACGGGACATATGCAAGTTTAAGCGTTTGTGTCCAATGAAGGATGCTTCTCTTACCCAAAGGTCTGCCCCTGAACTCTGAAGGACAGCTCACTAATATTGAAGTGAAAATGCCCCAGGCCTTCTTTCAAGTAGTCACTCAATTTATTCACACATTCACATTTGGTTTAATCACACATGCTTATTATGTGCTGGGTAGAGGTTATAAGCATGTTACAGATGAGATCAGTACACCATGTCAAGATTTAACAGCAAGCTACTGAGTTACTGAAATCTTAGTACACTTCATTAGTCATTTGCTCAAGGGTCAACATATAAACCCTTTGCAATTAGGGTGGACTTATTCTATAGCTTCTAAAGCAGTTCTGATTCTTCTACAGCATCCATCCATGCTATATTAAACACTTCAAAACTTCAGCTCATTTTGGATGCATTAAGTGTCTTACTAATTCTCAGCTCTAAGCACCTCACCTTTGAACAATTCCCTTTTGGGAAAATTCAGCTGGTATTCAGAGACCCACAAGGAGGAGAAGAGAGACTACAGCAAGTTGAAAGAGAACAAAATACACATTTAAATATAGAAATGAGCAAGGGAGATGAAGCAAAGTCCACTCACCTTTCCTCTGATTCTCTCTAGTATTTGCTAATGGCTTTAGTTCTCCCAGGTGACCTGTTCAGGCACACTTAATTGAATGTGGAAAGTTTTATTTGGAAATGTACCTAAGATTCTGGCTGATTAAAGTGTCCTCATTTTATGAGATTTATATTATTATTTAGTGTATAAAAATAACCAATAAAGACTGTAAGATACTCCTTTTTCACTCATCACACCCTTCAATCAGCAACTAAAGTATTTAACAACTGGATACCTACAAATAGGCTCTAAAGTGAAGCATCTAATTAAGCACCCTGGAGAAAAAACAAAACCACCCTGGAAGTAGCAAGACTCCCACAGCGTTTCCCAGAGTCAGCAGGGAGTTGCTGCGTGCTGCTCAGGTACAAAAATCAGGGCCAAGATTTTCTTAGCTACTTGCAAATTTGGAATGTGAAATTCTCTTTCAACATTAAAATTGCAGTGTCTGAAATCCAAGTTCCCATCACTGCCCTCCCTTCAAACCTGTGGCAGTCCTGAGAGACTATTTTTCTATTATTTTTCAGTAATGTTTGGATAGCACCAAAAAAAAAAAAAAAAAAAAAAAAAAAAAAAAAAAAAAAAAAGGATAAAAAAAGAGTAAGCCCAATTATTCCCATTCTCCATCCAATTAGGTAATGTAATTAACAAGACGCTGGGTGATGAAGCAGCACCACTGGGTCCTGACAATAGCCTCAGTTAAGACAAAGCAGTGTTTCGGCATAGTAATTGAAGGGCTTTTAATCTGATTGACCTGCCTGTGGTGAAAATATTACATGATACTCAAATGCTGGGATTTATGTTCTTCTCAATTTAGTCTCTTGGTCATTAATATTGCATTAATGACAGGGGGCTGGAATGTAATTGGAAGGAATGTAACAGATTAGCTTGCTTATTCACCAGAACACCAACTGGTGGAGTGCTACGTGCATAGCTACTTATAAAATAGACTGTAAAGAAAAAAAGTGTGTTTTCAAATAAATCACAGGGATCATAAAGAGCCCCATGTCACCAGTGCCTGCTAGAATACTGAGTTAAAGCACTTCTTTTCATCCTTGTGGCTCCAGTGTAAGACACAGAGGAGACCCTAGCATTTCACATGGCTGAAATAGTGGTCATTTATCCGTGTTACAAAACCATTACATGCAGCTCGGCCAACATGTATCTTCCAAAACCATTCCATTGTGGAAACAATGCAAGGTTCTTGACACACGCAAGTTTTCAGATACTGATAGTTGGAATATGACCTGGCATACATGAAACAAAAGAATATTTGCAGGCTGCTGGGTTCCAGCTACAGATGAGTCACAAGCAAAGACGGAATCCAAGCAACCCAGCTATAAACAGATACCAGCTTTTTCAGAACAAAGAGTTACAGGCAGTGATACGTAACACTAACAACATCTCCACCTTCAATGATGTCTACAGAAATGTGTGAGATCCAACCACACCAACCCGATGGGCTGTCTTGGCTCAAACACTCTTTGGTTTGGACCAATTCTTAAATCGAAATTTAGTCAAATCCAACAGACAGGGTTCATTCTTGAAGAGCACAACCCCATGTTCCTATCCCTAAGACAACAGCAGAAACTACGATTCCTCAGCACCCTTTGAAAAAAGCATCAGCCAGCTGACCACGACACCCAGGCGTGAATGTTTTGCCCTAACTGGATGCATTTGCAAGGGTAAAACAAGTTTTGAGAGGACACATTTTAATGGAATGCCTCAAGGTTCAAATGAAATTACCACAAAGTCCCAGCAACTTTACCTATTCTGTTGGTTCCGCTGATCCTTGGCATATTTTACTTTGCATATGCTAAAAATTTAAGTACACCAGCAGGTCAGGTCAGACCTTTTAGGCAACTTTGCTGAAAAGCCATCCGAATCATTCCGAACTCTGAAATCTTTTTCTTCCTGCTCTCCGTTTTCACGCTTCTCTGGCTTGCTGACTCAGTCACGATCCAGAAGCACCCGAGTACTGTGTTTGGCCTGCATCTAGGAGATGTCTCATTTCCAGCATCAGATATCCATAGAGAAACCAATGCATCTACCAATTCCTGCTACCTAGCAGCTCCTTCTTATTCATGACCGTCTTGGAACAGTTGTTGTATTGCCAGTTGAAGCATTATTAATTGGCAAGGTTTTGTCATGCTGTAGCTTCATTTCATTCTCTCCAGCCAGCCTATTTGACAAAATGACAAGCCTATTTAACTATATTAAATGCATTTGCATGTTTTGTCACTATTTTCTCATGAGGCTTCGTCAATCATGTTTTCAGACACGATGATCAGCACCATTCCCAGGGATTTCCTGCTCAAAATCTATTACATGGGTTTGAGATTAGTAGTCTAATTCAATGTTATCTGAATTGCAAATGCAGTGTTTTGTGTAGCATGTGAACTTTATCCATTTAAAAGAAATGTCAGCACTTCAAAAGACTAATTTAGCACCTAGTAGTATAAGACATTTCCCATCTTCACACTATTTGCACATTACTCAGAACACAATGGTCCTTTTTTCAGCCTTTACGCATGACCCAGGGGGACACAGATTGTGTGTGCCAGTGAAGAAGCACTTACACTCCCTACTGATGCTTTTGTATCAGCAGGCAACCAAGAGCTCAACCAAAGAAAGGCCCAAATCCATACTTTTGCATCTGAACACAAGCCAAAGAGGCTGAATAACACTTTCCCCCTCTCCTGCATCCTGTTTTTCAGGACAGTATGTGCAACCTTCAAGAACCACCAAGGCCCTGTGTTGTGGTTTAACCCGGCAGGCAGCCAAACACCACACAGCCACTCGCCTGCTCCCCCCGCCTTGGTGGGATGGGGAGGGAATCAGGAAAAAAGTAAAACCCGTGGGTTGAGATAAAGACAGTTTAATAAAACAGCAGAGGAAAAGAATAATAACAATAATAATAATAATAAATAATAATAATAATAGTAAGAGAATATACAGAATATACAAAACAAGTGATGGACAATGCAATTGTTACCACCCACTGACCAGTGCCCAGCCCATCCCCAAGCAGCAATCGCTGTCCCCCCAGTTTACATATAGAGCTTGACGTCTTACGGTATGGAATAGCCCTTGGGCCAGTGCTGTGCCCCCTCCCAGCTTCCTGTGCCTGTGGGAAGCTGAAAAAGTCCTTGACTGGTGTAAGCCCTGCTTAGCAACAACTAAACCATCAGTGTGTTACCAACATTCTTCTCATACTAAATCCAAAACACAAGGCTATGCCAGCTACTAGGAAGAAAATTAACCCTATTCCAGCCAAAACCAGGACACCCGGCTAATACAAAGTTTAGATTTGTTTCCAGGCCTCCTAATGATACCCTAAGGGTCAAAAAGACCCCAAATGTAGAACAGTTTACATGCATAAGATTTGGGCCTTATTGTCTAGCTTGCTGTTACTTTGCTAAAATTAATAATGTCTAGTTTGCTGTTACTTTGCTAAAATTAGCTTTGTCTAGCTTGCGGTTGCTTTGTTAAAGTCAGTAGTGTCTAGCTTAGATTTTTTTGTTCTTCTTAAAGTCTGTAGTATAGTTACTTAGTGAATTTAGAACCCTTTTCAAGGACGGGAAGAATCGGGAGGGGATGAAGCAAAAAGATAATAATGGTTTGCCAAGGTTGCCAGACTAGAAGGAATGAGAACTAACTGATGTAGAAAGATTTGTGGCTCCTTACAAAGGACAGTTTTTTGATAAGAACCAGGTGTTTACCTCAAGAGCTGGTCTACACCAACCCTGCAGTTTGGG
>NW_009260614.1:4604073-4622628 GCF_000687185.1 Egretta garzetta
TTGTGGCTCCTTACAAAGGACAGTTTTTTGATAAGAACCAGGTGTTTACCTCAAGAGCTGGTCTACACCAACCCTGCAGTTTGGGCAAGAGCCAAGGAGCAACTGAGTCTGCGCAAGAACAAGGGGTTACTAGCGGTGATGAAGAGGAGCCATCGGCCTTCATCCCCACGACCCCCGACGACCACCACCAGGAGGCACTGAGCAGGCGCAGTGGGGAGGGACTTATGGAAATGACCTCCTGAAGCTAATTTTAATACAAAGCGGAGACAGGTTATGCATATGTATAGGCATATCGGAAAAATTCATACATATGTAATACTTTGCTACATATAAACGGACAAGTTGCCGCTTGATGGTATGCACGTTAGGTGGAGCGATCCCCCATGCATCCGGCGCTGTGAATAAAGAATGCCTGCCTTCTAACACTACATTCGTGTTATGAGGTTCATTCTTCCCGATTTTGGTGACACTAACGAGCCTAAAACTGGGTTGAATGTATTGTTTTCTTTGTCTGTAAGGCATCGTTAACCAAACTCTCCTGAAAGATCATGCTTCTTTCCAAGTCATAAGCCTAAAGAACACAAGCCATAAGCTGCCTCATTTACATCCATGCTAAATGCATGTCAGCTTAAACAAACGGTAACATTTCTCCAGACCTATATTGGAACACCCCAGTGAAGCACGGAGGGACATGTTCTACCCCACCAATCTGGCATTCTCTCAATACGTCAATACACAATTATCTGGGGAGCTTATTTCCAAAGGAACAGGATTGCATGGTGTCATCCAGACGCTGCAGCAGTGACTTGCTTTGCCTTCTGAAATCGTTTGACCATGCCGGACTTCCCCACTACTGAAGCACAGCATGCATCAGGAACGACTGTGTTTCTCAGGTCACAACCACTACTGCAAGGATCACGTTAAGCTGATAGGAAATTTTATAATTCCTTACTTGATATTTTAACATTTGCTTGGAAACTTACATGCAGCACTACTTTTTTTTTTTTTTAAATTCTTTTTTCCGCCCCAGCTGGTTCTGTCCATCTGTTTAAGAAGAACTTTCTTCCATTCCTGGGATGTTTTGAATGAGGCTGAGTTTAAGATGCTGTAATTGTTATTTATAAAGCATAATGCTAAAGCATTACAGAGACTTCCAATAAGACAGGGTTGGAGCAATAAGACATCCCTTTTGCCTTCCATCAGCATGCTCTGGGGTTAGCCCTCTGCTGCAATATGACAAGCAGAATATACATTTAATAGACAACACAAGAAGAAGGAATGCTTCCAAGACACGCACAGCCTGGCAATGAAATAAATATGCCTTCTTCCCTCTGCCTCCTCAGCAAATAGCTGACCCAGGTGAGGTTTCCTGCTCAGGCACAATAAAAGGATGGTAGTTACAGGCAAGCATTGCTTCCAAATCAACCATTAACTGACACAGTGGCTGAATTTTCCTACTCTTCAACCTAGAGACTGTAAATTCAGGTTTCTGCATAAAAATGGGACAAAACTGTAAAGGTCTTTGGGCTGTAAAGATCTTTCATGACGGCACCACAGTCCCCAGCTGCTGTCTCAAGGCATTTTCATGATCCAATGAAAGAGCGTCAAATGTAAGCATATTGATTTAAAAAGATATAGGGTCTGACTCAATTCCCACAGACACACAAAAGGTTCCCACAGACTTCCAAAGGAGGAGCTGAATCAGAACCACAGTCACAGACCCTATGATAATGATTTCAACATCTTCCAGTAACCTAGAGAACCAGCAGTTCTTTACGAAAGAGGGTAGGCAATTACAGGGAGCCCTCATTGAGACCCACTGCAAATTAGCATTAAGCCTCGAGCCTGTTTCTTGATACTCTCCCAGCACAAACCTCCGTCCACCTGCTCTAGAAAATGCCTGAGCTCCGAGGCGCAGTTCTGACACTGCAGTGCAAATCACTGCCTTCATTTTAAGGAACTGGCAGCAGAAGCCTGGGCAGCAGCCGGCATCAGTTCAGGTGAGTTACAACCCTCAGCAATAGAAACATTTCTTCTCTCAGCATCCACAGTGTTTGATTCAGATATTGCATGCTTTCAGAGCAATTAATGACCCAAAAGTAGGTAGAAGAGGGCAGAAGGCACACTTATGAACAGAATCATGGAATTGTTTAGGTTGGAAAAGGCCTTTAAGACCATCAAGTCCAACCCTTACCCTAACACTGCCATTCCACCACTAAACCCTGTCCCTAACCCTCATCTACCTGTCTTTTTTCCCCTCTATTCTGGGACTTCAGAGCCACCCAACTCCAGCATGGCATCCTTCCTCACCCAGCACCCGCTGATCCTCGCTCCTCCCACTGTGGCAGCCCTCCTGCGGTGAGGAGGGAGCCCTGATAGCTGTGGAGAAGAGGAGATGTAGACGTGGTCATGCCTCATCTTAACAGAGCAGAAGCAAAGCAGGAGCGGGTTGCAGCTGCCAGGTGGTGCAGCGGGGCACTACACCAGCATTACACATTGGGCTGTAATAGTAGCACTTAGTAATTTGAGTGCTGACATGGCTGGCAGTTAGAACAGCAACGCTATTCTAGTATATTACCCACCCTAATCTCTTCCTCTGTGATAAGAGAGTATGCAGTGGACTATATTTTTCCCAAGCAGTCTAGCAAAAGGGCAAGCGTGCAGCAATCCAAATGTCAACAGCATATGCTCATCTCTAGGGTTCCAGAACCACATTAAAGGCTGGCAAATACACCAGCGCCAACTAACAGCCTTTGTCCGTGAACACCCCGTGTTAGTGCCAGCACCAATTTCTGCCAAAGCCACATGAACCGTCAGGAACTGCAGTGAGGGAGGGGACTCAATGTATGTGCAGCAGACTGCACAAAGTTGCTTGGGAGAATCTAATTTGCCTTGTTTCTAAAAGAAAGTTCTGCTCAAAGATAATAGGATGGAACAGTGGGATATCAACATTCCCGTAATTCACGATGACTTCAAAGATAACACTCAGTACCCTTCTTACATACAAAATGATGGCTTGGGGCTTTCAGTTCTGTTTGTTTCTGTTTTTCAAACTGTGGATTTATCTTACGCAGTGGAGCAAAGGAACAGAAGCTGTATGTTTTATAATACAATTCCTGCCAGAGCACGCAAGACTAAAGCCTTTTTTTTTCTTTCTTGGAGTGAATCATCATGTGTAGGGGGTGGGGTTGGTTTCTGTTTATGTTTTTTAAAATTAACCCAGCTAACCATTTGTTCCATATTGCACATAATTTGTTGCTTCTCTTTTAGCACTCCTTGAAAGACAAGCTTTGGAAATAAATATACATCTGGCAAGTCTGAAAGGCAGGACTTTAGCAAGCACTGCAGGCTAACTGGAATTCCACCATGGACTATTTGCTTCCTCTTTCAGAGATAAATCAAAAGGAGAGGAAAAGAAAAAAGAAACCCACTAGTAGAAATACCTATCCAGATTAACTTGCAGTGGGAACAAAAAGGTTTTATCGTGTTAGCTATATCAACATTTAAACAGAAATATTTAACAAGAACTGCAGGATTCAAAAGCACGTTCCTGGTTTACCTTGTTAATTCTTTGCTTTTCCATTTCCAAACTTTTTACCATCTGCAGCTCTGATGTCTCCCAGCAAACCCACATTACCACAAGCCTGGTCTGGTTGATTATTAGGTACCCTTGGTCTCCCAGCCTAGTGGAGCCAAAGTACTTAGCAGCATACTTTGCTCATCTGTAAAACAGCATCCCTGTTACACAGAGCATGCTTTATTCAAGATGTTTACATGGGAAAGAGCAGGATTTCACAAGACTGAAGAACTATCTGCAACTTTCCACCTCTAAGCTCTTTCTTGTTTTAAGAATCGGGTGTCTGCCGACGAGGGTAAGGGGTCCTGCTCTCTCAGAAGTTTGGGCTAAGAGGGCTAGGAAGGTTAGCACCAAAAGGAAGGTTTCAGCTACAACAAATTTTTGGCCAAAGTAGTCAGCTGTAACAACTATTGTTATGACTAATAGATGTGGATATCCAAGCAGCCAGAAACAAACTCTCAGCATGTGGCCTGATCAATCCCAATAACCAAGTTGCTTCATGTGAAACTGTTCAGAAAGAGAGAAATGGTGCCATTGGGACTACGGACTCCTTCCAGTGACACACTAGAATATGAACCAGCTCAAGGTGATCAGCCACAGCACAGGCAAGCAGGCACTATGCTCGTCAAAATGCGATCTAGAGAAAAAACTGGTTACTTATTAAGTCAGAGTTTACCTTAATACAGAGGAAAACAGACACATATTTAGCTTTTTTGTGTGAATGGAAATGCATCTTGGTAACGAAACACCATGAAGCCTGTGTGCTCAGTGCGTTCCTCTGTGGTATGACTCTATACTGCACAGCAGCTCACTTATTTTTTTCTGATTTATTACGGAGCACAAACCAACAAGCAGAAAGCATTTTCTCGAAATGCCTGCCAAAAGCCAAAACAACACAAGAAAGGGTTTTGCAGGTGAAAGTACCAAAATTTGTGTACCTGCAGGTGCAGAACTGATTAAAAGGCATGCATAAAGGGAGGTAATTTCTAAGCAGGTGTTTGTACTTACAAAATACAAATTAAGATATATACCTACTTCATTGGAATCTCTATAAATGGAGTTAATCTAGAGATATGTCTAAATATGTACCAACTTTAACTAATTTTAGATTAATGAACAAGTTTGTTAATGACTTTTTAATGCAACTTCTATTTAGAGAGTGCAAAATAGTGTTAAAGACCAGAAACATGCAAGTACCAGAAACAAAGCGCAGGAGGACTCATTTCTTATTTTTCTATAGAGAAATTCTGCACTAATATATATTGTCAAACCACATTATTTGACAGAATAAAAAGAGACCTTTTCAATACTATCCCAGTCTCATTACTTCTGGTTATTTTCTGTAGTTAAATTTATCATTAGCTATTTTTATCCATGAAACCATGTATATTTATGGAATTAGTCTCTGTTATGTATTTATTTCAGTTTCTTATTTTGATTTGTTTTAAATGTAATTTAAGACCTCATGAACAGTAACCAAACATTTATGTATCTATTTCTCCTATTGCTATTTTGCTATGCATGCAATTCATGCATTGTTGTTTTCTGTAACTACGACCCCCTGTATACTCTGGAATTATCCTGAAATTTTGGTCTTATTTTCTTTTTTTCCCTGTGAGAGCCTATTATTTAGTTATTTAGTAGCTACTAGCAGAGGAGAGATTCATTCATTTACTTGATGATCATTTCCTCTACGTTAAAAGCCCAAAGATATTTGGTAATAAATAACTAAGGGTATTTTAATAAGTGGTTACAAACCTTAATGCAGCGCTCTCTATCAACTACGTGTCTGCCTGGCATATATATTCAATTCCCTGGTTTATCTGCCCATTTTCAGTCACTATCTTTATAACCCAAACAGCAAGAAATAGCATTTAGATAGTATCTTAGATGAACTGTTTAATTGTGCTCCAATCCTTTTTTCCAGATCAAAATTTATCTCTCTCTGGTAGTTTCTCACTCCATGTCCTTTTCTTGCCATGTGGGTATTTCTTTATTGAATAACTTGACAGATATGCTTCTTTGCACAATAAATTACAAATAATCTAGATATTCACTCAAATAATAGCATTTTGATTGTTTTCCCTTAATTGTCAAAATTTTAGCGAGGAACTAATATTGACGACACACCCTTGACAAATTGGGTGCCTTCGGAGTCCACCAGCTTAGTAACTGCTTTCTACGGCCTCTTTCCATTTACACTCCAAATCTGAACTCTGCGGATGTGTACTCTATTTAATTACACAGCGGTAGCACAGATGAGGCACTAGGCACTGTCAAAATTTTGAGAAAGGCAATCCCTGAAGACACAGTTTGCTATTTCTACTGAATGGGTATCATTTCTCACCTAGTTCAGTATTTTTGCTGTTGCCACATAAAGGAGTTTTCTGTACAGTATTTCAATGGGCCCGGCCTGTGCTGACTTGCTCCGCCTACCCGTGTTTTCATGTTGATTTGGATGTACTTATCTACTTACTTAAGCAGCCTTTCTACTGCTTTTATTTGTGCCAGCAAAGAGTTTTTCATGTTTCAGCTCCAAGCCTTCCTCTCTGTCAAACAAATATACTGTCTTGAAAGAAAGAAAAAAATGTTGAGAGAAGAGCTGGTGTGTTGCTCCTCAAGTGAATCCCAGAAGACAAAGATGAGGAAAAATGCCTAGTTAGTCACTGCATAAAGAAAAAAAAGCTGCATCAGCACTTCTCTGACCCTTTTTCTCATTAGTACTTCAGGGATTCACCTTGTTCAATGTGGCATGTCTTCCCAATTAGAGATCAGGCCTCCAAAAAGGATACCAAAGTGGTAGGGATACTACGTGAAATTGGGATTATTCTTATGACCTTGCTCAACTGCTGCAGCCACTGGGTTGAGCACATCCATACAGCAGCTGCAAAATTTTCCATAATCTCCCAGAGCCAGAACAAGAGTTGGGCATGAGACCTTAATAGATAAGTCTTCCGGTAGAGTTGAGGATCACAGTAACATCAGGACAGGGGATTTTTCTCAGATTTTAGGAGATTATGTCCAAGGCTGTAGTTTGGTCCAGAGTTAGTACTAATGCATATTCAGGAGGAATTAACACAGGTCAGGCTATTTTGATCTTGGCTCTACTTGTGAATTCCAAAACATTGGGGGTTTAGATTCCAAGCATATTCCACCTTTATAAACATTGTTCTCCATTTCTTTGGCTAAAAATATGCCACTTCCACTCTGAGCTCCTGTATACTGATGACCATATATATTAATCCATGAACTGCTTCAGATAATAAGCTCCAAATCCTTCAACTGAAAATCAACTCTGAAAACACAGATTACATCAGTCCAGTTCCAGTCTTCCACTACTTGCAACTACAGGACTAGGTCTCTTGCAAAGAGACCGATGAGAACCTGAGCACGAATGCGCATTCAAAACATCAGAAGTGTTTATAAGCAAGTAATTGGTTCCTTCATAAAATTTTGCAGAATGTTATGAAAATAAATTAAAAAGACAAAAAGAAAGAAAATTCAAAACACCCTCCTCATTTTAGATGGGAGATGTTCTTTCTCTGGGAAGCATGCTTCCTGGTCAATTCTATACCAGAGCAATTTACTGAGTTAAAGGCTTCTACATTTGGCCACATGCATTTTTCTTTAGAAATGCAGCAACAGTCAATCCAACATGAAAGCCAGCCAGACATGTCACTGCCACTGCCCACTTTAGGTGGAAATTCTCTTTTTTTAGAAACTGTAGAGCATTTATGTGGGCAGGAGGGAGCAGGGCAGAGAGGTTTAGTTCCTGGTTGCCATTCTTTAGGCATGACCACAAAGCTGCAATCTCTGGAACACAGCTGGACAGAAAGGTTGAGCAATGCCCCTGTCTCCCTTGGGGAAATCAGTCTGATGATGCCAGGAGCTGCGATTTGTCTCTCCAGGAATGTTGCCACCTGCAGCAATTAAACCTCCTCTATAATAGGATTTAAACAAGACGGTATTTTTCCCCAGAAACCTGCCAGATCATTGTTTCCTCCAAGTGCCTCTGACAGGCAAGAAAATTAATGCAATGAAGAGTCCTCAAATAGGGTACTGTGGCTGTCCTAAAAGCAGGTGAGGGATGCTGTGCATAGCTTGACAAAATTAAGTGAGCCTTACAACTCCATCATCAGTTCCTCAGACAGATCCATCAACCAGTGTTAGAGGAGCTGAAACGATGTCTGATCTCTATGCTGTCATCCACCTCCACTGCTTTTGTTGGGCAGGAAGCAAAGCACATGTGTAAAACCACTGCTGGATGCATTTTGTAATTCCACATACCACCAGTAGACTTCCCAACAAACTCCAGTGGCTTATCTTACATACCAGGAGACAAGAGAACCACTATATATCCATGGATATTTTTTTTTCCAAGACATTTTTAAAGCCTTTTAAAGTTTCTTTAGGATCTCCCACAAAAAAAGCCCTTTATGTCAACAGAAACTCTTGCTTAGATACACCTCACCTGTTATTTTTTTAGGACTGTGTATGATCATGATTCTGACATGTGATGAAGAACAGCTTTCATGGTTAAGAAAACACAGTTACACAGACCACACTTCACCCCCAAAACGTCAGATACTGCCACAGGCTCTATGTCAAATACACACCAGAGGGGTTAAGTTCCCCTTGAGCACAGTGTGATGGGGAGTGGGGAGTTGTTTTAGGAACGTGTTTGTCCATCTTTTCAGGACATCCTGCAAAGTGCCTTTGCAAAGATCTTACCTGTTCAGTGATGAAGGAGCTTGAAAAAGTGACAGCTGACCAAAAGAAGATCCCACAGCTGAGAATTATCTTTCTGTTGAAACGGTCACCAAGGTAACCAAAGATAGGCGCCGCAACCATGAAACTACAGATGAAAACTGCAAAGGAGAGAAAAAGGAAAGAAACGTTTAATAAACATCAGGCCAAGAACATGAAAACTAATTTTCTGCAAGCCAAATCCTCTAGAGAGCAGTTCCATTTAATTAGACATTCTGCAGCCCTGACTTAGAAAGTTGCGCAGTCTGATAGGCTTTCAGAAGTCAGTGTTTCTTTAATCAAACAGATTTTTCATTTTCAGAGAAACTTCAGACCAGTGAACTCATATTACATTTGAAAGCACCAGCCCCTCACAGTCCGCTGAGAGCTCAGCATCCGGGAATGGGCAAAGCCAGGACAGAATAAATTAAGAGCTTCTGCCTAAATGTCACTGAGAAGGTGAAGTGAAGGTTGGAAGGAGTTTCAAGCAAACAGAAAGCAAGCCAAGGGCTCCTCGTTGGCTCTTGCAGCAGAGACCAGAGAGAAATAGGCCACAAACTGAAGTTCATTCATCCTTCCTAGCAGTATTTTAAGGCAACCATGAAACAGGGAGGAAAAATGGTTAACACCGCTATCATATGACTGGCACCATACCTGCAGTTTGACAGAAAGCTCCCATCTCCTCGTTAGATCCTTTCACCAGCACTGAACTTGTATTTAAATCCATCACTGAGCAATGATTTTACCAAAAGAAAGAGTTTCAACCTACAAAACCCTAAGAGGCCAGGAACGTCCTCATCTGAAAGACTGCAAGTTCACCTTTTCCCTTTGTTTCCCCCAAAAAACCCCAAAGCATTAACCCAAGACATGTAGGAACGAGGCTCTTGATAGAATAACCTCTGCGAAATCTCCTCAGTTTCTGAGTTCACTCCTCCAGCCTAGCTCAAAACAAGCTGGCCAGTAACACCACTGAAAACGCCTGAAACAAGGCACTCGCACCATAGTCACAATTAATTTGGAACTTGGCAGAAATTGCCAGGTTTTCAGCTGATTTATACCTGGCTTTTGTCGGTCCACATTAGAGATTTGGATGAGAGCAACTCCATCGATTTTACTGCCATGTAGGACGAACTTTTTGACTTTCACTGACTGTCTTGGGTTCAGCAAACCCAGGAGGATTTGGGTGGTACACTAAAATACCTGGGGATCCCTCTTGAGTCACAGAGCTGAGACTCTCATTAATTATTGGGCAGCTCCTGGAAGGCAGGGTGGGTTTTTGGCACTGTCTAACCTCAGCCGTCTACTTTTAATTGTATAAAAGGGAGGAGGGACATAAAATAGGAAAAAAAAAATATAAGGGAAGAGCAGAGGATACACACCCCTTTGGTTGGAATGTGCACATAAAATTAAAGTGGTTAAGACCCAAATTATGAATTTTGATGGACGATGATATATGATGGCTCAAAAACATGCAGAATGCTGAACTATGAAATGATCTAAATGTCTCTTCTTTTTAATGCATTAAGATGTCAAAGCTGCTTTATAAATAAAACACATCCATTTGCATCTATATTTTGTGAGCCATATGATTGTGTGTCTATCAGTTTTGCACTGTGATATTTGATCAGAATTACAGACTTACTCTTTTTACATTAAGCAAAATACATGGCAGTAATACAGAAAGGTTAAGACAGGAAAAGAAGCACAGGCGGTATCATATCACATATATTTCAACAGCAATGCTATGAACAAGGTTACTGCTAAGCTAGCACATAAAGCCTACTAATCGATAGAATGCTCAGTCCCTGCATCTATCCCAAAATCCTTGTGCAAACAAAACCTGTTGAATACAACTATGAGCACTTAGAGGGTGTTTGCAGCTCCTGTGTTTTACAGAGAAGCTACAAAGCTAGTCTGAAACCCAGCTTAGCACTCTGTCCCCAGGAAACCAGTCCCCGTGCCCATCTGTGGGGCCAATACCTTTTAGGAAGCCTGGGCAGTGCTGCTGCCCCTTCCCTGTAGCACACATGGTCCTGGTGCAGAGCCTGCCTTTGCCAGACAGGGCTGCTGCATGTCCCCAGCACAGGTCTCCACTAATGCAGGCTCCCACCTCCTGCTCAGCTGGCTCATGCAATGCTTGACGTAGCCCAAGAGCTGCACCGTTCTGCTGACCCTGCTTCCCTGCTTAGTGGCAGGACAGGGGCTGCCTGGGTAAATGCTCTTTCCCACGCAGAGGCATTCTGCCATGCTTGCCCATCCCTGTGGCACAGTCCCTGAGCTGCACATCCTCAAAACCTTTGATTCTCCAGTGAACTTGGCTCTAGTAGACCAGAAGTGGCTTACAAATCCCTACTCTACAAGGGTACATCTGCACTGGCCCCAGTCCAACAAGGCACTTAAGCACATGCTTATATTAAGCACTTCAGAGTCATCAATTCCATGATTAAGTGATTTCCTGAATTAACACCAAAGTGCTCAGCACCTTGCAAAGCTGGTGCAGCAACCTGGCATGAAGGGTATGTGACTGTTCATTGGGAACGAGAAGCAGAAAATTACTCTCTTGACTTGTACAAAGCCCACTGCAATTTGACCTTACCCTTGGAAGGACAATGAAATTCGTTCATCTCAGAATCAGATATTCTGCCATTTTTAATGATGTAAAAAGACACGAAGCTAAAAAAGCTTCCAAGGGAAAATTAGAAACATCCAAGTCAGCATCCCACCATTTCAAGTATCAAATGATTCAACTTTGAGACATGGAGGGTGTGATCCAAAATTCCCATTAATCAGTTGGATTATTAGTTTCAGTGACCTCTGGATCATAAATGCAAAGCCTAATTCTGGAATTTGAGCAAAAGCAGACAAAACCACAAACCTCCTCTTCCCAATAAAACAAACAAACAAAAAAAAAAGATCGTCCAATGCCTTTCCAGCAACATACATCCTGCTGTTACTCAAATGCCTTTGGAGAATTTATTTTTGGAAGATTCTGAACTGAGCTTTGTCACCAGTAAGCAGCTGACTTGACAGCTCCACAAGGTGTAAAACGAAAGGACAACAGAACCCAATAAATAATAGGTAATGGAACACAGCTGTCATAATAATAAATGCAATTTCTATCAGAGTATTTATGACCCAAATATGCATCAGAGCATTGATTGACTCAAATAAATGCAGAATGCGATGGCTGTGTGGTCTGTCAAAAGGATCTGCCCATTACAGGCATTTCCCATGAATCAATTTTTGCAATTACTCCTGCAAATGACAGACAAGACTCCTGAACAACAGACTGGGTTGGCAGAATAGAGGTGAATGAATCTAGGGCACATTACCAGGTGGGATGGAAACCCAAGTTACTCTAGACCAGGAGTTGAGGTTCTGCGACAACTAACCACCACAAAGGAGAGAACTTAACCAGAAGACAGAAAACTCCCAGCACATTCAGCTGGAGAGAGGGGCAGCGGAAATATGATGGATTTGTAGAGAAAGATGGCTGCAGCATAATGCAGAGGAATGCATTCCAGGAAAGGAGCCTGGCACTTGTGCCAGCCTCTTCCTATCGGGCCCCTCTCCCCTCTTCCACAGCGTTTTCTGCTCCTTGTCCTCACCTACCCAATTAATACCCAAGTGACACCACAGCAGCTGTAGCTTCGGCTCAACCCACTGCCACAAATCTTTTATATTAGGAGAGCACTGGGACAGAGGCTGGCATTTCATTTGCCTCTTCCAAATCAACAGCTCCTCTTCCCTTTTACACTTAAAGCCATCTTAGGTTATTACCAACTCTTGAGAAGCTGTACAGTGCAAGCCAGGGCAGAGTTAGAAATCCATCGGGATTTGGGATGAGCTACTGAAATGGTAGCAGTCACATTCAGAGCAGCTGTGGGCAGGTATAGCTATGTCAGTCATTATGTATGCTGTACAGCTAATTTCTCCTGGTAAATGATCTCCAACAGCACCAGAAGTGGCTCAGTCCCAGCACTGGGTGGAGCTGAGAGACATTTCTGCAGGAGCAAATTATCATGTGAGCAAAGGATGAGTAAACAGACACATAATGAATGCCGTCCCAGGAGGGAGGTTCTTTTAAGTACAGGTATTTTCAAAAGGAGATCCCATTTGTCTTTATACCTCCCTTTGCGGCTTAGCCACTGAAATGCCGACCGCAGTAAGAACGCAGGAAGAATATAATTGCCCAAACAGGATGGCTCAGTGTCTATTTCTGCCTCCGAATGCCTGTCCCACCCTGTGCAGGTGCACAAGCACCTTCGCAGCCAGCACTGCCCAGCTTTTTCTGTGCATGGCTGGAATTACAAAAATGTGCAGCATTAAAAAAAAACCACAAACCCCATACACTTCCCGCTCAAACACCCACCAGAGAAGGAAAGCATCCTCCCCAGCCTCTATTGCCTACTTCACGTACTGTAGCTTCAGTCATCTTTCAGGGATTTTGGCCAGGGAGCTGCTGTTCAGCCCACGCTTTCCGCTCTTAAGAGCTGTCTCTGTACCCAGTGGGAGAGTAAACCCCCAGACAGTGGAAGCAAAGGAGATGAGGGGAGAGGGGGAAACTGCAGACTTTAAGAGTCACAAAAAGCTCCTGCCTACTGGAACTAGACTTCACTGCCCTTATTTTTCTCTTCTTTCCCTCCAAACAAGAATTTACCAGCTTGACTCCACAACTGTTCCCTGAAAGGGCTCTGACCCATCAGCTTTCCAGCCCATGATTCCAGAGACCCTGTTGCCTCTGTCTCACTTGCTCTTTTCTTACATGGGCTGATCAACCTTTTCTATCTCCGAGAGGGGCTTCTCCTGCCAGCGGGTCGTCTGTGTAGTAAACCAAGGCAGCACATGCAGAGGCTGCATTTCCTCAGTTGCTGGAAGCTTGGGAGGATCACAGGCACCTCCAAGAAAAGATCCCTTCTTTTGGTTTTGACTTCAAAAACACAGGGTTTATTTTTTCCTATCAGGAATAATGCTAGGAAAGTTCAGGTTCAGGTAAAAATAGCCTACTTGCTCTATGCAGGGATGCTCAACAAGAAAAAAAAATAGTGGCTATCTTTGAGCTCTGAGTCAGCATAAAACCATATGTACAGGTCTAATTGAGTGTTGAGAATGTGTTTGGCTCTGTGGAGGGCAAACCCAGACAGCCTCTGCCTCAAGGGACTGGCAATCCACTCAGACACAGCAAAGAACTATGTACTGTGAGGTTGTTAGTATTTTCCCAACAACAAATTTCCAAATAATGAGAACACCTAAACACCCAGCTGGCACTACATGGGATAATTTATGGGTGGGTACAAGCACAATCCTGCTCCTTCTGCATGAGACACTGCCCTGCTGGAATTTGTTTGAGCCACTTCTACTCCAGGGGCTTTTGGTTGTGAGTGCAGGTGCTTCTCACGCTGCCTCTGGGACCGGCTGCCCTCTACCTGCAACGGTGAATAAAGCCCCTCCCAATAGCCCAGCCAGCCCCTCTGTTTAAAAGACATGTTTTTGCAATGCTTCTTTTTTTTTCATTTTCACTTCCATTATAGTTTTATGCTATAATACTACTATTCAGCACATACATACACAGCACATTTAATCACAGTGAGGTCTGTGTCAATCTAGAAAGGAAGTTAAACATCATTAATTTCTACTTCAGGGCTAAGGAAATTAAGACACAGGAAAGCGACTTGCCCAGGATGAACTACAGAAATCTTGAACCAACACAAGTCTTCCAGCTTCAGTAGTGTCCTGTTTACAGGACCATATCTATGCTAAGGGTATTTTTGAAGGTCTGCAATCACAATTAAAAGTGAATTTTTTTCTTACAGCACCATACAAGCCAAGCAAGAACAGAGATCCCTTCACGCTATTTAACCATTGAACCTGATAGTTCAGACACAACATGGTGATGTGACCAGGGTAAAAGTGGTATCTGACTATGGGAGAATCCAAGGCCCTGGGAAATCTCAGCAATGTCATTCAAAACATTCATCCTTTGATGGAGATGAATTCTTACAATACAGTTGCTTATACAAAATACCAGCCTTCAAACCATCATTATCACAAACTATAGGTGTACGCTGGTACATCACTCTCCAGGTGGACTTTGGTTTACTTTGCTTCTAACTCAACAGCCAACAGATGGATCATGCTACTGCATTCTGCCAAATGCAAAACACAAGATGACTGGGTTCCAGACTATCATGCAGACTAGAAGTTTCTGACAAGTGTCAGGAGCTCTGAAACGCACCATCAGTTCCATATGTCATGCAAAGCTGTCATACACTGACAGTATCGAACACTCGAGCATTAAAAAAAAAAAAAAAAAAAGGCTTGAAAAAACAAACACCAAATCAATTGGAGCTAAGTGTACAAATGTTTGGTTTGGACATGGCCTGAAATGCTCTCCCAGAATAGACCACAGTACAAGACTAAATAGAGAATTTCCTAAGTGCCTCATTCTTGCATGCTTGTGTCCTCAGCAAAGGAGAAAAGCAGTGCTTTAAAAGGTGTGGACCTAATTACTCACACTGATTGCATTTCTCTAGTATCTCTCTCTGCTTGACAGGACACTCTAGATTGCCTTCCCCTCACTGCAGATGCCACTCATCAGTATTCAAGCTCCAATCTGGTCTTCTCCATAGGGAGCATGTTGCACCATGAGGCGCCAGGTTTTTTTCCTTAGAGAAAACTGATATAAAATATAAACAACATGTTTAGGATGACTATATACACACACAGTTGACATACACACTTACATTGAGAAGGCTGCTGTATGACACCACACAATTTCGTTTGCTGTGACAGGGTCAGAACCCGGTTACAAAAACACACTTACAAAGGCAGACAAAGCCTGAACACAGCTTTCCTGGCAAGTTCGTGATTGATTCAACAATACACAAGATGTAGCCGGGAAGAATTTACTACTGATAATTCCACTCCTTTTCCTCACTGCAGAAACCAGATTCTTCCAAGAGTTGGCCCTTATGTTCCCAGCAAAGGATATCCTGAAGGCTTGCTTTGTTCACCTTAGCCAAGAAGGATAATTGCTTCAGTGGGAACTGATGGGAAATCCACTCCTTGGAAACAGAAAATCAGGTAAGAATAGCCAGAAAACCAGTCCAAAACCACACTAATGCCACCTCAACTTTGGCAGGAACCGTGTTGGGCGAAGAGCAACCACTGTGGTCAAATATAAGTAAGCGCTGTCAAAACTGCCATATATAGTACAGTATATCATTGATCCATATAGTGCTGAGTACGTGATGTTACGGATGTGAGATCACTGTGCACTGCTGCACAGATATGGAAAAATATTCCTCTTCAGTCCAAAATGCTTCGACAACAGCTACAAGAAATAACCCTAACAAAAGTGAAGACCGAAAAGGGAAACAACCCTACACGTGAGTACTGTTGCCCACAGATCAGCAAAAACTGGAGTCCAATAGCCAGGGCAGTTCCTTACATGATGCAAATCATTCAAATACAAATCAAACCATGAAACATTCAATTTTAACAAATCCATCTGTCAAGTACTGCTGCACGTCCAGCAGTGGGAGTAAAACCATAGCTGTAAGACGTGAACTACCGTCATTTTGGTCTTCTAAAAAGCCCATTTTAAGGGCTGTTCAGAGGATATAGGACAGTTTGATCACCACCAGGGAGAGATGACTACAACCAGTGAGCCAACAGCTGCTGACTGCGGCGTTGCTGCTGGTGGGCTGGGACAGGCGCGTGCCTGCAGCCAGTGGCGTTCCCGCTCACAACCAGAAGACAGACAGAAACCCAAAACCAATCAGGTACCATGCACTGCAGAGAACATGAACCCTGCCATAATCTATACTGCCTCCCACATAAATGTAAAGGAAAGACAAACTATGCCTCCAGCCTACTTTCTATAGACCTAAGCCTATATTATATCTATCTCTATAAAACTGATCACTCTGTGGCCCTCACTTCTATGGTCCGTAGCATGCCAGCACTCCTTAAAGAGCAGCAGTGATGCTCCTCTCGCTTAGGCCTCGCAAATACTGCTGTAATGTTCCATCAGTCTCGGTTTCCTGATTCAGGCAACCAGTGTTGTAAAGGCAAGGAAAAAAGGGCTTTGAATTAAAAGCAGAGGTCTAAAACAACACTCAAATTTTTCACCTTTTCTTATTAATTTCCAATATTATGTCAACTGAAGCTGCATTTAAAGATTCAGCCGTTCATATCTTGCTTATTGCTAAAGCAATTAAGTGGAAGGTTATGCACAGTTATTATTTCACAACAATTTTCCACATCCACTGAGGTCCAATTCAGTCATGTTGTACTTCAAAATTTGTTATCAAAGTGTACAGTGGAAAAGTGAGCATTTTACTGTGCTGCTCAGACTCTCTGGATGTCCAGCAAATTTACTTGGAGCAGGAGCTAACTTGCTACTAGATTAAATTTTGAACAGCCGTACACAGACAACATAATTTAAAAAGAAAAGAGGGAAAAATCGAAACCCACCTTCTGCTTTTCACTTTGGGAATTACAATGATTACATTACCATTGTTTTAAAGGGATTTAGGGCAACCTGAACATCAATAAACCAGTTACTGTGTTCCTAGAGATGTGCTTTATAACACAATGCTGCAGGCAGCAATCCAAAGGAACGGTTCCACGTACAGCTTACAGCCCACTGCCCCCCTTGCGCCTAAACTGGCATTTGCCTGCCCTGCAGTGAGCTGGTTCTGGGAGACCAGCAGATAGCCGGCCCTGATGAGCATCTTTTGCAATGAAACAGTGCATTTGCTAGCAGAACACCTTCTGTGGCTGCACAGAGTGTTTGATTTGGGGATTAAAATTTACATGTGAGAACACTTGGGGAGGAGCAGACACCACCTCTCCCCATCAATTAAAAAAAAAAAAAAAAAAAAAAAATCTTCACATCTGGGTCAGTTCCACAATCTGGTTCATTACATGGTGGCCAAAAAGAGGGGGCAGGAACAGGAGGCTGTGGCACAGTTTGCTTTCCATGGCAGCACCATATAAAAGGCATGGAAATTATTGCCTAAGACAGCATCAGATTGCTGACACTTAGGAGCAGAACCCAGAAAATGAGCTTGTCTGTCAGTGTTTAAACTCTACTTTTGCATTTCTTACCGTTTCAGAAATGAATGATTAAATAAGTCAAGGCCACTTTTCTTTTATAGCCACTTCCACTTTGAGTTGTATTTGTGCAAAAGGCTTTTAGCGTGGTTTGATTTAGACTCCTGACCAAAGTCGATGGAAGGACTCCCACTTGATTCAGTGGGCATTAGAACTGAGGTTTTTGTTTAGATATAGCTGCTTAAGAATCTCCCATGACAGCAGAGATCAGAACCTCTTTACTAGTAAACACATTTTGGTACTTGTAAGCTTACTGCATCCCTGTAACATAAAAGGTTATTACTGGGAAAAGTACAGAGAGCATCAAAAAGAATTGTCAAAAGGATGAAAGAGGCCATTTTACAGTAAAATATTAAACATACTGGAAAAGAAACAACTGATGTGGGATATAGAAGAGATCTAGCGCCACGGGTAGCATGGAAAAGGGGAAAACTTTTCTCTTAGAAGACTGACCAGGTGGCACCAATAAGACTGGCAGCTGCAAAATTCAAATCAAAGGAGATATTTAATGCAAAAACCTTAACTAAACACTGGGAGTTTATTACAGGAGGCTATGGGAGCTCAGAGCTTATGTTATTTCAAAAGAGGATTGGACAAAGTCCTCGAAGAATACTAATGTAAGGACTGTTAAAGATAAATGGTTCAGAAGGGCCTCAGCTATCCAGTTGATAGGGTACACTGGGGAACTATCACCATCATCCCATCCTGTTCTTTCATTTTTTTCCCTATATATGTGCTATTGATCACAACCGAAGACTGAGTAGTATACTAAAAGGACCTCTGGTCTGGACTGGTACTATTCTCATGTTATTCTGAAAAAAAATAAAAAATTAGGAAGACAAAATTGCATCTGCATAATTTCTGCCAGCTTGATTAGGTAATGGCTTATTAACATGTGATTGAGTAGCTCCTAAAATTATTTTTAAAAGCTGAAATGTGGTTCACAGTTACATCTCTAAAACTGCAAGTGACTTTGTACCTACACACACGGTCACGGGGTAGAGGAATGAAGTACCCAGTCAGCAGAAGTTTTGTCCCCTTGCAATTTCTTCTCCATTTGACTTAACTGGTTCTGGCTGTTTGAAAACTTTGTGGGTTAACACAGGGCAGGG
>NW_009260614.1:4622738-4669383 GCF_000687185.1 Egretta garzetta
GAAAGAGGACATTATCATCAAGGCACCAGTCTGTATGCTCATACAACATGTGATATGGTTCGTTTTCCCACTGTGCAATTAGTTGCAGGAAAACCTTATTAACTTAGCTAGCCAATTAGGATGGATTTGTGTCCATTCTGGTCAATCCTGAATTGGACACGAGATCCCAGAGGTACAGAGACTGGTCAATAGCTTTGCAGCACTGCAACATCATGAGTGACACTGCTACAAGACTGGTTTTGCCTCAATGTGACTAAAATACACCTAAAACAATCTTAGCCACTGGTACAGAAAGAGCAAGTAATCACTCCTGGTACTCATGAAAGTCTGCATTTGAAAGAACGGCAGTTCTACCTCTTCCTTTCTGTGCAGTTTTCCAGGACATTCTGCACACATGCTGTCCACCTGAGAGCTTCAATTACAGCCAAACTCCAGCAGGGAGGAAGGCTGCGCTCATGTCCCAGGAGGATGAAGCACCCAGGGCTCAGGGCTAGAGAACGGTGTCTTGAGAAAAAGCATTTAAATAACCACAAAACCAAAGGATCTGTATTTTATTCTATTCCCTTCCACTACCTGAGAGCTTTCTTTTTCCATTGCAATTATGGTACCAGGCACACACTACAACCACATTCACAGAAGCCTTTGGAAACAAAGATGAGATCTTTTGAGAGAACGGGTCAGATTTTCCCTTGTGCCAGTACTAGAGCTTGTGTGGCCATCTGGAGAGCAAAATCTGGGGACTGCTGAGGACTGAAAACTAACCTTGTCTCTTTTCTGGCAGGCTCCCTGATCTATGGCACAGCAGGGCAAGTGCCAGGCAGGCAGTATAAAAAGCAAGCCCCTTCGCCCATAAAGCCTTTTTGACCACAGCATGCACTTAAACACACCAAGAAATGACAGCCTAAAGCTGATAATGCAGAATAATCTAAATCCCTTGATCCTTGAAATCTGCATTGAGTACCATGAATTAGATTTAACTAGCAATAAAATACTTGAGATCTGTTATTCTCTTACTAGAATGAGACATCATTTGCATCTGGTATAAAGAGAAATAATGTTCCTTGTTCCCATTTTGAGATAGAGAGGGAAGACTGTTTTCATCTTAAAATAAGGTTTACCATCCTTCTTTACAACTGCACTACTAATCCTGCACCCTACCTCAACCAACATTTTAATTCCAGATCATTAACTAGCGTGCAATAGGAGTTACTCTGTCTCAAAGAGAAATCAGTCTCACAACCTTCTTCCTGCAGCAACAGAGGACAGGAGAGAGAGCAGAGACTTTGGAATTATGGTGTATTATTAATAAATTCTTTGCTATGTGTAATTTACCAACAGCAGCAGCTTCCTAAGAAAAACAAGGGTATAGGAAGCGCTTCCACTACTCTCTGGAGCGGAATCAAGAGCTGCTCATGCCACGGGTCTCACAGAAACTTGCTAAAAGAAATGTTCATCAGATATATTGTTATCCCAGAGCTTTAGTCAGACTCCAGGTTGGTTTGGGTTTGTTTTTAAAAGGAAATTCACAAATAAATGACTATTCCGCAGTAGGAATGCCTTGCTAACCTCTACACATGAGGTGCTGGTTACATTTACACAGCTGGAGAAACCCTGCAGTGACCAAACATATACTTCATAAATACACCAGGTAAACAGCGAGGGCGCAGGACCGCTCACCCCGTTACAGTTCTATTATGGGGCGAGGGATGCAGGGAAGGCTGGTGCACAGATGCTGGTCTGGCTAGCAGTCTCAGCCAGAAAGAGACCCCCAGCCGTGACCTTCTCCCGGGGCCGCACGCTCAGGGGGGTTTGCAGCCACCGGTGCTGAGGGCTGGAAGCTGAGGGGATGTGGAGAGCGGGAAGGAAAAGCAACATCAACGCCTTGTGAATCCACATGGCTCTGCTTTGGGAACTGGCGGGGGGACGCAGTTCTTTGCTGGCATTCTCCCCAGGCAGCCAGTGGGACTGACTGATTTCTTTTTAATTATTACTAAAATTCTTTAGGGGGCTGTTGTACCATCTATAGTGGGCTTGGCAAAACACATGCTCCCTCTGTTGAAGGGAAAATGGCCATACTTTCATTTCAATGATGCAATTGGCTATCAACTAACACAGCACTGACAGCCTCATTACAAACGTGTTCTTCTCTGGCCAGGGCAGAGGTATGAAATGAGACTTTGCTCTCGAGCTTTTAATGGCTATCACTGATGTCCACCAAAGTCATCCTACTGAGAGTTAAAATTGAAGACGTGTCTGCAGATTACATGTTCCAGAAATTGTTTGGGAAATTAGGACATTAGGAAAAATTCCTTCACGAAAAGGGTTGTCAAGGGGCTGCCCAGGGAAGGGGTCGAGTCCCCATCCCTGGGGGTATTTAAAAGCCAGGCAGACGAGGTGCTTAGGGACTGGTTTAGTGGAGGGATGGCAGGGTTAGGGTAATGGTTGGACTCTATGATCTTGAAGGTCTTCCCAACCTAAATGATTCAATGATTCTATGATTCTGTGAAAGCATGTAAACACAGGGCAAACGGCTTTGGGATTAATGAGAGACCTCCAGTGCCCTCCAGATTCTGCTTCGGTGTTATGATTGACGTGCAGGAGCAGGGCACTGGTGTCTGGACAGGGAAGAACAAGGAATCATATTCACAAGGTGCATTTGTACATGTGCAAAGAAAAGCATGGCAGGGTTTGGTAAGCAAACTCCTTTCACTCCGTTCTTCTGCAAAATTTGTAACTTCCCAATTCAAGCCACACATCTTCAAGAGTGCTTTTAGCAGAGCAGGAAAATGGCATCTTTTGAAATCAATAAAACCTCAACAACTAAGAAAATTATCAGTCTGAAGGGAAAAAATGGTGATTCATCTCTATTGCAGCCAACTTCCTTCACAGAGGTCAGTTCAGATCTTTCTAAATTTCTAAACAGACTAATTTCACCCTCGTCTTAAGCTGCCTGCCTCTAGTTATCTGGAGGAAGGCAAACATTTGTCAGATTAAACTGAATTTTTAAGGGGTAAAAATACATTACTTCTCATCCCAAGAACTTCAAGAGGACATCTGAAATACCTGATTTTTATTCACTCGCTCTAAGATGCAGGCAGCACCAACAAGGAGTATTGCTTTTACAATCCTGCCATCTGCAGCGTTGTGCTAATTCACCTATTTAGGAATAGAAATCACTGTGGAATGGGAATATGCTAAAATCCACAGAAGATACGGATGTAAAAGTAATTGTGGGTAATTGTTTTTGTTTGATGCTAATCCAACAGCCTGGCATTGTTGTTCCTTAAAGTTTTTCCTCCAAATTTCCCCCTTCCCAGGGATGCCAGTGCTTGATACAAATAGTTTCACATTTATTTATCGAGGATGCACATGAACATCTTAACGCCATCCACCAATCCCTTACTTCTAAAGAGCTACTTGCTGGTCAGAGGGGGAATTTCACTGTTCTGTCCTGCTCAATTGTCTGCTTTTTTCGGAGTTGCCTGTAAAATACATTAGTGTCTCATGCAATGACTGCTCTCAATATATAAGCTACCACCCATCAGGAACCGGAGCAAAACCACACTAATTTTACAAAGGAAATTTCTATAGTGCTGACTGGGTTTCAACTCAAAGCAGCGACACAGAAGGAGGGAGAAGCATTTCTCAACGGAATCTCACAGCTTCTCCTTAACAGCAGTGTCCATCTTTCTGCCTAAGGCGTTGGCAGTGAATGAACAATACCAAGTCCCCAATAAAAGATTTTTCATGTAACCTCAGGAGATGACTTCATAAGAACACAAGAACAACAACAATAGATCAGAAAACCATGTCATCTTGCATCCTGTCTGTGACAGTGACAGCAATCGGATCCTTCCGAGGCAAGTACACAAAATTCCTACACAGCAGTTGAATTACTCAAAGGCTGACTTAAGCCCTCCCAAGAATTGTAATGTATTATCCACATAAAGATCTGGTCTTTTAAGTTCTGGCCCTGACCACACTCCTTGTGGCATTCATTTCCACAACCTAACTGTTGACTGATTTTTGGGGTGCTTTCTAGCAAACTGACATGTACTAATTATTTCTGCATTGCGAGGAAAACGTAAAAAAAAAAACACCACCCCACCTTCTCAAGACATTCATCACTTTATGTGCTTTTACATTAACACACACCCCCCCTTATTTTTAAGAATGAGCAAATTAATAATATATATTATCTTTAAAACTATGCCTGTAAGAAGGAAGTGAAGGGGATGCATGTGATGACAAAATGTGAGTGCAGGCAGGGGCCGGGGCGGGCTGGCTGAATTGGGACTAGACACGTTGGCCAAGAGCATCAGGTGTGTAAATGCACTTGCTGTCTGGTTTCATAATGAGTCACGAATTCTCTAAAAAGCAAGGAAGGAACTATTTGCACTCTCACTTGCTCTGTACCCTGAACTCATTCTTATTTGTTTTATTACCCAAATCATTACACTTGCACAGTCACAGACATGGCATGTTTAGATGGAAACAATTCACCAGTTGCTTCAACAGCTGGGAAATAAAATGCTGAACTGCTAACCTAGGCCGACCAACAGTACAGCACGCGTCAGGGAGGAGTCTGGATCAAGATCTGCCTTTGGCAGAGCACAAAGCTCTAAGCCCTCAGCAGTTACCATGCTGCTTTCTCTTACCATTAGAGTACATCGGGTAACTCCACCTACACTTCTCTTAGGGACTGGCGTCTGAACTACAAGAGATGTGCTTTCCAGGCAACCACCAAACCCCAGCATCCTAACAGGATCCACGAGTGAGCCTGATTAGGGGTCTGGAGCATCCCTCCTACAAGGAAAGGCTGAGGGAGCTGGGCTTCTTTAGCCTGGAGGAGAGAAGACTGAGAGGGGATCTTACATATGCTTACAAATATCTCAAAGGTGGATGTCACGAGGATGGAGCCAGACTCTTCTCAGTGGTGCCCAGCGACAGGACAAGGGGCAATGGGCACAAACTGAAGCATAAGAGGTTCCAGTTGAATATGAGGAAGAACTTTACTTTGAGGGTGACAGAGCACTGGCACAGGCTGCCCAGGGGGGCTGCAGAGTCTCCTTCTCTGGTGATATTCAAACCCCTTCTGGACGATGTCCTGTGCAGCCTGCTCTGGATGACCCTGCTTTAAGCAGGGGGTTGGACTGCATGATCTCCAGAGGTCCCTTCCAACCTCTGCCTTTCTGGGATTCTGTGATTTTGTAATTCTGAGGCGTTAGGAACATGACCTCAGGACATCCAGAAGACCCTCCACTCCTGCAGCTTAGAGTGTCCAGCAAGCTTTACTGGGACTCTCATCATAGAATCATAGAATGTTTTGGGTTGGAAGGGACCCCTAGAGGTCATCTAGTCCAACCCCCCTGCAGTGAGCAGGGACACCGCTAACTAGATAAGGCTGCTCAGAGCCCCGTCCAACCTGGCCTTGAATGTTTCCAGGGATGGGGCCTCCACTACCTCTCTGGGCAACACTTTCCAGTGTTTCACCACCCTCATTGTAAAGAACTTCTTCCTTATATCTAGTCTAAACCTACCCTGGTTTAGTTTAAAACCATTACCCCTTGTCCTGTCACAGCTGGCCCTACTAAAAAGATTTTCCCCATCTTTCCTATAGGCCCCCTTTAGGTACTGAAAGGCCGCAATCAGGTCTCCCCGCAGCCTTCTCTTCTCCAGGCTGAAAAAGCCCAACTCTCTCAGCCTGTCCTCCCCTCGGCCTGCTGGCCACGCTTCTTTTGATGCAGCCCAGAGTACGGTTGGCCTTCTGGGCTGCCAGCACACATTGCCGGCTCATGTCCAGCTTTTCATCCACCAGCACCCCCAAGTCCCTCTCAGCAGGGCTGCTCTCGATCCTTTCTTCCCCCAGCCTGTACTGATACCGGGGGTTACCCCGACCCAGGTGCAGGATCATCATTTAAGAAGCAGTGGTCTGAGCACAGGACAGGGATCATCAATACTTCCCACTTCTTATCCAATTCCACACGATGCCCATCAGCACTTAAACAACTCTTTGCCAGGGTACAAAGCCACAGGCTTGTCCGTCTACTTTTTCAAATGCCAGCAACATTTCAGTAGGCTTTTGTACCACAAAGTAAACACAAAGAAACATTGCTATTGACTGCAATTTGCAATTACATATTGACTAGTAGGACAAGAGAGCTGAACAAACAGCAGGCCACAAATAAACACCTACAATGACAGGCAGTCTTCATCCTACAATGAAGAGGGAGCACAGAATATGTAAGGAAGCCTCTCGCACAATTCTAAGTGGCTAGTGCTATTCGACAGAAATTATTCGCCAATTCAATTTTGCTGGCAATATTTAGAAATGCTCTCGCCTCTCGCTGTTATAAATGGCAATTTAGACAAAGAGCAAGTGTTCCAGAGTGGCTGGGTAGCCTTCAAAAAGGGATAAATTCATTTAAGGAAATTGTTGAAATACTGACATATCCCAATTTTGATTTGCCATGGTTTGTAAAAGGAAAAGGGTCATAACCATACTGGAGAATGAGCAGGGTCTGTGTTTGTCTTACAGTTGTTATTTCTAAGGTTATCACCTAAATGAATTCCCAAAGTGTCATCCCTGACTTGCAAAATCACTTTAATACCAAGTTGAACTGCAGCTCCAGGAGTGAGCTTTGCAACTAAACTTGCATCTGCGGATAAAAGAACATGCCCTCTGTAAAAGATCCCAGGGTTAACAGTAGGTTCAATAGCCATGGTGCATGGCTGGACCCTGTTTTAAATAACCCCTCGTTTTAAATTTCTTCTGACTAGTATCTTTCTGGTAGAATTAGTACTACTGGAAAACAACATGCTGAAAGGAATACTGCAATGCGCAAGGTTTGCAAATGCAATGCCTTCGTGCATCATCAATTACATTAACGGAAAAAAAGACAGTATTTGGTGAATCCAGGGATTGTTAATGTATTAAAAAAGCTCATTTCATTCAGGCCTAAATATGTAGAAGGTAAGACTGATGACTGACCAGTGGCCCATCTGAAGTGAGTTTGTGTTCAGCACCTATTCCATTCCCTTCCCTAGAGATCACACTATCGTAAATGTCCAAAGATGTCAGCTGAGCTTTGAGATTAGCAGTCCTATACACAGCCGAAAACTGAGCCTTGGGGGAAAACTTGTCATGGCATTGCCAGCAGTTTATTTGTCTGGTTATTAGACAAAGGAACCTATTTTCTGGACTATGAATCCATAAAGAACAAGTTCAATAAGTACAAACAAGCAAAACTAACATGTCCTTTATATACAATGCAAATATTTTCTCAGCTCAGTGTGTCATATAGTGTATTGTCCAAGTCATCGGAAAGTCTAACATTAGCAGCTGGTAAGAATATCTCACTGGGGAGCTTTTAGTGAAAATTCAACATACATTGTATAATATCCTGTATTATTAGCTTTGCTGCCATAAAACATCCTCAATGAGAACAAGGGCAACTTTGGACAACTTGCTTTTCAGGAAAATCTATTCTCTCTCTCCACAGTTTTTTCCACAGATCTTTTAATATTTTCTCTTTGTCTTGCCACCCCCCCCCCCCCAAAATATGACACATTTTGTATCATACTTGCTAGTAATTTGCCATATTATTACATCTATGGGTTTCAAAGCAGGTAGCACACAGCACGATTGCGATGTTAGCCAAAAAGCTGGAAGTAACCGAAGGGTCTGGATGGGTTAAGCAGAAATGAAATGCACCTCTTGGCTGGCGACGCCAGCTGATGGAGGCAAGGAACTGTGCAGACCCACAACGCAATGGAGCATAAAGACCTTGGCCATCAGCAGATGAGACAGGCGTTTGTGGGTTTAGCCTCCCTGATCCGTGAGGAGCAGGAAGGTTCTCTTTCCAAAGGATGCCGAACTCTGTTTCGCTTCACATACCCAAACTTGACTGTCCCTTGCCAACAAGACACTAATGACCTCTGTGCCCAGGGCACCGGACAGCACGAGTCAGAGCAGAGCACTACTCTAACAGATTCCACTTCTTATTGCATCCACATCTAAAACTTCTGTCCCTTGACAGTCACTCTGTAGCCAACAAACCCCAAGTATGTCCAGTGTAACACCCAGCTGGCAAGGCTGGTGCTTTGACAGATCGTGACAGATCCAAGGGAAGCTAAGCATCTTGAAGAAGTAGGTTTCTTTATAAGAAAACCTCATCACATTTTATAACAAATGCAAAAAAATAACCCTTAGAGATAGATCCTCCTTCTAGGCCCTGATGACAGTTTCAGCATTGTGAGCTCTAGCATAGCAGTACCTTTGATTTATATATTCCAGCAGTGTTCCTGTGAAGCCCTGCTTGGGGGACATCCTACAAGCAGCATCTTAACAGTAGAAGATGTCAATTTAAAAACAAAATGGGGAAGAGGAAGAACCAAAGAGCAAAAATTATGAGACATTTTCTTGTTCCTGTTCCGTATTTTTACCTTCAAGAAGACTGATAAAGGAGGTGGATTTATCTAGTCAAACACGTGCATGTTTCTCACCATAATAACTCTTTACATCAGCCCTTCTGAACTAATATCTATTTTTAGTACTACATTTGGGTTTTTAAAGGATCTCAACTCAGTCACTAATTTTGAGCTTGCAATTTACCCTGGCAGCATTTTTGCTGGTGCAATTTGTGCCACTTAACAACTTGATTTGCAGGCACAATTAGTAAGTTAAGCATTTATATATCCTAAACTACACCTGTAAAATGGAAGGCTGCTTTTAAAAACAGCCTACATGCTTAAATCTAATGCAACTCGGTTCAGTGACATGTGGATCTCTAAAGCACCCTGCATGTTCCAGAGTAAGCAAAAAAAAAAAAAAAACCCTGTATTTTTCTTGTGGCGAAGTTATTCTTTAACTCACCCATATCTCTTACATGACTCATTCTAATGACAAAGGCTCTCATTAAATAACACCTTTCTTTGTCAGACTTTGTCAATGATTTCTAGTGCTCAAAAGGCGTGGCCAATGGCACATAGGGGCCTTCATTGTTATTTCTATTGCCAGGTAGGTTGGACAAAACCACAGGGTGCTGAATAGACAAGCACAGAGCTGATAGCTAAAACCATCAATTGCTGTGACCAGGACCACTCAAATCCCAGGGTGGGTAGAGGCGGGAATAAAACCAGTAACTGTGATTAAGGTGGAATTAAAACCAAAGAACTCGGAGCATATTTCAAACATCCTTCAAGGAAAACAAGATAAAACAAAACAAACCCAACCTCCCCAAAACCACCAGAGAGACAAATCCTATCCTGAAAATTTCACTCAGCCAAAACTCTTAACAAGGTCGGTTTTAACAAGCACTTCATCACGTGCTTACAGGATAGGTGATTGCCTTGCCTCTGCAACTCGATGAAGAAAGAAGAAAGGGAACAGGGAAAAGACCCAGAGAAGAGAGCAGCTTGCCCAGTGCCATCTGCAGAACTGTAAAAAGAAATCAAAGCTCAAACTGCTTTACCTGTACTGCCTCCCTAATTCACTTCCAAGTCTACCCCAATAGCAATTTATTGTTACCATCCATTTAAAATTAGTGTAGCTCCAAATAAGCAAGTTAAAGTAGTTATAGCTTCTTATTTCTTTAAGGCAACTCTTCGCAGGAAAGGTACATTACTATTAATGTTCTCAGTTCAACACCACTGTCCCACAAGAGAATAAATGAGATGCCACTTCTCCAATTCAGCTCATCTACAAAGGGCAAGGAGAATGATGCAGTAGGAGAATATGTCAACATTAGTGGATGAACAGATTGGAAGGAGAAAATGGTTAAAACTGTCCAAATTTTAATTAGGAATAACCTGATGTGTAACTGAGTGAGGGAATAAAAGAGGTCCGGACTGAATTTAACCCAGACTGAATTTAACCTGGAAACATCCTTTCCACTGAAAACCAAAGTAATTCCCTGCTTGCAGCAGCAAAGAACACAAGAATGTGGGAACCCCACCTCCTATTCATCCCATCGAATAACTGTTTATTTTTCATCTGTGATTTAAAACCCTAAACCATCCTCAGTCATCTGACCAATACTTGAAAACAACTGAAGAGAGTTTTAGCAAAAAAAAGTTTACGTACATTTACATTTTTTGTGAGAACTACCTCAAAGTAATGGATTATGGCTAGTAATATTTTCCCTCCAGAAACAGATTCCCTGCATAATCGAAGTGGAAAATTTGCCCTTGCTCTATAACCCTACACCAGCATACAGGAAACATCCTGGAATAGGTGCACGTATTGGGGGTAGGGAGAGTGCATTGGGAAATTTCTTTTGAATTGGTGCAACAATACACCATTCATGCAATTCCGACTTACTTGTGTTAACTGGAATCTAGTTGTGCAGGCTGGTAACACTACCGAACACCATGAGGAATGTTCACTTTTTACGTAACTGATGCCCTGGAATTTATTTTTAAAGCTAGGTGTATGCGTCTACAAATGAGTCACTCCTTCTCAAGTGTGCATGGGTCTATATACAGGAATTGCTGCAGCCTGTACTAAAACGTAGTTGCTTCTGCCTGGAAAAAAACACCTGTTTCAGCAGCTTCTAACAGTGAAAGGCTATGGTTCCCAAAATTGTGTTCCATGAGGTAACAGCAGGTTCTTTGCAGCCACACAGCAATATTACTTTTATAGTGGTCTGATGATAAATCACTATAAAAATTCGATTATAAGGATGCAGAGTGGTCTGGTACTCAGCCCAAAAGGTCTGAGAAGCACTGGTTTGGAGGAGAAGCCACCTGGAACTCAAGACAGGACATTAGAGAAGCCAAACAATTGCATGGACTGGTCCAGGACCCCAACATTCCCACTACCATGAAAACGCCCTGGTACTTCCAGGATCTACTAGATAGATACTCACTGTATTACAACAACTAACATCAGAGCTCTTCACTTCATTGCAAGACAGTACCTTCAGCACTCCAGAGCTCCTTCACACTCTTGTCAAGACTATTTGGTTTATCCGAATGATCTCTCTCTCTCTCAAACCAAACACCTCCTCCAACAGCAATACTTCCAACTATACTATATTACCTTGGAAATCTTCCAGCCAGCACAGACCAAGCCTGACCTCTTTATCACCTGATCTCAGATCCCTCTATGAATATAGCTGTTTACATTTTTCATAACACAGCACGCTGCCCTGCAAAACCATAGATTTGTGCTCTAAGAACAGGAGAGCTCCTTCAGGTGTGGGAGGCGAGACAAAACCAAAACAATGTTAAAATAAATTTTTCACGAGAGAACACTTATGGCTCCCCTGTGATGAAGCATATTAAATATACAAAACATACTATAAAAGGTAGCTCTATTTTCTCATTCCCAGTTCATAGAAGACCCCGATCCAACTTCCCTTAAAGTCAAGGCAAAAAAATCTTCCCCTCTGGGCTAACACTCACCTTTAAATTGGGCCCAATAGGTATCAGTAGCAACTGTAGGCACAGATCTAGATCAGGGTACAGGGAAAAAATACAGGGCTCCTTCCAATTTAGACCATACACAAACACTTCTCTGGTCACCACACTTGCAAATTAAACTTACAGGCTCAGTTGAAAAGCAATAATTAAAGCTAAGCGGGTTTTCCACTTATTACCAAAAGCTTTTAGTGTCACTGCAGAGGGGGAGGAAAAAAAGTAAGCTACTCGTGAGGTTACTCTTCCAACAACTGGTAGCCATTAGATATCTAATAACAGCATTAAAATAACTGTTAATGTAACTCAAATGTTCATCTCCCTCTTTCAAAATTCCAAATATGGTGTTA
Source organism: Egretta garzetta (assembly GCF_000687185.1). Classification (NCBI taxonomy): domain Eukaryota; kingdom Metazoa; phylum Chordata; class Aves; order Pelecaniformes; family Ardeidae; genus Egretta; species Egretta garzetta. Next base: position 4,634,507 of record NW_009260614.1, read on the forward strand.
ATGAAAAAAAGTAAAGGCGGCAAGACCAGCCCTTCCAAACTATTTGTGCATGAAACACACAACACGGTGCAGATGCCTGCTAGTGAGATTGCATAGCTGGTATTAAGAGGAAGTTGTTGTTTAAAAGAATTACACAATACCAACAAAAATCCTGTCTTTCACTATAAAGAGCTTGAATGAAATTCTGCGGTTTGAGGAACACGTGTAAGGGGAGATGGACAGGCTATGTTAAAAACTGTTAGGACTTCAGGTGGAATGATTGCTACTTCTCTAAAATCTGTGGGAAATCTTTGCCCTCATTATTATAATAAATTACAGAAGCGAACACAACCTTGGCAAGAGGTGCTTGAACTACAGCCTGAGGGAAGGTAGGCCAATATCTACTTACAGAACAGACATGCCACAGGCAGCACATGTGCAATGTTCTCTTGCAACAACCAGCCCAAGCACCTTCCCTCTTTGAAAGGCCAATAGTCAGGACAAACCTCCCTCCTGCAAAGCAGGAAGACAGGAAGGGAAAATGAATTGTTATGTTGTGTTAGTGGTCATGCAGTATCATAAAATCAAGATATTAATGAAGACAAGCCAGTCTGGAGAGTTTCCCTGTTCTAGTCGCCTGCGCTCACTTGCTGACACCTACAACAAAAAGACAAAGTGCAGCCTGGGCTCAAGCATTTACCTCCTATCAGCAGGAGGCAAGGACATCTTCCCCTCCCTTCCTTGCCCCTTCTTCCCCACCAAAGATTATTTACTTTGCAATCTAGGGCTGTCCAGTGCGAGTGCACACTGGAAACGGCATTTTTATAGTTCGGTCCTTGGTATATGGGGAACTGGGCTAGGGCACAAATGCATTTTCCTATAACCTGCTCACTGATTCGAGAAAATACTTTCATTCTTGATTGCAGAGGGATTTCCAAATAGGCTTAACTGCTTTCATGAATCAGACCCTCAGATTGCCATGACTTCTTAGTGTATCAGATAGCATTCTAGCACACAGGAAAAAAGGACTGTCAGAACTCGTAAAGGACTTATGCAGGCAATAATCAGGCTCTCTACTATGTCAACTCACTCTACCTTGATAAGTAAAAGACCTACACTTGTCACAACATTAATCGAGGCACCATTGAACACAGAGCGCTGCTTTTCCATCTTTATTGCTTCAACTGGAGCTGTCTTACAGAATCTGTTTAACCCCTAGATCAGCAGCATGCTACAGAAGGCTGAAGAAATTCCAAAAAAATGATACAAAATCAGGTGGTGGTGAGGAAATGGGGAAAAAGGTTTTGCTCATTGTTGATAAGACAGAGATGCTTTCTCTGTCAGAAAGAGAGCTCCACCTCATCCTGGCATTCAGAGCCCCAGATTGCCAGAGAAGTAAACCTGATTTAAGAATACTTAGCGTGGCTGGGGGAAGGGAAGATGACAGCGGCATGATGTGCTCTGCGTAGGACACTGTGGTCCAAACCATTTGCAGTCATAAATCAAGAAGAGCAACTTCAAAGCATTCTGTCTCACCGTCTGGATTGGATACCTGAGATACCAGGGCCTTGGGAGGTGCCCTGGTTTAAGAAGTCATTCACTCAAAAGGAAAGCCCGTGAATTTTTAAATAGAAACCAGGAAATTGTCCAGAATATGAGTTCCTCTGTTCTAGCAAGAACAGTTAAGCAGGTGCAGTAGGAAGTGAAAGATGAAGATTTGATTCAGTTATGCATAGCACAGATGAGGAGCACAGCAGCATCTATTCAGGTAGAAGCAGATGGTAGAGAAGAAATATGTGTCATCTGCAACTCATGGAATAAACACATATTCAAGGTTATCATCCAGAAGAGGTAGTGTCTGTCTGAAATAAATAAAAAAAGTTACAGCAGTATAGGCTGTCATCATTAAGCCAATGACAAGAAGATGGGAGTCAAAGGGATTCGAAAGAAAACCCTTGAATTTAGCAAGTCTGATTTATCCTATCATTTCAAGTCCCCTACTCAGTGCACATGCTTACAGCTCAGTTGGTGCAATCACAGCACACCAGAGCTGCTAATATATTTGCAAGGTTGCAATCTAGTCCAACGTTGCACTAGGTCAGCTCAAGAGGTAGGGGAACTCAGGTGGGCAAAGGTTTCACTTTTCAAATGAACAGAGGTTTTAGTTGGAATTGACCCTTACTGGAAAAATGAGCCCACAACAAGACTTAATAAGTTGCTTGGCATTGCTAGGCTTCTTGGGAAACCAGGGGCTGAAAGGCATTTGGGAGAATGCCCATCTCTCTCCACATGAGAAGAGACAAGTTCTTTCAGAGCCCCAGCTATCTGTGATTATTCACCTTTAACGAGTCCTTCCAGATCTCTTGCTTCCTTACATTTCCTTGCTTCTGACCTTATGGTATAGACTTTTGGTTAGCAGGGTTTCCTCTAATGACACCCCTATGCTCTTTCTAAAGAGAGACACTTTCCCCCTCTGCATTTCAATGGAATCCTTGCCATACCCGCCATTTGATGCCTTGCAGTTTCCACTTGCAGAAGTCCCCACTGTTTTATGTGCCTTCCCCCAAGCTTGAGCTGCCTAGGCTAGAAGATTAAGGTGCCCATTAACAAGAACCAAATCTCTGGGTCTCAGCATTAACCTGGTTGAATGCTGCGTGTTCAGGAACTGGACCACAGTTCTCATTCTGGCTCTGCCTCAGGCCTGCTGTGTGACTTTGGGCAGGGCTCTCATCTGGCCTTCTTGGTTTCCCTATCTGTAGAAAAGGGCAAGCCTCATTATCCCTCCCTATAAGAAAACATCCTGAGATCTACAGAAGACAAACTGTATTGAAAGTCAGGCACTATTATTATTAGAGCTCTGGTGTGCTAAATAGACACTGGCAAGAGACACAAAAGCAAAATAAATCCACAGGCAAGAGCAGAGAGAGCGATAAAGCACAAAAATTGAAGAAAGAAGGCAAAAAAACCTAGTGAAAACCAGAGTACAGCACTGGGGCACTACTCCTGTGGTCTAAGTATCCATGGAAGGATAACACTGTTATGAAGCACTTCTACAAATCCAGTTGTCCATCTTCTCAGGCTTTGTGCTTTTAGAGGCCTGTAGTTCTAATGAGTCCAAATTGCTGCTCTTACCTAACTCCACACACGGGAAAGACTTTTTGTAGGGTTTGGCTTACAAATGTATTGACTGACTACAGCTGTACAGCTGAAGTAGGCAGTGAGATGCTTTGTCACCTTTTGAGATCAGCCAGGATTATCCCTTCTCCAGCTGGGAAAAGCAACCCTTAAGAAATTAAAAGGACAAGAAAGATGTCTGGGTGCAGACCTGTGGGACAGTTAAGTGAACTTAACAAGTACTCATGTAACTGTGTATGTAGTGCTTTAAAAAGGAATATCAGCACAGAATTATAGCATCATCAAGAGATAACCGAGGCTCTGGAATCAACAGTTATATGCCTGTTACTCTACAACGCTACTGGGCAAGAAGCAATTGCAATCCATCTGTCAGCGCGTCCTTTGCTGTCACAGGATCCTTGCTGCAGAGACTACCACGTTCTGCTCCTTTCCATTATGGATGAGGCTGGAGTGTCCCTGTGATTTTTCTGTACAGGGAGTTACAGTGCCCCTCTAACCAGTTTTCATTATATCTCCTAGGCAAAGAGCAGCTTGTATCCTGGGACTAATATAAAAGAAGACAAAAATTCAAATTCTGTCTTTGCAATTCCCAAGAAACCAGTCACCTTTGCTTTCCAGGGAGCAGTAGAAGCTGAGAGGGTGTGAACTGGCTTTTGAATGTTTGGAGTGAGAGAGCTATGAGATTGGCTGTGCCTGCAAAGAACGGGTTATGGTATGAACACAGTGTCACACATTGCCTTTGGTGCATTTCTTTTCCCCTTGCTGTTTGAGTTTTCAGTACCATCTCTTCCCAAAACCGTGTGCAGCCTTGTTTCTCAGTTAAAAGGATTTTCTTTATTATTTTTTAAAGCCTGTTTGATGAGTAATACGAACTGCCAGCGAATACTACATTTCACTCCCCCTCATTAACATTGTAAATTAATTTAGGACTCATTTAGATGCAGAATTAACAACCTGAGGACTAATCCACTCTTTATTCAGAGGACATATTCAGGATGAGCAGTCTTTCGTCTCAGATCACTCAATTAGTTAGCGGGACCATCTCTTGGGAATAAGATGGTATTTCTGTCTCTCTGCTTGCAAAGGAACTGTTCAAGGTTAAGGCAGAGGTCTGGGAGACATCAGTCCTGGTCCCAGCTCTCCTACAGACTTCCTCTGCAACCTTGGTCAAATGCTTTTACACTCTGCATCCATTTTCCCCAACTTACATATCTAGAGAGGTCAGACTTGGAGACCAGACAAACAATTAAAAGTAGTGTTTGTGATGTTTTAGGCCAGAGTGTTTTATTTCACCAGGGTTAAGCATACATGGGCCATGGGCCAGCTGCCAGCACAGAAACCTGTTAAGCTGAAGTAATACATTTAATGAGTTTTCAGTTGTGTGCCCCTACCCTTACTTACATGAAATGGTGTTTTATTTTGTAAGCACTCAAATTTTGTGATGGCACTGTGATTCATACAGTATTATCTGTATTGCAGAGGCAAAGTCAAGCCCTCAGTTTTCAGATCAGCAAAAAACCCAGGAGAAAACGTTGCTTTTCTTAAAGCAATAGTTATAGGTTACAAAACTCTTGACAACACTCAGCAGCAATCTTGCAATATCTCAGCGACGCTGTTTTCAGACACCCTGCATGTTTGCTACAGAAATAAATAACATTTCTTGCAATTAACAAATTAAATGCCCTGTTGGAGCTTAGCTCTTACTTGCTGTCAGCAAATCATCTGCAGAAGGATTTCATCCACTGAGGGGAAGAAAGATAAAATATATGCTTTGGCAAGTGTCATTTTCTACCAGAATATTTTCTTGAAGGCACTTTGTGTCTAGTGATACATTGAGGACCTGTTCCTCTGAGTACAATAAATAAATACAAATAATTGCTGCAGAAAAGAGCCTGACGGACAACCAGTGCTACTTTGGGCATAACTGATTGATGCTACTTATAATCAGTAACACTTATAAAGCTCAGGCCTTCTGTTCTGGACATGTGCTGCATGCATCAGCTTAGCTGAACTCTGCTGTCCCACAGGGAGAGCATTTTTAAAGCCCCAATTCAAACTGTTATTAATTGTTTGTGTCACAACACTACCAGGAAGCTGTAATCACAGCTGAGGACCCTGCAGAGCCATGGGTTGCAGAAAATAAAAAGGAGGAGATACTGCAGTGAGATCACATAGTTTGAAATCGAAGGCCAACTGACAGAGCTCCAGAACATTCTTACCTCTAGTGTTATCATAAAGAATGAATGATTTTATACACTTCATTTTTGGCTACAGTTTCACAGAAAAGCTCCTGACGGGCATTTCGTATCCACTGTGACAGCATAAGAAAAAAACCCATGGAAAATAAAGTCTTTCTGGCACACCATTTCTAATTGTAATTGAATTCTTATTTTTTCAGAGATATAATTGTTCCAGTGTGGTTCCCCCAGGCAGATGTCGGTGACAAGACAACCACAGCACCACAAATCTATGACTCCAACTAATAATTCTGTAGGAAGTTTCCAACCAGACTATTTCTCACCTTAAAATACTGCATGTGCTCTCTGGCTAGTCCTCCCAACTCTCCGTAAGAACCAAACATGCTCTCGTAACTACATGAGACTGCTATTCAATGTCAGCAAATTCAGCCTATTGACAAAGGCACTCCTCTAAACCACCTCAGGACCAGAGGCCAGAAAAGCTGGGTTTGTGCTGGCGTTGTACAGCTCTGTCTGAAGATGTCTGCTACATTAAAAGGGCATCACAATTGCAATCATCCTTCCTTAAATACAAGGAGAGAAATGTCTGAAGCTAACAGCGCCAAAATCATAGGGATATTGTTAATCCATTAGCTGCCACGAAGGCAATGATTGTTAGCCTTCCCTGCGGTTTTCATCCTCAGGCACTTGTCCTGATGAGTTTTACATTTTCATGCCACACTGTACTCCCAATTACTGTTCATTCAGCAGATTCTCTGTAGAGCACGCGAAGGGCATCATACATCACACTTATTACCAACCTACAGAGAGTTAAGAAGTGAGAACAACAGGATCCTGCTGTTGGTTTATCCTGAGTTTTCTGATCCAGGGGAAGTAGCCATCTCCTATTTGAATTTAGTTGTCATAAATAATATCATTAGGTTTGTTTGCTTTTGGCCCATTCTGCACTAAAGTTATTCTGAGCCCTGATCTTCTGCCCACCAGAAAACCAAAACCAAAAAAACCCTCACGTTCACTCCTCTTCCCAGTAAGAGTGTATTTCACAGCCAATGTGCCCAAGGGTCGTAACTGAGGAAATCTGAAAGCACCCTTCTGAGAAGAGGAAGGTTACAAAAACCAGCGAGAAAACAAATACTCTTACCTGTCTGTAATAAGCCAGCCCCACTGTCTTTGACTCCAAAGTGCTGCTGGATGTCTAGTAACACACCTGCATAAAAAAAACAGAGAGAAGAAACTCAGTGCTTTCAGCCTCTGAAAAACATGTAATTCAAACCTTTTGTGAAGCACCAGCAAAGCTTCAAATTCCAATAGTTCAGACACATAACTTCTGAAGTTTGCACATTGGCTTCTTTTGTGTACATGTACACTCAACAATTTGGGGCTACTACAATAAGAGCAGATATAGGTAGATACAACATAATGCAGAATTGGGGAATGAAATCCTCATGCATGAGAAACCAGTCTTTCCCTTCTTAAATAAGATCAGGGTTTTCTTTTTGTTTGTTTTCTGCAGAATCCAGATCCCTTCTGTTGTTTTACAGAAATACAGGGAAACTGATTCTGTGCCTTAGCTGCTTCAAATGGTTCGACAAGACAGACAAATTGAATCCAAGACAAGTTTTAACAAATCTCTGTTGGGAGGAGATGTGACACATCGATAGGAGCAATGATGGAAGTCTTCATATTTAACTAGTTCAGGGGGTTCTCATTCCCAAAACAAATGTAGAAAATAAATTTAAAATAGCTTAGTAAAGGTGGGTAAGTGACCAAATGCTCAGCTTTAAAGCAACTACAAGCAGAACCCAAACCAACCTTTCTCTCTTCCCTGAACTCCTAATATATTAATTGGCATAAGCAATACTAACAGGTTTTGTCATATTTACATATTCAGCTAGATTTAGCACTTGGGTATCAAGCATATAAATGCATGTAATGTCAGGTACATATGAACAGGCATGCTTTTGTAACCAACTAGCCAACAGGGAAAGCCCATGAGAGAGCTTTTACAGCTCATTTTGGCGGACACACGTTTGCCAAGCTGTAGATCAGCCAGTTGTGTCAGATACAGATCTGTAAGCCTGAATACTTGTCTATAGTCCGAACAAATTGCATTCTGACTTCTTGGGTCTGGAGCAGAGACAGTTGCTCTCTTAATATCTGGGACTTCCTTATTTAGTCTACTGTCTTCCCCAAAACTGAGGATATGCAAGTTTCTTTTTTAAAAAAACGAGAAACACCAGTCTCTAACTATACTGAACATCTATAAAAGTTCACCTCCAGTTCAAAATTTGACCCGAGGCTTTATCCAAAGTGATTCTGCTCATCATTGCAGGTCACAGGAATCAACTAAGCACCAACATGAACTCACTCACCATAAATATCTTAGCTTTTGGGACTGCCAGGATCACACTAAATGACAAATACAAAGAGATAAAAGACCCAAAGATAACTATTCCCAGAAGACATCTGGGACAATGCCAAGAAAACAGACATAAATTAAAGGTACTAAAGGAAAAAAAGGTACAGAGAAGGAAGAAAAAAGCAAGAAAGCTCATTTGTCCTATTCCATACTACTTGTGCATCACCATTGACTCAGGGCAGCATTCGGGTTGGCTTTTAGACTACCAAAATCTGCCCAGTAACATTAGTTCAACCTCCTACCTCCTACAAAAATCCCCCCTCCTTACTCTGTCAGACTGTTTAGCCCTGAGCAGAGAAGGCTTGGGGTGGGGAAGGGTGTGAATCTTATCAATGTATATCAATCTTATCAATACCTGATAGGAGAGGGGGGAACGAAGACAGAGCCAGGCTCTTCGCACTGGTGCCCAGTGGAAAGAGGCAAAGGGCACAAATTGAAACACAGGAAATTCCATTTAAACATAAGAAAAAAACTTTTTACTGTGAGGGTGGTCAAACACTGGAACAGGTTGTGCATTCCCCATCCCTGGAGATACTGAAAACCCCACAGGACACAGTCCTGAGCAACCTGCTCCAGCTGACCCCACTTTTAGCAGGGGGTTGGACTAGATGACCTCCAGAGGTCGCTTCCAACTTTGATTATTCTGTGATTTTGTAATTTTCTGAAGTATTAAGTGCCTGATTATACTCAGCCTGACTCAGTTCTCTCCTGGCCTTTCTTTTCCTTTGGAGCATTGCTGTCTACTATAACTCCAAAAGGAATTTCTTAACTTCCTCTTGGATTGCAGATTTACCTCCATCTTCAAAGTGCCCTGGCATTTCTTGGCTGTCGTCCCCTCATTTGCTCCATTAATAACTGAGATCTCATTATCCAGGCAATATCTGATGAACAAAAATAAATTTTGCATTTGCGTAACAAAACTCTTTTAGATGACTGACTTACCCCCCTTGGTGTCCCACCCTTTCACAAAAAAAGCTGTACTCTTGTAACCCAACCTAGAAACCTTACTTGGCTTAACCAACTCTGAACACCTTCAGTTTGTGCTCCATTACTGGCTGGTCCCAGACTGCCCACATCAGGTCAAAGCTCAGCAAGTCAGAACAACTTGTAGGTACTATAATTCCAATTCTATAGAAGACAAACCCATCAACATTTTCAAGAAGAACATGGAAGAAGGGAGGAAATGCCAAATACAGTTCTTACGCTCTCCTATCATCACTCATTTGTGCTACAAATAAATGAAATATCCTACTACCTCCCTGAAGCTGAGCCCCAGACACTCCAGCTGGAGAAGCCAAGTCAGAGGGATCCAAGCTCTCCTTGCTTTTACAGATGCATTCAATACAGGACTTTATCAGAGCAGGTACACCACGGGGTGGCCAAAGTGATGCCCATTCACCTCCTGATCCATGGACAAATGGCTTCCTGGTGGATGTCATGCTCCCGTTCAGGCCATCAACTTGCAGATTCTTTATTTCGGTAACAAAGGGCTAAGCTTTGCACCCACCTTTCTTTCAGGATGGGGCTTCAACTCCCACTGACATGATGCTAGATTTTCATTTTAATAGTTAAACTCTGTGAAAGGGGCTACAGGTATATTACCTAAAGTCTGCGAAGAAAAACAAAGTAGTAAGGGACACTGCAACTGTACTGTTCCCAGCAAACCCTCTAGTTAGGATGGTAACTGATGAGAAAAGATTTACCCTGAAGGTGGTGCAGACAGACTATCCTGACATTGGGTCTCATGGTAGAAACCTCTGTGCTGAAGTGATCACCAGGCAGGATTCATACCTTCTAAACCAGCAGGTACATGAGGGTCAAGTGCAAGCCAATAACAGAATCTCACCTGTGCAAGAAATAAAATGGCACAACCTACTGCCCTGCCACAGGATACCAAAGGGACTGATTCAGTGATGGGAAAGGGAGATCAAGAGCTGTAGCCAGGCCTTACTGAAAGTGAGGAGGCAGATCCTTTGAGCGGGGGGCTGGACTAGATCATCTTCACAGGTCCCTTCCAGTCTCAACTGCTCCAGGATTTTGTGCTCCCATGATGGAATACACGCGCACATCCAGAGCTCCCTCCACCACCCCGAAAGGTGCCTGCCCTGCCTACAGCAGCGTATCCCCAGCCATGCCAGAGAGGCACATTAAACCACCAAAAGTTACAAGGAGCAGAAGCCTGGGATGTGATGGAAAACATAGCCTCAGAAAGAAGATTTTTTTTTGGATTTGCATCGGAAACCAGAACAGCAAGTGCAAGGGATTATAACGGTGCCTACACAGTAAAGCAGAGGAGGTCTTCCAGTTCATTACAAAGAAATTATCTGTCCAGTGACAATGGCTTTACAGTCCTACAGTGCTTCTTTCCACAAGAGATCATAATGTGTTTTACAAGCTTGAACTACTGTAGCCACAAATGAAAAACATTTAGCACACTGAGGTATAGCCACCTTGGACTGAGCCTGCAACTTTATTCTGGTGGTGGAGAGGGAAGCGGGTTCTGTGGATTGTCAATACAACAGGACAACATAGAACCACAATTATAAGTCCTGTGTTAGCTTGGAAGAAGGTCTCAGACGATTAAGGAGAGATCTGCATGTCTAATTGACATGAATTCCCTACTCCAAGTCTATTTCATATTCTTTGGACTACAGGTGTTTTGATATGGGATTTAGAGCATTAAATTAGAGGCAGCAGCAAGCAGATGATGCAATGCATCTATGAAGTGATAGGAGTTTCTGCTGTGGGAGTTTTCCTGCCCAGCACGCTCACATGGGAAGACACTCCTCTTAAATTTGCTCAGCTCTGTTTCCACCTCACCACAGCAATGACTGACCCCAAACTTCAATAAGATTTAGGGATGCAATTAAGCAATGATAGACCAGGGGAGAATCCAGGAAAATGATAGAGCTTTTGACTTTCCCTTCTGCTTCTAGATGATGGGAAGGCAGCAATGGCTGGAGCCAGGCTCCAGACAACGACCATGTTGCTTGCAGAGATGTGCTCCCAGGTATCTCACAACACCTGATGCAATCTAAGAAAGGGAAGCTGACACGTGGCTGGCAAGGCCTTTCTTGGATTAAATTTCATACCTATATCCCAGGAGGATCTCAAAACAGCCATGAGCAGGTAACAGGCACCAGTCATCCTGAGACAGCCTCTCAGCGGGGCCCATGGCCATTTGGGATGATTTTATGATTACATGGCACACACTAGTGCAATCACCTATTATTTCTTAAGCACATTCTGAATTTTCAGGACTGAATAAACACACATGGTGCCAACCTTCCAAAGTATCTTACCAGCAGAACCAGACACTGTTAATGCTGATGGCAGAGCTTGGAACTCAGTGAGATGAAACATGGGGAGCACCTAGCCAGGAGTGCTGATCAAGATGGGCACAGAGACAGGACTTACTGGGAAACCCAGACAGAGGACTGACTAGTTACTTCAGCCTATCTAGGTTACTTTACTAGGCCTGCCACGCTAGCATCTAAGTACCTGACAAAGACACCAAGGCAGTTACCGGATTTTTGTGGGCACTGGGCATGAAGAGGACTTTTAAGAGCAATTTGGAGGATAAGCAGTCTTTGGGTGTGGAGTGTTAGATAGGGAGGGAATGTCAAGTAAATTGGGAAGAGGAACATGGCTGACCTGATCCACTCACAGTGTCAGAGGGCTTCTTGGATCTAATGCAGGATCCCAAGAATGGCCATTTCACAAACAGTGAATATGAAAGACCTGATTCTGAGGCTTTTGGAATGCAGGTCCACATTTAATGGCCTAAGTTATCTCTGATTTAGGGGAAATGCTTTGGGAAAGGCGAATTTTCCTGGAAGTGCGTGGTTCAGGCTTTAAACAGGGAGGTAGGTGGTATAGATCACGCAGGAGGCAAGCTGCTTGCCTAGATAGGGTTTGTGTTCCTAACCAGAGCTACAACAAAACAAAAGTTGCAGGACTGGAAGGTCATCTGATATGGGGTAAAAATATGCTCTGAACAAAAGGTCACCTTAATAAAGCCATTTCATGTGTTAACCATCATTTACAGAACTACTCCATAGCAGATCTAGTATGCAGAGTGCCTTGGTTATCCTTTATATTTAAAAGAAATGTGGGCTGTTCACCTAACTACTGTTACCTGTATATATGACTACAGAGTCGTCATGCTAAGAAACTGCGTTCATAAGCTAAGCCACAACGAAATCACAATTTCAAAGGAAAAAGACATTAGAGCTTCCCTGGGAGACCCCCATTTTCCACTCACCAAAACAAACCATCATGATTTGATTTCAACCACTTCCAAGGCAGGTGCAAAATACAGAGTTAGCCTGTGCACTGAGCACAAAGCTACAGAAACAAAGCCACAGGTTTTCAGCTCAGCGAGCTTTGCATCAGTAATGCCAATACACATTCTTTAAACACTGCATGTGTGCTGCAATACCATGTGGCCAACGTAACTACTGACTTAAAAAACACATGCATTTTTAAAGGTATCTTTCAATGGGGAAAACTTAGGGTGCTTGAAGGAACCAGCACACAACTTTCTACACGATGCAGGCACTCACGTGTGCCCCAGCACCCTCTCTCCTGCCCCATGGCAGCCCGGGACTGGCACCAATCTTTGGGGAAGCCTTAACAGAGGTGGAGGAGAACCCACACACTCCCACTCTCTTGGCTCCCAAGGAGCCAGAGCAGACTCTGTACTGACAACTCTTTTCCCTCTGTTACCTGTTGCTGCCCACCTCTCCTCTGTTACCCAGGCGTTTTCCTCCCCAGGGTTTGCTCCCTGGTTCTCCCAGAACCAGCTCCCTCAGGTGGAGGTAAGGAAGCAGGGATAGCCAAGCCCTGGCCTCCTAGCCATTAAAGGCACAAGCCACCTTCCTACCACCAGGCTCTTCCTCATGCCTGCAGCCACATTCAACCTACTTCAAATAACACATTAAGGAGACATAGGAGGGGTGTACACACCTGTCTGTTCCGAGATGTGTGAAATGTTTAGGTGGGGAGAAGTTTATTCTGAGGTCTCTGTGATTGTATCTTGATTGCAACCCTAAGGTGTGACTGCAGTTCACACACAGATCCCTATGCTTCAAACGAGCTGGCTTCAGCTCAGCCACCCACTAGCTATTAAACACCAGCTTCAAAATCTGGACCCTATTTAAATACTCAGCTGCAGAAAACCACTGTGGTAGCCTTGTTGATATTTGTACCTCAAGATAAATTCCCACTGCTACCAGAACTAGCAAGTCTGGAACTAAAACACAGTACCACGTTCTTTGGATTGCCATGAAAGCATTCCCTGTCTTATATGCAAAAAGAAGCAGGCCTGGTCTTTAAGTATTGCTAAATAAGAGGTGATGTTTTGCTTGAAAACATTGACAGGAGCTTCCTTAGGACATACACACAGACTTTCCTTCTGCAAAACTAACTTCCACTGTTGCATGATGTGACAATATGCGCTGGTGAAATACTCTTTGGTTTTGAAATAGTATTGCAGGATTAAAAAGAAACAAACAAAACAAAACCAGCGACTAGACAAATCAAAACAAGGGTTTCCTAAGATCTGCTCACACTGGCATGCAAGAGACTTGTGACCTAGAAAGCACCGAAAAGAAACTGCCAACACCCACAATGGCACATTTAGAAAGGGGTGTCCCTGAGTAATGAAGAGGAGCACTGGAGGGAGAAATCCAGTTCAAGCCGAACATCAGAGCAAGTCAGGGCCCCGGCACCCAGCACTGCAGTCACTCACAGGCCATGAAACAGCTGCTTAAAAATCTGCTAACAAACCCCCAGGCAGACAAGCGTGAGGGGTCAAAGCCTTCACAGCCACCGAAAGCCTCCCACTGCCTGCACATACAGAAAGGTGGCGGGGTGAAGGCTCGTCTCAGACAACTCTGGAACGAAGAGCACACCCGTAAGGGTATACACCTGTAGCTCGGACACAACGAGGGCTCGCTGTTTACCCCGAGCAGCTTTAGTTCGGATCGGTGCCGTACCCCTCTGCCAAGCACGCTAACTGCTTGGGAAATGAAATAAAAATTTCTGCCTGCTTTGTAGTGACATTCGTATTCTGAATCAACAACCAGTATCTCCCCTGGACGCTTGCACCATCTGTCACACCCACTTTTTCCAGCCAATATTTTTACCATTATTGTAATACCGGTGGGGAAGTATCCGAGCTATTCATTCATTCCTAAAGGCTACTGGCTTACTTGCGCACCTTGTAACAAGTAATTAAGCGTTAAAAAAAAAAAATAAGGAATGCAATTAACCAAGGGCTTGGAAAAGAAAATACATTAAAAAAACCAACTTCTTCCTCTCTCTCTGGCAGGGGCTTGGTAGTAATAAATGATGGTTCCTCTAACATAGCTAGAACTCCACTGTAATGTTGTATGCAAAGCACAAAGTTGTCTGCAAGAATGGGAGGGGATAAAAAATGTTCATCAGGTGCCGAATCGATTAAAGCAAGGCATCAATAACACAGGGTCAGGGAGTCTAGGGAAGGCAGCACAGGACAGCTAGTCCTGCTCACATTAAAAAAAATAATCAAAACAAAACAAATAGGAATTTTAATGCAGTCGTGGCTGCCAAATGCTGGGTGCCTCACTGGCAAAACCACACCCTAATCAAATCCCTCATCTCCCTAATTACAGTGTAGGCCTGTTCCCAGGACTATGGCTGGGAAGGAAGCCCTTGTCAAATGGGGAACATGGGATACTTGGTGAACATGAGTTCGAGAGCTTTAAATTCCAAAACATGGAAGATTTTCCATTTATGATCCAGTGCAACAACAGCTCTCACCAGTAAAACTGCAAAACAACGTGGGTCAAATCTGGGACTAAGCTGACGGTGTCTCTTCGCTCTCTTCCCCCCACCATACGGCTCCCTGTAAAAAGATCCTTAATTTCACCCCTGCCTCATCTCACTTTGAGACTCCTGCCTTAGCCTATCTTAATCAGCCTTGCTGTTCTCACAGGCCAAGGAAAGACTTCAATTAGAGATAAATGATGTTATCTAGCCAAAAGGACATGCTAAAATGAATTGGCACCTAGACCTGAACTTAAAAACAAACTTATTCACTGAGACTTGGAAAGATTCCTTTACGTGGAATGGTAAAAATCAGAAGCTGTTACAACTCCAGACAACCAACAGAAATGTAAGTGGTAGCTGAGGCTTATGTTAGTCATCTGAAATGCCAGGAATCATCAACAGCTTTCAGATGAAGCTGGCCAGACCTTTCTCCAACACCCAGCATCTCTATCTTAGGACTCAATTCAGACCCTCTTTCTAGTTTTTTAACTCACACAAACCAAGCAAGGGATGTGTTGCACTGCAATACCTCTGCTCGAATACAGAATGAAACACAACCTTTACTGAGGGAAAAGGCTGGTCTTGTGACATTTTAGATCTAACCAGCAGCCTCAACAGCTTTTCAGACCCAAGAGCAGAGCCTCAAAAAATAAGAACATTATTATTTCACTTATTCAAATCTTAGAAAATTCAGAGACTCCCCCCATTCATACTTTCCTTATGCATGCTATGGAAGAAAAATGGGCCTGCCACCAAAAGCTCTAGTTGTCTTCTGGCTTTTTAATCTTTACAGAAGACTAACAAGTCTAGCTAATTCATGCAACGAAACATAGCTCAGAGACTTTGTATATGAGCTAATTAAAATAAATAAAAACAGTATAGATAATGATAGAGCAAATCAAGTGCATATGAATTCAACCAGTGACTCACCACTCCCTTGTTTTCCTTATTGGAAAACTTGGCATATCGCCGCACTGGAGTGACAATGAGTCAGGAAACTGGAGCGAGCCACAAATTGCAAGGAAATTAAAATAAGCATCTACTAAATCTCTTTTTGTAGAGATTTTGGAGGCTTTGTATGGATGTGGCTATGGATTTCACAGCTCTGTTCTCATGGCTTTCTGGCTAGACAAAATCAACGAAGGAAAGAGTCATTTACATGTTCTTACAGAGACAATACATAATGATTAAGCTCTTGTTTTCAGAATCAATTTGATGACTTTACTTTTACATCTTCTTGCTTATATTTTAACCAAGTACATTTGAAGCATACCACCATATCCTACTGAATGCTTGCTAACACCTTATGTAGTAAATAGGTGGGTATTATTCACTTAGAACCATCCAAAGTACATGCAAATATTTTATCAGTACTAAACTGAGAACTGATGGCGTGCACGACATGAGGGTAACAGTTCTCAAGCTAATTCTGTGCAAGCATAACTTCTAGCCAGTCACTCCGTTGCCTAGCTCAGTGCAGAAATTGCACTGTTACTTGCTGACACAGCCCCTGTCGCGCTTGAGATTTTCAGGCAGGTTGGGAAGAGGAAGCCCACCAAAAAGCCCGTGCTATCAGGCATACCTTCTATGCACAAGGAGCTATGTCTCTGGGGCTGTCAATAGATCCCATTTCACTATAATAAAATTAGATGCAAAAAGTTAAACTAAAAAAAGTTACTCAGAAAGAAATTAAAAATGCAGATTTCAAGGTTGTGAAGGCTAATAGAAGAAAGCCTTTATGTTCTCTAATGTCACAGACTCTAGCGAGTGAGGATTTCTCACCCACTCCCTCCCCTTTTATAGCCACACACACTTTTGTGACACAAAAGACTGAGATATGGTTGAACAACTGGGGTAATTAGCGACTGATGATTTACAGCAGATGACAGCTAATTTCTTCAGTTAAGAAGATTTCTATCAAATCTGTAGAAATATGCACTCAGATTGGACATACTTCCAAGTGACTGCATCTCATTTCTCATTTGCATTTTGCTTCTGCTTAGCAATGCCTTGAAGCTATTCTGGAACATCACAAGCTGTCCAGGGCATGCTAGTATATTTGTATGTAATCATAAGGAGCTTTCTATTCTTTTTTACTACAAAGAATGTTTTATAAAATGCAGGGGAGATTCCAGCTGCAGAGGTACCCTGTACAGAGCGGCCTGCAGGAGAACAACAGCCAGGTGGCAAAGCAGCCCAGCAGGGAATGGCAGGCACATCCCAGACCAGTTGTCTCAGGCAAAGCACAACACGTCCACTGTCATGGTCCTGGGCTAATAAAGAGTTTTTGTAATCATCTTCATGTCGGGATGGGGGTATATGAGCATACCTCCAGTGCTCCTGCCAAGTTGTACACTGATTTTAAGAAGTGGCTCTGCAATGTTAACGTCCACTATGCAAATCTCCCGCCAGGGCCTAGATCTGGAGGGGATCATCAGGCTTTAAGTGCAAAAGCATGAAAAGCTGGAATTGCCTATAGCATATCCTCCACAGATGAAAACCTGGATAAAACTGTGATGCCAACTTCGTGTCCACTTCTAAGACAACAGGAAATCTGTAAAAAAACAACCCCCCAAAACCCTTGCTATTTCAAGTAGCTACCTAAATCTTCTTGTTTTCACTTCCAGATGAAGAAGCTTTTGGCTGCAGATAAAAATACCTACCCTAACGTTAGCAATCCCAGAATGGCCCTTACTGTTAAATACATGCTTTAAACATCTCTGAGACACCGCTGCTGAACATGGCAAATAGGTTTATGAGTCTGTCATCCTGCATAAAGAAAGGAGGATAAAGCTACTCCATGTCCACCCTGCTGCTCCCTGTCATCCACCCGTTTCCCCTGTCCTCCCTAGAGCACCATAACCAAACCAGGACTTTCTGGGTCTGCTCACCCAGCTCCTCACCTGGAGGGGACTATGATCCATACGGCAGCTTCTCATACCCAACACATGGCCCCTTCCTCCTTCCCTCTCCCCATTCTCATATTCACTCAGGGAACTCTGCCATCATGAGCACACTGATCTACACAAGAAACCTACTACATGGTGCATTAATATACAATGTATGATGTAAATAAATCAAAAGATCCTGCTTTCTTCATATCCTCACATGACCCAAGGAAGAAATTTTTCGGGCAGATGAGGCTTGAGGGTGTATTACTACACACTGCCAACACAGGCTCCTGGAACCCTCTTGTGTTTTATTCCATAACTATTTAAAGCAGCCATTGCAGCCCTCTAATCACGGGCATTTTTTAGTCTGCATGTGGGTGGCAATGCCCCTCCATCATTGCCCGCTGACATTGCATCTCCCACCGACTGAAAATACCCAATGCAATTTCTACAATGCAGTGTAACGCTCCTCCTCCTCTGCACACACACGCACATGTGCACACGCCTCCCACAGAAATACATGAAGATTTTGTATTTTATTCTGGGTCCTGGTCAAGCTGTGCTAGGAAATGATCAAGCACGGTACACAACTGTCGATGGCTGCGTTAGTTATTGTAAGCAACGTGTCTTTAAATTCATCTAGCTGGCAAGGCAAGCGGCTTTGTACAGGTAATTAGTAAGGCACCCAGGTATTCAAAGAAGATCTGTGGGGCACAAAAGTTCGTTAAGGAACGCAGAGCTTACCCACGGCACTGTTGGGGAAAAGAGAAGAGAAACCAGTTTTTTTTTTTTTTTTTTTTTTACGGATAGTATTTAAATGCATCAGTCTGGCTTATGAAATATGACCTATTAAAGAATTTACTATGTTCTACAATAGTTCCGTGGCCAATACATCAGTAAAATCCATGTATAAACCCTTACACCCTCATGAGGGTGTGTACTCAGATGAGGACAGAGTGCACCGGACTAACCAGGACACCCAGGGCTTCTCTGTACCTGGCAGTGGTCACCAGTGCAGCCACGTGAACACAGCGATACCAGGAAATCCGCACAGCACGGAGAGGGCTTGCCCTGTTTTATTTATAGAGTGTCTTATTCAGCACGAGTTGGAGCTATTTCTAAAGCTAAAACACCCTCCACAGCAACATAGTTGGGTTTGTTTTGCCTGGCCGCATTGCCATAGGACCTCTGTGAGAAGGGCTATGGTAACAGGACAGCGATGCATGCTCGTAAATGACACACCCGCTTTAGCAAAACTTGAATTCAACCCAGGCTTAAGAGATGGGACTCCTCTGTTCCCGATCCTGACACTACCTCACTGTTTAACCTTGGGTAAGTTATTTGATCATGCAGAATTTCAGAGTCTACATTAGCTTAATGAAGATAATAACAATAATCATGTGTGTCACAGATATAGTAGGGCTTGGTTATTATGTTCTTGTGAAGTGCTTAGAAGAGCCCCAGATGAAAGGGAAATTAGGAGAAGGAAGATTAATTAAAGACATGTGCATCCCAAATAAAAAAGACAGGAACATTTTTGTTGTTGCTGTTATTAGCAGACAGTCTCTCTGATTTAGGGCAGCTTTTATTTCTATGTTTGTAAAGCAGACCCATTTTTAACCACTTTTCACATTCAAACTTTATTCGCAGATTGTGGATAGGTGATAAAGGCTGCTGAGCCTCTGATATTGCAAACATAAAGGCCTTTGATCAGAGGTCTGATTTCAGAGTAACTGGGGCCTGGGTCGTGACAAAGCTGACAGGCCTGCCTCTGTTTTAACTGTCATGAAGCAAAACAAGGAATCAATAATATCCTGCCACTCTGAAGGGGAAACTAGGAGTGAAGAAAAGGAAACATTTCCTGTGAATAAACACCCCACAGTGAGCATAGTCACTTGGGAGAAACACTGCAATGAAGTTATGTTAAATTCCCAAGTGCTTGTTAATAACAGACTTGTACAAATGGAAACATCTTTTCTGCAATGCTTTTTATCTAGGAAGTACTAAGCATTTGGCTCAGTATCGTTACCTGTTTTAAACCCAGGGAAAGGGACACAGTGAGAGATGTACAGCTGGGCTCACGTCTAAGCACAGCCCAGAAAGAGAGCCAAGCTCCTGACTTTTTTCCCCAAGCCTCAGTCTGCAGTGCTGCCCGCTGGAATAGGCGTCCCCTTGGCCGAAGCCGAACCCCAGCTCTTCCTGCAGTGTTAGATGCCATACTGCAATTCAGCATCACCCAGTGACAAATACAGTTCTAACTCTAATTTCACTGCAGGAATTTGAAAGCGATACCAAATTCCATAAGCTATCCCTTGGGGCATTCAGTAGTGAATTTCTTAAAAAAATAGGTGAGTACCGGAACCTGTGAAAAAACCTCAATAATTGTACATTCTTTCCAGGGCACAGAAAACCTTTCCTTCACCTTGCGTGAAAAGTCTTCTGTTTTCAAAAAAAAAAGAAAAAGGTGGTATTGAACCCTTCGTTTCTCAAGAGTCAGATTTTTTTAAATTGCTGTCAGCAAGTCACCTACACTTTAATTTGTGATAATTAACAACACAGTAGAAGAAAAAAAAGACGTAGCTTCCACTCGTTTCAGGAGACACTGCAATACAGATAGCTAAAGAGGGAGTTTGGGTTTCCCCCCTTAACTATAAACAGCAAAAGGCTCCAATTTGTTAAGCTTCCGCTCATGAAACGTACATTAATTCCTTAATGACAGGTGTACCTCAGAGTCAGGACAGCTAAGCACAAGATCAAGAGTTAACCACAGCACATAGCTCATAGAAGCTCACATCTTTTTCAAAGAACAGCTTGGCAAGGTCCCACAAGCCAGTTCATAGCAAGTTTATAGCAAAAAGTTATTTCCTAAAAGCAGAACTAATAATTCCGGTTTTTCCTATGGCTTGAGACAGCATTCTCCAATGCTGTCAGAGGTGGCGGGTGTTCAAAATCTCTTGCCTTTGTGGTTTCTTTCACATCTAATAAATGTTAAGCTCATGTTACAGGGACTCCCTCATTTCCCTGGCTCCAAATTTATATGAAACCTCCAGCACCACTGTATCTTTCCAAAGTCCTCCTCCTTCAATGGATGAGAACAGAAAGGGGAATAAAGAATAACCTAGAGAGAGCCTGAATTACCAAAGACCCTCCTGTTAAAAGAAACTGCTTCCATTGCAATTCATGTCTTCATTTACTAGAATTGCTGAAGTTCTTTTATTTTGGGCACAGTTGCCACATTTTCTTCCAGAGTGAAACCTTCCCGTTTCAGAACAGCTGTATGCATTACGGATCGGAAGCCAGCCATAGTGGCTTTTCCTTTCCATACAGAAGCGAGTCAGCAGTATTACTCCACTGCATCTATAAACTCAGAAACGCGTGCATTATCCCATGTGAGTAACAACTCTCACTTCTGTTACTCAATATCATCAGTCTTTTAGTAAAATAAAACACCACACAACTCTGGTGAAAAACAGACTTCGCAAAATTTCTTGCAATGATGTTTAATAACCTGAAGTTTCATAGCTGGCCAATAAAACATCGCTTTGGGGATAGACAGTCCCTAAGTCTCATTCCTTATCTCAGGATGTTTTTATGTGTGAAGTAGAAAACTTTAATCTTCAGAGATAATCAAGATTGGACACAGGTGCTGCACATAAGGGACTATCACTGAAATAAAGCAAACAGTATTTATCTTACCTTCCCTACCCACACCCTACTTTGCACAGTAAATCTAAACAGCTGAAGAGATGGGGTCAGGAAGAAAATGCTTAGCCACCAAACTTGTATGGAAGATAAAAGGCAGAGCTTCCTTTGAAGAAACAGCCTGTTGGGGTCCTGTGAATATGCTTTCTCATTTAATAGAGAAGAAAGAAAAGATCCATTTTAAAATTAGAAGGCAACCCAGTCCTCAGTCTGAACAGCAATCCACACTCTTTGGTTCTGCACTTCAGTCACTGGTATTATTAAAGGTACTTCTTTTAGGACACATGTCAATCCTTTTGATCAGTTATTCTTGATTTAGATGTTGAGCAGAAAATAAAGCATCTTAGTTGTATGCCCATTAGAAAACTGCATAATATAGAGGGGATGAAATTCAAAAAAGTAGTGCCAGTCTGAGGCAAAGGGGGAAAAAAAAGCCTCAATGCTATCTGACTATTGAAAGTAACTCATGAGCATTGCAAAGGGCCTGTGCCCTTTGTAAATTTAAAGTAAATGATGATTCAGGAAGCACTGCAAACTCCAAGCACCAAAAGCAATGCTATCCGATAAAGTGATTCTCAGATAAAAGAAACACCTTGTCAAGCATTCTGCTGTAGGGGTACGCATTCTGCAGGTGGAGAGCAGACTTAAGGTCTTGCACAAGCGTGCCATGCCCAAAAGCCTTTATCCCTTCTGCTCATGACATTGGCTGGAATCACGCTTGGCTAGGAATACACACATGGTCTGCAAGATATTTGCTGCAGAGCACTTGCTGATCGCTGCTTATGTCGATCCCTCAGTGCTGAACCAAGAGATGTTTGGTGTGTGTAGAAGTGCAGAACACATCATAGTATGGATATAGCTCATCGCTGAACATGTTTTAGCACATATAGACAGTAGGTAAATCCACAAGGACCTGACAAGATAGATATGTGAGCTACCATAGCACAAAGAGCTTTATTTTCAAACAGGCAAATGCCAAGTTAGCAAGGGCGCTTTCAAGTCAGTCCAACAGCCAGACATGAATGCCACCCAAACACCAGCAGATAGCTCTGTGCAGGTCTGAACAGGCACGCCAGGTGTTCCCAGGAGGTACGCACTTTGCCAAGGGAGCTGCAGCATTCCTCGCCACCTCCGCACTGGAATGCTTTTCAGATGGGGTCCCAAAATTCATTTACTCTGTAAGCTATTCCCCACAAGGTATTGGGGATGATGGAAATGAAAACAAGAGAAAATTAGTCTTTTCATTAATTTAGAAAGATGCAATTCATGACTCATAGCAAGCCTGTATAAATAAATGGCATTGTTTAAATCTTATTTGTAATTACACTTCAAGCCAGAGACTTTCAAAGCTGCACTGAGAATATGGCATCCGATTGTCTAATTTATTGTTATTTTAAGCAGGTACTGTATGCCCAAATTCCCTTGGCAGATTATATCTCAGCTGAAGTGTTTTGCTAGAGGTAATCTTCACGTGTTCATGACAGCAGCAATGAGAGGAAGGAAATCAAACAAAAGAGAATTCCATCTATGTTGTCCAATTTCTTCCTCCCTCTGTGGCAAGTTGAAAGAGATTTGTGCACAACTGCAAAGCCGTACGCTCGCTGTGCTCTGCCTGGTTTGGCACATCGAGAAAGTGGAAGTGAGGAAGGACCAAATGCAAGTGGTTTGGGAAAGGAAACAAACCAGTAGGCTTTCTTTACCAGCCATGCATTTCTTAGAAATATGAAAAACTGCTCTTTGTGCTGCCTCTGCTCACTGTACTAGCCACCTGTTCATTACAACGGTAATTAATAAGGCACAAAAATTCATAAGTAGATCACCTTGAAAGTCTTGTTCATACTTAAGCCTCCTGCAGTCCCCAACCACAGACTTAAACTTCATAAGGATCAAAAATGTATAGAATAGTAGAAGTTACTGAGGGGAAAAATCCTTTGTGCTAATGCATAAATAAGTCTGGAACACCAATCTGCCTAGGAAATGAGTCTTATTAACACGATGCTCAAAATACCCCAGGCATGCTTAGAAGGCATCTGGTGATCCCCAAGGAAACTAATGCAATTTTGAGGAACTGTCACATAGCTGGTTGTTCTTGAAAAGTTGGACAGAGAACAAAAATGGTTGGAGATCACGTATCTACTGCTTTTTAATACCTATCACAGTGCTGCAGTGTTGCATGAAATCTAAGACACGTAGCAAACGCATGGAAAATTAGCAGCCTCCTAATATATATCACTACTAATAGCCAGAAGGATCACAGTCACACGTTTCTTCATTTTTTAACCAAGAGGGATTTCTACATGAAAGTAAAACCAAATCCTAAAATACTGTATTTACTAGGAGTGTAACTTATATATAATTCAGGAAAAAAAAGTTCCCTGAATCAGTTTCAATTTCTTTTTTCCTGCTGCTAGAATATCTGGACTGCTCTTCCCTCAATTAGGAAACTTGCCTTTCATTTCAACTCAAATTCCCATCAGAACTGCTCCCTGCACACTAAAACTGAACCCAAATACAGTAGTTTTTCCTTCTCTGTTCAGAAACATGATCAACACTTTGATTTTTATATGATCATCATATAAAAACACACACATAACCCTATCCAATCTTGAACTGACTTCAAATTTCTTTCTTTAATTAGCTGCATTCCTACCAAGTGTCTGCTACAGGTAAGAAAATATGACTTGATATCTGAAATGAGAGAAATCTCTCACCATTGCTTTTAAATGACCTGGAATTTCAGAGAACACTTAATTCATCTCCTCATAGGTGGGATCACAAACTGCTGCTCCCTATCTTCTGATGCTCTAAGAGCCCAGAGAAGGACTGCAGATACTCAGGGACAATGGACAATGTTAGATATTAGAAGATGCCAGTGTTAGAAATGACAAAGACATTTGTCAGATGCAGACATACTCCATCCTACTCCTACCTTCTTTTTTTGTGCAATTTCCTAGTTTTGTGTTGTTACTAATACCATTTTTGGGGGGGAGGAGAAAGAAAATATTCACTTCAGGCACACCACCCTAGGATACTGCAAAAAGAAAAGACTGCATAAAACATCTATAGACATAAGGATCCTGCTGTGTGCTGGAGGCATAATACATCTCCATTCTGCTAAACTGCACAACAGAGAAGTGGAGAAAAACTGCAGAAATTGCTTTGAAAACAAAAACAAAAACAAAAAAGTGTTTTCCTAGAGCCATCATCAGGTCTGCTTGTCAGATCAGATGCCTTTTTTTTTTGTGCTCCATTCAAATGCAAAGAAAATGCTTGAAGAAAATTGCTAGTTCTGGTATTTACATCCTTCACATACGCAGCTGGAGTGAGATTTCTGCCGTGGTGGAACAAACAGCATCAACAAAACAGTCTAAACCTAATGGTAGTCATACTGCAAGAACTATTTAATATTTAAAAATATATGCAAAAGATTTCTTGATTCCATACTACATACTCTCTAATAAACTTTATGCTTATACAATTTTTAAGTACTTATTTTTACAGCAAGTTTGAGGGAAACGGGCCATTTCAGGGTAAAGATGATGATCTTGGAAGTAGGACTGAAGGAAGAAGGTTAATAAAGGGAGATGGAGTCATGAGAAACCTCTTCCCCGCTTCAGTGAGGACAGCAGAAGCTTCACAGAAGCTCTACGGACGGCAAATCGTTTTGGAGTCACCAGCAGACATTCATCTCGCTTTAGCTTCCCAGCTGACAAGAACATACACTCCGCCTCATGACGAGCCTTTTTAAAGAAACACAGAATCAGTTCTAACTTTTTAAGGAGCAGGATTTAAGAACTGCCATCTCCTGCGCATTTGTTTACCCTTGTGATATTTGGCACTCTCCTTAAAACAGCTGTTACTGCAGTTACTGAATTCCTTTAAGACTAAACTCTTCAAAACCGCATGGTTGTGCAGAAAATCCCCAAAACAGAGAAAAAAACCAGGCTCCAAACCCAGAATACAACTCAATCACACCTAAAAAGTACTGAATTCCAAGTTTCATGGCAAATTTGAAAGGCCTGCTCATTACTGTGTCCATAGTTATTATATGCAGGGTGTAAGTTTCCATCAGACACTACCACACCACCACCCTTTTATTTTTTGCAAACAGAACAATAATGATTCCTAATGCAAAAAGCTTGCTCAGACATAAGACGACAAGGGCACAGGTTAACAGAGAGACAGGCTAAAGGAGAATGCAAGAAAACAATGCCTCATTTCTGTCCCTCTGACAGGTATCCTGATAGGAC
Organism: Egretta garzetta; assembly: GCF_000687185.1. Classification (NCBI taxonomy): domain Eukaryota; kingdom Metazoa; phylum Chordata; class Aves; order Pelecaniformes; family Ardeidae; genus Egretta; species Egretta garzetta. Next base: position 4,659,894 of record NW_009260614.1, read on the forward strand.
GAGAGGAAATGGCCTCAAGTTGCACCAGGGGAGGGTTAGTCTGGATATTAAGAAAAATTTCTCCACAGAAAGGATTGTCAAGCACCGGAACGGGCTTGCCCAGGGAAGTGGTTGAGTCCCCATCCCTGGAGGTATTTAAAAGCCAGGCAGGTGTGGTGCTTAGGGCCATGGTTTAGTGGTGGACATGGTAGTGCTAGGGTAACGGTTGGACTCAATGATCTTAAAGGTCTTTTCCAACCTGTGTTCTATGATTCTATCCTAACCAACTCAATGCCCTCTTTTTCATACAACTGCTGCAATACAAGCCCTGCGCCTGTAAAGCCTGAGTAAATAAAGTCCTTTGCTTTGCTACCAAAATACTATTATGGCTATTCGGCCTGATAAAGGACAATTTGCCTGGAGGTTTCTTACCCCACAAAAATTTAATTGTTTAACCTTTCTTATCTGATCAGCGCCGTGTCCCAGTGCCTTGCTTATCAGCTGCTTATTCCCACCTACCCTGCCCCACTTGCTGCTGCTCCCCACATCCCCTGCCAAAGCAACCACTTCTGTGGCCATGGCCACGGTTACAGGGGGGACCAAAAGCACCTCAAAGGGAAAGGTGAGAGAAAGGGGAATGCGTGGTTTTGCTTTCCTTTCCTCTCCCTGCAGAAAACAATAACTAATTTGTTTAGAAGACAAAATTAACAATGTTACTGCCTACAAATATTCAAGTAAGCCTTCAGAACTGACCAAGCACATCTCATTTCAGCAGAAGCATGTCCTAATGCTCGCCTCCATTGCTCCAGCTAGATACAGACTGGTTCCAGAGCCTCCTAAAGTGCTTTGAGTTGCATCAATTTCCTCTCCAGGTCCTTCATATTAATTGATGTGCTCTGAATTACATCATCAATTTCTGTCAAAGTACAGGTATTTAAATTAAATCCATCATCGTATTTTTATTTAAAAGCCCTTATTCTCCTTCTCCCTTTTGCACACATGCTTACTGTCTCTCTCTCTCAGCATAACACAGGGAAAGCTTCATGTTTTAATACACACTAACATCAGCTGCAAACAAGAGGTATGAGAGGAAATCAGGTATGCAGGTCAACTCATCCACAAATTAACGGCCTATTCATTTGCAGGAGCATGGGGCTTTGCCACACTGGAAAGTGCTTGCCAAACAAGAGGCAGCTAGGGGAGCATTAGGGTTTTTCTAGCAGCTTGAAACCAACCGGAACAGGTAGATGAAAAGACACCTTTGCTGTTCTCGGTTTCCAAACACAAGGCAGACATCAGCATCATCACTAACATTAGGATATTAATAAAAATTAACTTACAGGACCATCGTAAGTATTGATTATTTGTGAGGAGTTCTTATTGCTGTGCTCGGTGGGAGAGCAGAGCCAGAGAGGCCATGCCCAGTTATCCAAGAGCAGACAGCAAGTCTGCAGGATGGTCACTGGAACATGGGCCATCCGTGTTTCTCATGCGTCCCTGCCGAAGTCCCCTGACCGAGTGTCCCTCCTCTCTATCCTCCTTCTCTTGGCTGTCCTGCTTCCAGCACCACTTCCAGGGATGTAGCAGGGTTAAGGAGCACAGCAGTGAGTTCTGCAATAGGATCCACTCTTGTGGACCTTAGGACTCTGCGGTAATATAAACAGCAATACTTCGTGGCAGCATCCAAAACCTAGCTTGAGCTCTCTGTTCCTTCTTCTATTTATCCTTTCTAACACAGGAAAATAAAGTAGTAAAATCTTGCTCTCAGTTGTACAGCATAAATGCTCTGCAAGCACCCTGTATTCACACTAACGTGAAGAGACTTCAGCCCAGCTATTTTCCTTACAGACTTCACATTACTCAACTTTGATCAAGATACGAATATCTTTTCCTTTCTGAAACTTTTCAACCCAAAATAAACATTCCTTGTTCACAATCAAACATTTTTATATGAACCCACTACTAACATTTCACAGCACGTTTGAAAAATAAACGGTTGCAGCTTATCAAGTAAAGCATTTTGCTTAAATTACACACTCTTCTTTCATAAAATTACAGAATGTGGTTTTGCCTTCTCGCCGTACCAGGGACTGCACAGAAGCGCACTGCAGCACTGTTGCTGTACCACATTGCATTCTGCAGACTGCTTAGACCCAGCCTTCTGCTTCATATTAAACAACAGAAAACCCCATTAATTTGTTTGGAAGCAGAGATAACAATGGTCAGCCTTACTGGCTGAGGGGTGCCGACAGCAGAGAGATCCCCATTATACACAGGGAAAGGCCAGTGAAGGAATTAGTGCATGCAGGTATGGCAGGGGTGAGCCGTGGGCTAAGCAGAGTGCTCCGTTCTCTGACAGTCACCGTTGTTACTCATCTGCACAGAACACAGCACAACAGTGTTCTTAATTGCAATTCCTAACTGTAAGTGGAAATAATACATAATTAACATATAACCAAAAAGCCTTCCCCAGGCATCTCAGATTTGTTTAAGAAGCATCCATGACTACTTCAGTAAGCATCAAAATTCCACTAAATTTTAGAGTTGAGCAGAAAAGTAAAAACATCTGGAGCTTAAAGTGTCTTTGTACTTCAAGACTGACCTCCATCCACAGGTTAGGTTACATCGTAAGCCCTTGAATATCTGAATAGTTCAGTTAATTGCATTTACTCATCACGTTCCTCTTACTTGGTAAGTCCATACTAAGGCTATGAGTATAGTAATGGTTGTAACAACAACAGGGGATGCCCAGAGGAGAAAACTGATGTAAAAAGCAAACGACAAAGAATAAGGTTTAATTTCTCAGGGCTCCTAAGAAAAAAACCACAACAACAAAAAAAAAACACCAAGATGAAACCCAACTGAAATGACGAAAACCAGATGAAAGTGCAACTCAGATCCATCTCTCATTTCTCATCATCTCTCCATCTTTCATCTCAGCATTTCAAATTTTCAGACTTTATAATAAATGATACATTATTTCAGTTTATGACATAATAATTAAACATATGGCCTAAAACCAGAGACTGGGTGCTAGCTGAAACGCAAAGCACGTAACTAGCTATTTCAAACCAGCCAAAGGCTCACAGCAATATCTGACCCTTCCACTAGCTGATAGGAATCAAAGAGCTGAGCACATTATTTGGGAGATTCTTGGATTTTGCATAGCAAACACCTTGGAATTTTTCCTGCAGTAGCTCTTGATCTCACGTTTTGGCAGTGTCCTAGAAGAGGACGGCCTGGTTCTCCAGCACACCCTTCTGCTGGATGGCTACAGCCACTGCCAAAGAACACAAACTTCTCTCTACAGCCAACATGCAATCCAAGCGCCTTCTTTACACACCCAGTGGGTACCTTCTGTACCCCAGCACCCTGCCCATCGCCACTGCCTTCTCGGGGCTCTCCAGCACGACAGACAGCTGCTCAGCCCTCCCCAAGAGGCAAGCATCTCCAGATAGATTAAACAGAAAAAGACCATGAGTTTAAAACATTCAAAATTCCAGCTCAGAAAAAGAGAGCTGCCAGTGGCCAACATTTCTAAGGGCAAAATTACAGCATGTGGGAATTACAGATCTGCAGACAAACCAGCAATTTGTGAGGAATTCAAGTCACCAAATTAGGACCACAACGCTAACAAAATTAGACACAGTCTCCTTTTAACCTCATCTCTATTTTTAAGGGCTTTTTTTTTTTTTTTAATGTTTTGTATTTGTTGTGTTGTTAAAGTTTCCGTGAAATTGGGCTGAGAGCAACTGTTTAGGAACAAAGTTTCCCCATGATTTACTCTCATTACCTTTGGATTTGTGAAAATACGCCCATGCCTGTAACAAGGAGGTTTCTCTCAGCAATTTAACAGAGTGACAGAGTCAGCCAGCAAAGATAAAACTCAGTAACAACACAAAAGTTTCCATAATCTTTGCAAATATGCTACTTGACAGGAGGCTGTCAGCTTCAGAATTTTTTTTTTTGAGGTTCCCTCGCATTCTTCAGTCTTCTCTCCGGTGAGGGACACTGCTAGAATGAAAAGGCAGCTCTTTCCCAATGTGACTCTTGCTCATCTACATGTCAATAGAGTGAACTATGGAAAAACAAAGCCAATTTCCACCCCTCTCCACTCAATAACAATAAAAATCACTCAACAGCATCTTTAAAACCATGCCCGTTCATTTTGATAATTACTCTAACAGTCCATCTAAGCATGGCCTCTCAGCCCCCGGTCTCCAAAGGAGAAACCAAAACTTGAAGGAGAATGAGGAAACAGCTCATCTGCTGAAGACAATGTTCGGAAATGTCAGATGAACATTCCTCACCAAAGCAAGATGAATGTTCCCACCCAAGCACAAAGAAAGGGTTCATATTTCATACATTTTCCATTGTTTGAGCTTGCTTGTACATAAGCAACTACATTTAGCAATCACCAATGGGTGATATTTAGCAGCTAAAAAGATTAATGTTTTTAACAGTGCAATAGCAGAAGCAACAAGGCAGGCTAAATGCTGTTCAGTTCCACCAACGTTCTCCAAGTCTGACTCAGAGATCTACCCTTCCATGGGTGCCATTACCTCTGTAACACCCATCAGTGAGACATGCAACATCCGCTGCCCAAATGAAAACATTGCATAAAAATTATCCACAATGAGGGGGCTGCAGCAATGAACCCCAAAGGAAACCAAACACCACAGTTTGCTGTTTAGTCTAAGCAGGGCACTTAGAAAGCACCACCACACAATGCTGTCTCAATGACTTTTTCAATGATAGAAAGAGAGTGGATACAAAGTCTATGTGGAACTAAAGAATTCTGGATTGAAACAAGTGAATACTTTGAAGTGTAAAATATTTAAGTGAGTTGACTTCATGACATAGGGAAATACCCTGTAGGTAGTGATGAAGGCAGTGTTTTCAAATTTCCACATTGACAATGTGTTGCTTTGACTCCAAGGGGTTCATCAACCAGGGAAAAGGACAGTGGAAGGGCTGGCATGGAGCTGGCGGACCCGGTGAGTCCTGCAGCCCAACGACCATTTCACACTGCGTGCTGCTGCACCTCCATCCTACCCAACAGCGAGCTGCTGCTGAGGCAGATGATGCTGGCACACAAGGCCCTGCACGGGGAAAAGGCAGCAGCCCTGTACCCCAGAGAAGGCAAAATGCCCAGAAGACCTGAATAGAAACAGCAAAAGAGGCTTTACCAACCTACGTTGGGTTTCAAATAGAAGTCTGCAGTGTTCCTTAAGTGACTGCTGCTGTCTTGAATGACGCAGCATCCTTGCACAGTTATGACTTGACAGCAATTGCTGGTGATTTGGGTTGCTGCCTGTCTTTATGTATTTAACAGAAACCCCATAACACTGCCCTTTCTAGTTTTCGTTACACGTGCTGAAAGCACTCTTCAGCTGGACCCTGTAAAAATATAATGCAGAGTGTTTATGGACAAAGACAAGCTTTAGAAGACTGGCAAGGAATTAAGTGTCCTTAGAACTATTAATTGAGATAGAAGGAACAGGGAATGCTTATCAGCACAGGCTGCTGGCACACAAGGTCATAGCAGCAGCCAGCACCAGCAGGTGCAAATGATGAAATCTGTGTGCAAATTCTAGAGGGACAGCTTTCGAACAGAGCAGCTCTTCTCCGCTGGGGCTGGTGCCACTGTTTAATTTCATTACACACAAGTGAGAGCCTGGGGGAGGGAGAGAGGGAAAGAAACAGAAAGAGCGAGGACCCCCTAGGAACCCATGCTGAACGTAAAGGGCATGTGCAGCTGCAAGCTCGGCAGCAGGGGTACCCAACAGTGGTCCACAGCAAAATTACAGGGGGATCAGACAGCTGACATGGCATGATCCTTTGGTAGACAAAAAATTACTTGCTTTCCCCTCAGCAAACCACATGCCGCATAGCAATTTTGACTGGAAGATGCTATCCCAGATTTAAAGGGAAACTAATCTGTTGAAAGAAATACATCCCAGAGCAGGAGAGTCTGGAACCGGCGTGTGAATGCACCACCATGCGTGCAGACTGACACCCTAACACTCGCAGGTGCTGCACTCTTTCAGCTTACCACCAACCAAGCCTTTTACTACCTGGCTTCTTAACAGCTGCCAAGAGACTCTTTTCTAACCGTGACTCGTAACCGAAAAGTACGCAAAGTGTGCTCTTGCTTCCCTCCAGCCCTGAAATCTTCTAGAAGCACCCTGGGACTGTTTCTTTAAAAGACAGAACAATTCAGTCTCTACTGCATTCTGGGTTAGAAGGGGAAAAAAACCACCCAAAACAAAAAAAAACCCACCAGAGTTTAGTATCAGGTCCTTCAGACTAAGCCCAAGAAAAGAATTGCTCTCGTTGAGACATTTAGGTACAATATTTTTTTTTTTTAAACCTACCTTAAAATTGTTGTGACACTACCTACCGGAGTCTAAATTATACTTTCAAAATTATATGTATTAATATCTGAAGTGTGCAATTATAAAGAAGCAGATATATTTTAGAAACACCACACTTATAAACCTATTTTTTAAAATAGAAACTTTCTACATGACTACAAGATCTGTATTTTAGCTCTCCTGTCTTTATGACTCAATAGTAGCAGAGACAACTGGAGTCCACAGGCTCAAATGGAAACTGCGAACAGTGATCTTCTATATTATGTTAATGGCATTGATTTATAAAAAGAAAAAGCAAACCTTACTCCTGCAGAACAAGAAAGCTCCCTGAAAACACTGGAAAAACTGTGCTGATAATAAATTTTCTTCTTACCAGCTTCCTTCACTGAAGCCAAACTCATGCAAGCAAAAAGCTTTAATCTACCAAGAAAACTGAAGCGCTGAAAAATATTGGTTTTGCCAGCCAGAAGCGTGATTAATGACATTTACAAACAGCTTCATTATCAGATCAGCAATATAAATCTATTAACAAGCAATGCCCACACCATGACTGATCCTACCTCTTGTTTTATGGCAGTGTCAGAAACCAGAGCCCAAATGTCTACAAACCGAACTCCCCCCACTGTTCTGTACACACACAGACCTCTTGCTACGGACAGCAATCGCATCGGGAATCTCTCCCACTCAGGATTGAAGCAGTTCGTATTTCAGTTGCACAAGTCTTCAAGAGAATAAAACCAAACACCATCAGGTTACAAAGTCCAGTAATTCCTAACCAGTGATGAACATAATTTCCTATTCACATAGAAATGTGAAGAGATGGTACAATAGAGATTGACTAAATATTTAAATAGTGAAGGTTAAATCCTGATTCCAGTTGTATTGCATGTGCTTACAGATAGAAACCTCTATCCAGCCACTCGCATAACTTGTACTTTTACTCAAGCATTGGCTCTTTTGCTAATTTATTCTTAAGTAAAGTGGCTTTCAGCAATGCAAGTGATTTAAATGTACACTTGTGAGGCAAATGTAAGCTTGCAATGATGTAGGGTTTGACATTTAAACCATTATATATTTTTGAACATAATACGACTACAGAAGCATTACTAATTTTGAATCACTTCCAAATGAGAAAAAGAAGTTTAACAAGAACAATGAAATGCAGAGCAAAAGTGCTTTACTTCTCTCTTCTTCAGCTACTGTTGTGATACCTCTCCATCCACAGCCTAAAAACCTGATAATTTTGGCAGCTTTACAATAACTTAAAGTATACCAACCACACCTTGAATAGGTGCCAAAAACGTGCCTTACTATCACATGCATCTTAGCACACCTTTAAGGGTAAAGGTAATTTTAACCCTACTTAGAAAAGTGGTTTAGCTTGTAAGACTTTCACTGAAGCATGGCATGAGAGGCGAAGAACCTCTGGAAGTACACTGTGCAACAACTTAGCAAACGTGTTTTCACTAGAAATAAGCTCCAGGAAGCAAGAGCTGTTCTCCCTCCACTGCATCTGTAACTTTTGAGACGCACAGGTTTAGAAAGATGCCCCACTTCTCCAGTGCCCCCAATCCCAGCAATTTAAAAGCATGACCGAAAATTTATTTAATTAGTGAAAGGTCTACCCAATTTCATGGGCGTTAAAGCACATATAAAACAGTGTGCCAGCTTCCAAAACTGTTCACACATCTAAGTGTACAGAGTAACTGCAAGCAATATCCATTTATGCCAAACTGGAATTTGCCAACATGTAAGAGGTGCAGATTATGACTACCTAAAAAAACAGGTTTTATGAAGGAAATAGCAAGCGACCCTAAATTTTTGCGGTTCTACCACGACCTTGCTATAATAAAACAGGCAAGAGAAGCAAGCTCATTAATTTTATTGCTTTTTCGGCACTTCTGTACAGTTCAAATTATATCACAGAGCCAGCAAGCACACAGCAGTATGACCTAAGGAAGAGTTGCAAACTGCTCATGAGCATCCAGCACCTTCGTACATATAAAAAGAAGATTAAGTGAACACAGAGGTAAATGAAATAAAGTTCATTATTGCCTTGACAGCTAAGAAATGCTGTTGGGGAGAAAGGCACGGAGGAAAGGGCAGAAGATGCACTCATTGCACAGACTATTAGTGGGTGAGTGCCCAACTTTTGGCCAGAATTAGCACCCAACGACCTCATGTTCTGACCAGTGACTCAGGGGTTTTCATTAGGAAATGTGCTTATGCAGTCTGTATGCAAGCACAGATGAACAAAACCATCAGGATTCCTCTCATTTAGAGAAAAAAAATAAAAATCCCCCTTGCCTTAATACCAATTTGGAATAAGATACACAGTCGTCTTTAGTACCCCAAACATGATACCTTAATTGATCATCAGAAGCTCGGGAATCTCAGCACATTGTTTTTATAGTCAAAAAATCAATTACTAGAAACCAGCACCTTAGTATTTTCCATATCTTCTTATAGGAAGGCCACTGTGGAGAGATCAATGTTTGCTCTTCCAAGCACTCAGGTACCTTATTTGGTACTTCTAAGTTACAAATTCCTCAAAAATGGCAAAGGAGAAAAAAAAGTCTCATCTCCTAATACTATCACATTACATTGCTTGTGGTCCTCCTCCTTCTCTTCCCCATCACAGAAGGGACTAATGCATCCAAGACCGAGCTGATCAAGAACTGTCAGTTTTAATCAGAGCATTGTAGCCGTCAGTCACCGATGGCCCTTGGGTATTTTGTTTTCTGAATATATAAAACATTGTTATCCTGAAAGTTAGTCAGCATTTCTGGCTACCAGACGGAAATAACAAGACTATTAAAAATGCTTTAAGATTAGTATGGCTGCAGCAGTATTTGAGTTCTAATAGCTTAACACACAAACACATGCGATGACCGCTCTTTATGAGGCACGCTGGTGCATTAGAAATCATTTTTCCTTATTGCATAGTTTGTTTCCTAACTTACACAGTCAGCATTTATTAATAATGTTGCAATTCTACATTAATTATTATTTGGCACTGACAGTATGCCTGTAACTGCACAAAATTAGTCCCTGCCCCAAAGTGCTTAAGCAGCCCTGATTCAGTGTCCCATAACCAACATTTCATACACCAACCTGCTCAGTTACTAAAGCCT
>NW_009260614.1:4669397-4677587 GCF_000687185.1 Egretta garzetta
TCCTGCTGCTCAGGACATCCAAGCCACAGTGGGTCTTGCTGGGATAAAGTTTACAAGCACAAGCCTGTTGGAGAAAACCACCCGACACTAAAGGCAATGGAAAAATGAGAATCCAGTATCTTGGGGTGGGGCGGGGTAGGGAGGGAAGGAAGAGGGAAATCCTGTCAGTCTTACATTTTTCAAATGAAAAGTCTCACTGAAGACATATACAGCCAGAGCACACAGTGGTTTGTAAACTTCCCAAACTGCACACCTGGTAGCAAAACTCTTCTAAAAGATCTCTATACACCAGCATAAACGCAAAACATCCAAGGTCATCAATACAACACAGGCACAAATGATGAAATACAGAGGGAACTGACAGGCAAAAAGAAATGAAAATTGCAAATCAGCAACAGGGCAAGCCCCCCCTTTCAGATCTGTACTGCTTTGTTGGCACATTCTCCCAAAGGATGACTTCTCCGAAATGAGAATATGCAGAGAGAACAGAGCATCAACTCACAGGACAGCCATATGAATCAAAGTTAACTTTCAGATAGGTTTAATTCAAGCCCTGCAGGCTTCACACAGACAGAAGTCCTGTTGACTTTGTCAGTTCACCCACTCTTGCTGTTTTCCATGTTGCCAAGAACACAGAGCTCACGTTCTAAGACAATAATGACATGTTTCTAATACAAATAAAGAAATACGAAACAAATAATTAACTGTGTTCTATTATTTACATAATTATTGGCAGAAGCCTGAAGGAGTAAAATGGATTACTGCAGTTTTGGTTCGATGCAGCCTTAAAAAAAAAAAAAAAAAACAAAAAACAAAACACCGTCACACGCCAAGGCTGAAAGGATTTTCATTCCAGCATGTGGTTCTCTCATTCTGCCAAGCTCCAAGCTGCTGCTGCAGCTATTCTCCATATAACCCTGATCTTTTCCCTCTGCTGTTCTGTTCAGCCACTGCAGTCGTTGGCCACCAGCAGAAGCACAGGAAAGGTATTGTAAAAAAAAAAAAAAAAAAAAAAAGCAAACAAAAAAACATGTAGGAGATAATATTGTTCACCAACAACGTAACCCTGGTATGTTCATACTGCTGAAGCCTGAATTTAGGTCTGGCAAGGCATAAAGCTGAGCTTTACTTCTGTGTTTCTCTCCCTTCAGCTAAAATTGTTTTATGATTTCAGTTGTGGTAGAAGATCAACAGTTCTGGAGTAGGATGATTGATGTTTATTCCCTCAAAAACAGAAGTACAGATAAGGTGGGAGCAGCTACATTGCTCTCACGACATGCTTCATTGCCATCTAGAAGAATCAGCCTGACAGAAGAACTCAATGTCTTACTCTGTCATTTTATATACTGAGAGATAACATGGGGGTTCCCAGTCATGTCTTGTGTGGAGGCTTTCACGAAACACACAGCATCACGAAGAGTGGAAAAAGAGACCACCACAGTGTCCTGAACAGCTCATTCGAGAGCATCCCAAAAGAAACCTTCAGCCACTCCTGACCAGCAACAAGTCCAAAGCAAGGAACTCAAAAGTGAAAGACTCTACATCCCTTTAGTCATCCAGGATCCCTCACATTCTCACTTTCCTGGTTATTTATACTGCTGTAAAACCAGAAGCACAGGAATTAGTGTTCCCTCCCTCTCACTTCCTCTCCCTGCAACCCCACAGAAATAGCTGGGTTACATAAAACAGAAACACCCACAAAATAACAATGGAAACAGATGTAGCGAAAGAAGAAAAAAATGTGTATGAGATGCCCACTGTGCGTGCCAATTCTAAGTAAAGTACTTGTACGCTATTTTAATAGTACCAAACTCAAAGAGACGTTCTAGAAGTTAGAGCTCAGAATGACGGATTTGGGATTTTTTTGGCTTTTTGTTTGTTTGTGTTGGGTTGGGTTTTTTGCCTGTACCTGTCTCAGATTTGCTTCTTGACTTTCAGACCAAGAATTTCAGACCAGTTCACCCAAAATGCCATTTTCAAAAGAGGTCCATGCCAAGTTCTGTACCCGAACTTCTCTGGGAACCACCAGGAGTTGTTTACCTCACTTACACCTCTCTTAGCCCAAGCCCATTTAGCTCAACTCCCATTAACTTCCATGGCCCCTAGGCACTTCACAGGACCTTCATAGAACTCATTGTGAACATACATAATTTTTTTCCTAGACCACTCATCACCCTATACCTATAATGCCAATTTCCAGAAAACGCTCTCAACCAGAAGGGTGTCATCCTCCATCATCCATTCCCAACAGACATCTTCATGCTTCCTCCTGCAATGCTTGTCATGTTTGGTAGATGCTGTCTGTAAACACTTGCTGCAAGCTCCTGTTGTCTTCCCTCACATCTCTCTTTGGTTATGCTGCCTACCAAATAAGTTGCATCTGCTAATCTCTTAGGGCCCTTTACACTAACCAAAACTGTCTCTCGTCTCCTTCAGACTCTCCCATCCGTGACATCTCTTGACATGTCTTGATATATGTGGATTATAAGTACCTTGGGTGCACTATCTGATTCAGTAGAAGCTGCACAATGATGTCCTGGTCTATATAAAGCAATGATGATGCAAACAAGCAACTCAGCAAAAGTTCTGATCTCTGAATTTCCTAATTTCTGTCTGTAAAATAAAATTATAGTTTGCCATTGAATCTCCCAAATAGGTACCATGAGCCTTTATTAACAGTTATAAGCAACCTCAAGACCTTTACAAACATCACCTTTCAACCGCAAGTTCCTCAGCACTTGAAAGCCCAAGCAAAAGCTGCAGGATTTCATATTAGGAGAAAGTCACCAGCTTTTAACAACATCTATTGAACTTAGTAGCCCACCATGCTACCTAATGGACACCTTATTTGCTTCTGGTAGACTGTATACCAGAAACAGAAGATGGTGACTTCTGGTGTACAGTCTACCAGAAGCAATAAAGAGTAAATGTATAATAAACAGGAGTAACTAAGTAACTAAGTTGACTGATGGAATTCAACCCTATTACAGTGTGGCATGGTATTTGAAAAGTCCTGAAGGAATACTTACAGAATTCCCACACTTTTGACCAGGGAAGCTTTTCCACAGAGCTTCTGATATTGACAGTCTCAGAGAGGAAGGGACTAGTTAAGATCATCACATTATTCTTAAGAACACACTCAGTATTTATGAGGATCTTAACTCCATGTAATAAAGGCCACATTCACTGACTGCAATGACTTGGATGCTTTGGGGACAAAATTAATCAACATGCATGAAAGAGGATCTCAGAGTCAAACAGGAAAATCTGCACATAATAACAAAGATAGTTACTATCTGGCAAACCTACATCACAAGGAAGAAAAATACTATGATTAAATATAACAAGACTTCACTTGAAATATAAAATACTCTGGAACAAATCCCGCCAAAATCGCATAACGGACAAACAGCTGACTACACAATAAAGCCCATCACACAGGGAAAACATGACCTGAAGAAAACAAGATGCTACTACACAGCCCTTGACATTGCGCTGCAGAGTGTTTTCTGCTGCCTGATGATGACGTGCATGAGGTTCAGCCCTTCTAGCTTCTGCTCAAAGTGCGGAACTTCTTGAATTTTGAGGCAATAACAGGTATCTGTTGTCCAAGCAAAACACTGTCATCCTTTTGCAAATTCTCGCATGTGTGAGCTAGTGGCACTGCTGGCTCAGGTAGGTTCTGTCAATGTTATTTTCTAATATTTTCCAACATTACGCTCCTTCCACAGCAGTGTCCTGGGTTGAGATTAGCTCAAGAAGAGACAAAAAATGAAGAGCTTGCACTGCCACTTAATAGTTTCCTCCCTGAAACTATAAGCACCAAGCAGTTTGTTACAACGGGGATGAGGGGCTGTCTTCATCCCACTACATATATGAGATCTCAGACTGCATAAAGATCATCCAGTATGAAACATCATGCTATGAGATAATATATTACTATCACAAACGTGAGCTCACAAGTAAAAGGGGAAAAAAAAAAGGCAGTTTTGGCTTATAAACAACTGTTGAATGTGTTTGCACTTGAGAGCTAGTGTTGAACCTTTCCTAACCCTTCAGTTATAGCTCGTACTACGCAGTTTTAAACTCGACTTTCAACTTTCAATAATCATTTGCATGTATGTATCTTCAAAGGATGGTATTTGATTTGCAACTATGTGTTGTAATGAGAGGCTAATTAACACAAATATGGTTATTAGCAAGTTACAGACATTTAAAGGACAAAAACAGCAGACCAAAGCCTATGGTGTCACAGGGATAGAGAACCTCAAGGATGAACTAACACCAGCTAAGATTCTGCCACTAACTACATTACCACAGGCAAATCCCCGACACTCTACAACTCTGTTTCCCCTTCTGTAGTGGGATGGTAAGACTCTTTTACTTCGCTGGGTAACTCTCCAGCTTAATTAAATCATTACCTTTAAATTAAAGGCACTCCAGAAATGCCAGGAAGTAGCGTCTGAATTAGGAGGTGGAGGTGACACCCTAGTGAGGCAAGGCTATTTTCATCGTCAACAGCAGGCATAGTAAAAGGTCATCCACAGCATAATTGCGAAATCACATTCCAAGCTTCTGAAGGTAAGATGACTTTTCCCAAAACTTCATTAAGGAAGAAGGTATGTCCCAGCGTCGCCGGATGGCTGAAATGCTGTAGTTTCATGGGTAATCTACAATGATTTCATTACTCCTAGTTCTCCCTCTTCCTTACTCTTTGCTTTCCTAATAGCAGCAAGATATCACGGCTCTTGAAAGAATGCTTTTTCCACAGGCAACTGTTTTCAGTATGATCAAAGACCTATTAAGAAAATTGCAGAGGATCACTTCCCTTCAAGTCAGTAGTGTTCAGCACAGTTTTCAATCTTTTCTTTAGGAGGGCCACAGTACAGGCACTCCCACTTTTTGTCTGGGATGGCTTCTCCCAAATATTCTATTTTAACATTCCCCATACACACTGGCAATTTCCAGCTCTGTGTAAACATAAGGACATTATTGAAAGATCCACTATTACTGTGCAGGCTTTTTGTTTTTAAAGTACTGGAAGAAACTTATTCTTAAACAGTAAGAAGCAGGCCAGTCCTGAGCCAAGGCCCAGTTTTATCATGTATTCCCAAAAGAGCTGCAACCTTATCACCTATTCCCAAAAGAGCTGCAACTTAGCGTCAGGTGTGAAGCTGTACACGTCCTGTATCTCAGAAACTGCACTCAAGTTCTGTCATGGAATGTCCCAGATACCAAAAGGCTTATGCCATCCTAAATTCCTTTAGCCTATACTGGGTAGTCATTAAACCAAAGCAAGGGAAACAGGCAGCTACTTCCTTGTTTGCTGTGCCTGAAAAAAAGATTACCCAAGAACAACTCATTATACGCAATGTCTTTGTATCCAGAGTGTAAACATCAAGAAATACCACATTTGCTGTTTACTTTTTAGCAATGCAAAAGCATTCACTTTTTACTTTTAGGAGCAAAATGTACTATAGGATAGCTCGGCCTAGAGTTTTCTTTCTATTACATAGGATCTCCTCATGTTGACTGAACGCACGTTATCTAGCTTCCACGTGGTTATGTTAGAAAACAGTGGAAGATACCCAGGGAACTACATTTGCAACAAAGCACTCCGTACATGATCCTTTTTTTCCTACTGACTAAAAATATACTAAATATATACTTGCATATACTTATTATATATATACACTAAATATATACTTGCTTTTTTTTATACTTGCATTTGTGACCAGGAAGACCAAAATGGTTGCAAGCAAGTTTTCAAGTAAGATAGAAGATACACTTGTAGTATCGTGCCCATAAACTGGATTGTCTGTTTGCTTATGTCCGTCTGTGATCCTCCTACTAATTGCTTTTGAGTCCACTGACCTGCTTTTGGCTAAATTTGACAGCAGGAAGAAGTCCCAAAGCTCCCAACACTTTCATTTCAAAGAAATGGTTGGGTAGAGGAGAGAGTCTTGCAAGACAAGAAGAGAAAGGTTAATGACAAAGGTCAACTCTTATTTGACGTCAGAGAACCCACAGAAGGGATCACCCTAGAGACACAAATCCTCAGGAACCAGTTTCCATTGGTTCTGTTGCCCTTCTAACACTTGTTTCAAATAGAGCTGGAACCAGAAATTAATTCCAGTTCTCACAACAGTCCACTAGCCCTAGGTAAATCACAACTTCTGATGCTACTTCCCTTACCATAACATGGCTAGTGTTGAACTCCCTTATTACGATGCTGCAACAATTCATATTTGAAATATACTTTGAAGGTCTAAAGAGTTGTATTCACTAATTATTACCTGTCTTGAGACATGAGCTGAATATTCAAAGTGCTAGCTTGATTCATATGCAAGTGCACGTCACAAAGCATGTGGTATGCATTAAGACTCAAAAGTATAAAAGCAAAGATTGCTTTTAGAAGAGACTTTATTATAAAGTCAGTTTTGAGCTCAAAACACATCATTTTTATTACCACAACTCTTCTATTAAACTAGATTTCAATTATTCTTTGTTTTGGATTAGCAGTTTATAAAACACTAGTTTGCAAAATAAATGTCCATTGACAGAGGACAAAACAATCAGGCAAAATTTGATTCTGTCCCCAAAGGAAAGTCTGATGTCTGAGATCTTAAACCTTTGATATAACATTGAAATCTAACAGGTAAGTTCCACAGGTCAGTCGCTGGGCACTGCAAGCCCAGAGCTTATCCTAGAAATATTGGCAATCATAGCATTAGGATTGGCAACACTACACCACAGTGGGCAGGCATTTTTGTCCTCCGGTCAGGCACTTTCCAGC
Source organism: Egretta garzetta (assembly GCF_000687185.1). Taxonomy (NCBI): domain Eukaryota; kingdom Metazoa; phylum Chordata; class Aves; order Pelecaniformes; family Ardeidae; genus Egretta; species Egretta garzetta. Next base: position 4,676,194 of record NW_009260614.1, read on the forward strand.
CTTCCCAGAAATGAAGATGTTTCTGCCTTCCTTTGCCAGAGCATCCCATGCCTTCTGTTCGTGCAGGCAGAAAAATCAGATGCCAAAGCTCTTGCTGAAAGTAATACAGCAAATAGGTGAACAAGATAGTGCTTTTAGAAAAAAAAAAAAAAAAAAAATAGACCGAGCATGCTGGGGTGGCAGGATAGCTTCCTGAAGAAGAAACTTTCCATGCGTTAAAGGAAAAGGTGCTTTGTAATAAATCTCTTCACTGGAGAGATTCCTATTTGAGGCTGAGGGAGCAAACTACAATTTCCTTCAGTAATAACAGATCAACCTTTTATCTTCAAGCTTCCTCCTGTAGCATACTGACTACCAGCTGAGTACTCAATACTTCCCAAGACTGGCCTTTACACTTTCTGAAGGAGCAAGCCTATCTAAAAATAATAATAAAAAAGCCACAACAGCATCAGTTAAGTTCTCCTTCCAGTCCTCCCCATCTCCCTACCCCAGACAAACAAAGACAACCTGGCCAACTTATTCTGACAACAGTGACTAGATTTATGTCCCTTGCAGCCTGTTAATGCCCTACAAACATATATTGTTTTAATGTAGTATAAACAAGTATCTGATTTAACACATCCAGTCCTAGTGATTAAAATATGTATACGCATAGAGCAAAATTTATACATGCACAAACCCCTTTATAAGCTCTGAAGATAAAATTATCAGTATTGCCAAAGAACGAATATGTATTATATGTTAATTACATGAGACAGTTGAATACCAACAAGCCTACTTCATTTCTAATTAGAAAAAGTTCAGTCATCATCTTATTCCCTGCTGTTATTGCCTGACAAGAATAAATGAGGAGTCCCCTCTAGGGACTGTACAGTAAACATCTGAATGCACGTTTGTTTGGGAGCCGAGTTTCATAGTAGTAGGAACCGCCAAGGCACTTGGTGCTTTTGCACGGTACAGCTGCTCAAACGCATCCATCAGGGAGCGCATGATTTTTAAATGTTTACCTCAAGAAAACAGAGGCTTTGCAAAGTGTAATGCAGCTGCCTCCCTGCTCCTCCTGCGCATCGCTCCACCGCCAGCCAGCAGAAGAGACCAGGCAGCTCCGCTGCCACCAACTCACGACTTCTGCAGAGGACTGAGGGACAGCCTGGGGGGTTTTTGGAGGGATTCGGCAGAAGCCAAGCGAAGGTGATCCGCTTTGGTGCTGTTTTCACCCTCAGAAACACAAGTGACCGCGTTCACCGGTTCCCAGCAGACTGCGTTCATCCGACAGCAGCTGCACCTGTCACCCGCAGCACTGACACCGTTCAGGAGATCAATCACGCGTCTCCCATCAGCCCCCAAAATCACATCAACTATCCCCCACCTTTGCCAGCCCTACCCGGCGTCGG
>NW_009260614.1:4678372-4689613 GCF_000687185.1 Egretta garzetta
GGCAGGCGGGTGGCTGTGCCGCGTTTTTATTATTCTACACTGCTGCGACAGCGGCTCAGAACGCGGTGACTGCCAGACGTGTGTTGTTGGCAGGGGAAAAAAAAAAAAAAATACCCACCCAAAACAAGGACTCAGGCACTGCTGGATCATATCTAGCAGTAAACCATGCGGGCCACGCAGGCCCAGCCCTCAGATCTGGTGTTAAGAACAAATCCGTAACAAAAAAAAAAAAAATTACTTGCCTACTCTCGCAACTCCCAGAACCACCTACAGTCACGAGAGGAGTGCTGTTGGGGACAGGACGAGGCTGTGGGGCAGCGCGAGGGCACGCCGCAGTGTGCTGCCAACCTCGCAGCTTCCTGCTTGGCCCCAGACAATTTTCCTATTGCACGGAAGTTGCTTCGGGAACAACATGCATCTTCAAAGGAAGTAAAATTGCGCCAAAGTTCCCCCTGCTGAAAACAGTTTCATCCCGCTCCCTATAAAGTTCCACCTTTGAGCTAAGAACGGCCAAGAGAAATTCCATTTCAAAAGGACAAGCCTTCAAAGGGATAAGTGTTCACAGAGTGGCTCCAGCCTGTCGTACCTGTAATAAAACTACAAAAGCTAGCTAAAAACAGAGAAATAAAATGAGTGCTGGAGCGCTAATGTACACTCATCCAAGAACAGTAGGTTACGATTTCAGATTTCCCTGTTTGTTGATCTCACCTGCAAAACTGCATCATGATTAAAGCCTTTGTCTCTGGGATACGTATTTAAACAAAACCCGTCACCTACCTCTGAGGAAACCAGAGTTGCTCACAGCACAATGCGGTGTGTGTGCGCTCAACATACCTGGCTTTGTCACACCCTTTCCCCAGAGCTCGCACCGATGACACCGGGGCCCAACTATGCCAGTAATCTGGTGAGATACTGCAAAAGGAACCCCTGGGATGCTGCTGGTGAAAAGGGCGCTTTCTGGTGAGTCAGCGTGCAATTCCATGCTGTTTGAGCAACGTGACTTTGAGGAAAGGAGCAAGCACAGTTTCTGACAGCACACGGCACTCCCAAATAGTGGTAAGTGATGGTTTTATGTTGAGAAGAGGTCTGCGCAGATGTTCCAGAGCTAGTTTCGGTAACAGGAACAACGTATCTGGATTAACGTAGGACAACATTCTGGCTGACTTGTCCAAATCTAAGGAATCATTTTTTACTCCATACCAGCATCTGCAGTTCAGATGTGACTGACATGGTAAAGGTTATATTAACAAAACTTCACATTCCCACTAATTTAAGAATTTCCAGAATTACTGGTGTACACTAATGTGGTCAAGTGACAATGCTCACCCAGAATACTCTATAGCTCAAAAGGAGAAAAAATAGGGTAGAACTGGAGGGTGGGAGGGGTGGGGAGTGACATAGCTTCACAAGGACCACACAGCTTGGCCAGCAGCAGAGGCAAAACTCATGCATTCTTTAACTTAGGCATATCAGGCACAAAACACAGCTGAGCTACAGGCTCACGGGGTTCCACAGAGGCCAGTCAAAGTATCCAGGAGCCCTCAAATGTGTATGGGCTGCTCCGAGGTCTGTTTCACTGGTTTTTTTCTACTGCTTGGGCTACCCTGGGCTTTGCACACAGAAAACAATGTTCAGAAGATGTTATGAGATTAAAAGGTAAGGCAAAATTAAAGACCTTAGTCATGTGGATCCCCTAAAAGCAACTAAGAAAGCACAGTTTTCTTAAGAAACACTAGTTTAATTTAATTTCTTTCTTTTCATTTGTAACCAATACCAAGCACACAAACACAGCTGACAATGAAGCCAGGGTGGCTTACTGCACATTCAATAACTGCCTAAAAAGACTGGAGTGTGACTTCTCCAAATGCCCTCGATCCAGCAAATCCCCAAGAAAAGAGAAACCAGCCCAAATACCAACTTACTCTTAAAGGTCAACATATATGCTCCAGAGTTCAGGCAGGCTTCCGATGGCCATCGAACACGGAGCAATGCAGGACCAAGCTGAAGGGGCTTGCAAGAACATCCTTTTATTTCTGGCACAGAGAGGAGTTTTGGTTCAGAGGCACATACAGATACAGCACAGAGGCGTTGGTTAGGCAGGAACCTAATGGACACGCAGGGTCTTACAGCCAACCCTAACACCTTTGGCTGTACACAGAAACTCACAGACAAACAGAGCAGATGCCAGTGCATCCATGTCATGAGATTTATGTAAAGGAAAAGGAGAGGGAACTGGAAAAAATGTGATGGAATCTGCTTTACTGGCAGGATGATTCATACGACTGAACTGCTAAAATCACTGGTTACTACCTCTTAAGAGGAACAGAGTAGATTCTAGCTTAGAGACCTTGCTGGGTTTTGCTGTTACAGGTTGTTGAGAGGCAATTTGATTACAGTGTGCAAGTTCTATCATGGGGAGAAACATGCCCGTTCCAAGAGCTCTAATCAAGTGGGAAAAGGCATAGCAAGAACCAGAACAATGGCTAAGAGCTGGAGTTAGAAAAATCCTAACGAACCATCTGGTTCACATTTGTTACAGAGTGATTATCCTCTGGAACAAAATGCTAAAGAAGGGGTGTATTCGCTATCCCTTTACGTCCTTGGATCCAGGTTGATTGTCGTTCTAGAAAGTGCATTACTGAACTCAAACATGAACTATTGCACTCCACGCTGAGAACTGGCTGTAATTTGATGATATAGGAGGTCAGGCTAGATGGGTTAAAGTCCCAAACCTGAAGATATGAGTTCTTACTCTGCTTACCAAGCACACAACATTTTCTGCACCTGCTTCAGTCGCTAGATTGGTCTGAGCTTAGTCTCTGGGAAAGGACATTACACCAACCTAACCTTGAAGTGGTGATTGCAAAACAGTAGCATTCTCATAGCCCTGGTGATAAAGATGGACAGCACAGCACCTTTCTAGTACTGTGTTCTGTCTAAAGCTAGGAAGCTCCTTCACACTGGGACACTACCAAGAGGTGTGTAGATACAATTAAACGCAAGTCTGAACTTAGCTAGCTCATCCTTATTCCTGATTATACATGTCATCTCTGCTCCAGAACGAGCTCTGGCCAGTTTCTGTAGATTCCAGCTAACAGATATTAGCTAGGCAGAGAATCGGCAGCTTTTCCACAGGGAAATAACGTAGCCTTGGACATGTCTCTAAAAGCACCTCAGCCCATACCCCATCACTGTCTTGTCCCAGCAACCTCAAACACAGATACGCTGTCCGGATGAGACCAAATGAAACCACGCACAAGTCCTTAACCGTGCTCTGCTGAAAGGGACTTGCAGACATCCTGCTGAGTGATCAATGAGGAAAAGGACAAATTCACTTGTTAGTAGCCCTGCTCTCTCCCAGTGCAACAGAGCTTATCCCTTCAGGGATTTTCTTCTTTTCATTATTTTGTTAGAATCTTAAAAGCTTGAAAAAGTTTGTTTTATTTTATCCTAGACTGCACTTACTGATTTTTCCCTGTCTCCAGAGGTCTAGAGGTGGTCAGTATGAGCAAAAGCACTTTTGTTTGACAACAGCTATAATCTGTCTTTGAGAAAACAAAGCCACATCTTCCGGCGCACCAAGATTAACTACAGTGATGTCCAGCAGCTGGTCCGTGAGCTAGACTTGGCTATAGGAAGTTTATGACCAGCCTGTCACCTTCTCTGCCAAGGGGCAATGACTGATCCTCTGGTACTAGGTGCCAGCAACTGCCTTCTCTCTCCTTCCCCCTTGCCAGCTGTTGCTGTGAGGGAAAGGGAGAAGGAGACCGTTTGCAGAGGGGTTGGACCACCCATGGAAGGCAAAACCCAGACCTGAGCCCTGTTAATAACCAGGTTGGACCTTACCTTACCTAATCTAAGCAGTTACTACAGCCTGAGGAACTAGACCATCAAGAGGACACCACATTGCTGTTTTGGAAATAAAAAGAAAATGCCTTTCCATCTCTAGCCCAGCTTGCTTAGATTCCAGATTCTTTCTTCAGTTAATAAAAATCTTGGGGGAATAAAAAAACCCCAAAACTTTTCATAATTCACAAAGTCACAATAATCTCTAATACAGAACTGTCAAAGGACAGAAGTCTCCCTGAAGCAATGCTTTGCCAAAATTTACACCAGTCTAGCAACCACTATTATCAGGAGCAGTAGCTGCCCACGATAGTATAACAAGTTAGACAGTAAATAATTATGACTCAAAACAACTTTTGTCCTTTTCCCATGTTTTGCTTAATCTGGTTCAAAATCAGGATTTAAACACGGGGGGGACACACACTTAAGAAAAGTAAGGCTATGCAGAACACCAAGCTACAGGATCACAAACCCCTGATTTTAGGTTATCCAGATACAAGTGTTAACCTGACCAAATTTTATGAAAGGTCATATCGTCAGGTGGTTGTCAGGGCTGCAAGAGCAAGACACAGGACAATGACAGAACTCTCTCTAGTCCTACCCATTCTTGAACTTCAAAGGGATTGCAGCTCTGCAAGAAAAAAAATTACAATGCTGCAATTACACACCTACATTCGCTTTTATGCCCACTCTATCTCCTGGCTTCTTTTTTCTTCAGAAACTTCTTAGCTTAATTAACTTGTTACTAACAATTGATACCATGCAGCAGCATTTACAAGGTCATCCAGCTCAGAGGTTTCTTGTGCGAGATGCTGTGCCAGGGAGACCTGCTGACCGTCAAGCAGACCTTCCAAACCAGTGAAGGGGGATACATGTTAGCATATACCTCCATGTTTTCCAGCAGTCGCTCTCTCAAGCAGGCTCTCTACCTTAAACTACCAAGGGAGACCAGCCTTCTAATTCAGCTATTTAAGATGTGTGTTCAACGCTCAGTGATGTGAATAACCCCCTGGTTATCACACAGTTCCCTCCATACTCACACATGTGACATCTCATTGAGGAGAGCTTTGGGCACTGGTGCACTGAAACCTGTTTGTGCAGGGTGCTGTATGCACAGAGCAACACAGACAGACCACATCACCTTCAGAACAATTTCATTAAGCAGAGAACACATGAACAGGGCCCCAAGATGCATAAAAGTTTAAAATCTCTCAGAAGGCAAATTAGGCTTAATCTCAATGTTGAAAGTGTAGTGGTGTTTTAATTCCTTGAATTCAACAGAAACATGATGGAGGCAGAGGATCAAAGGAAAAAAGAAAATCCAAGAACAGAAGTTGGCATCCCAAGGCCCAGTTCCTTTCTAACCCTTGTGCTGCACTGCTTGAAATGATAAATTGCATGCAGAATAAGCTGTATTTTCATGAAAACATTTAGCCTTTGCAACAATAGGAGCAGCTGCTCTCACCCTCCCCTACAATTCTACATAAGTGCCTGAATATTTGTTTGTGAATTTTTCAGTTACAACATTTGTGTAATGTTCCAGCCTGCCTGGCATATAATATCTCATGCCAACCAAAACTGAAAAAAAACCCCAACAAAACCAAAACCCCAAACCAAAAAAACCCCTCCAAACAACCCCAAAACCCCCTCCCCACACCCAACAAGAAAAAACACATGCAAACCCCAAACTAAAAATCTACAGGCACAGCAAACTGCTCAGAACCACAGTATTCAGAGGCAGTTGGTACAGCAGGCGAACACCACCGCCATTCTTCGCAACTTCTTACTGAATGGCCTTTGATGTTCAGGACTGTTGAACGTAGTGATCCCTCTCTGAAAGTACTGACCTTCATTATACTCAGAGGAGTCGCAATGCTCCAAATAAACGGAGTTTGCGGTCTTACCTCAGGTCCCAGTGGGGACTACAATTACTAGTATGCCACATTTTTGGCAAGTTTTGTCCCGTGTTTGGATGAAGGAGGTTGAGCCTGAACTACTGCCTCCTCCTACTAGAGGAGTCAGATTCTGCAGATGATAACATGCATATTTGCCGTTAGCGTCCCACTTCTCAGAAGAGCTAAATACTTGAGGTCTGATTAACTAGCATTTAAGAATCCATTGTGGAATGGATAGTTACAGAAATAGCATTCTTGCACTACCCCAGCATTTTAGGAAGGGACTGCCAGGTCCATGTGGGAGCAGAGGAATCCCAAAACAATAAGGACAGACCTAGCAGTTACCAATTTATAAACAGCTTCCTGGCATCGTAGGAAAGGGCTCAAGCCATGAGAAGGGGATCCTTACAAAAACAACATTAACAGAAACGGTTCCACTGTTTGTTTTTGCCCATGTGAGGACAGATAAAAGATGAGGTCACACAAAGTAGAACAAGCTGAAACTGTTCAGCTCTAACTGCATGGTTTTCTCAGTCAAGTTGACTTAACTCATTTCAAGACCAAATTTCCTCGAGTAACTTTGAAAATTCCAGCTGTAATTAGGGCTGGACATCCATCCTCCCAGACACTGTCCCCAAAATTACAATCCCAGTCTCATAACCTCATGTGATTTATGTTAATACATCATCAGGGTCACTTGAATTTCTAATACATGTCTAGGGATATGGTTTAGTGGTGGATGGCAGTGCTAGGTTAACAGTTGGACTTGATGATCTTAAAGGTCTTTTCCAACCTAAACAATTCTATTCTATGATTCTACTTCAAGTGGGCTGAAGCATTTGCAGTTACAAGAACATCTATAGCCTCAGCACCTGAAAGGCCAATCTGTGCTTTCAAAAGAGGGGTTTACTTTATTTCACACTTAGTAATTTTCATGCCTTTTCAGCATTTACAGTGAAGCCATTTGGTTTATAATAGGATATTGGGGATGCACTCTTCTGGACTAACAGCAATTACATCCTTGGACTGAGTGATTGCCTACAAATACATGGGACAGGATTCAATAACTAGGATGGAAGGAACCAGCTATTATTCTTAGTGGTTCAACAGTTTCAAGCTCCAAAGTCCACACTGGTGACTGTTCCACTTGATCAAACAAAACGGAACACACAGGGGTTGCTTCACTAGTGAGTTGCCCTGCCCAGCTTGTAGAAAGACCAAGAACATTTGTCAGAGAGCTCTTTGTATATCACAGAAAACTCTATACCATGAGCATTAAAAAAAAAAAAAAAAAAAAAAAAAAAAAAACAACAAACCAAAAAAAAAAAGGCAAAGTCATTCTTCAAAGCCAAAGCACTACTCCAAAATTAGAAAGCTGAGGTAGGCTTCTACCCAAGGTAATGGTGGTTACAGGCACTAGTGGGATTCTTTCAAGGGATCACAGTTTGAATGTAGTCAAGATCAGGGAATTTAAGAGCAATTTGAAGAACAAAAAATTATTCTGAGACCATTCATATGTCTTAAAAAGAAAGGGGAAGGAGGTGGTTCTCAATCCACTGCCTAGATGAAGTAGCATGGAGTAGGGGGTGGGCAGATTTGAACTTAAGCATATCTTTTATGAGATGGAGAGGAAAAAAAATATCAGTGAGATAGATGCAGAGTAAAGGGACATGTGCTGCCAGTTAGTTAACCGCAACTCTTTAAATTATTATCAACTACTGTTTCAACCAATCTTGTGTTCTAATCAGAGAAGCTGTAAGTTAGGCTCCATTTTAAACACGAAAGGGAACTGATCACTTAATTAAATGTTTGTTGTGATTCATGTAGGCGTGCTTACAACTGTATCATCTTCCTTGTATGCAAACAGAACATAGCCAGTGAGTAATTACCTGACCAGTGTATAGGGCTTGGTGTTTTAACAGGGCCTGTTTCACAAAGCCAAAACAATCCGAGTCCAATTAGTCAAGAGAAAAGTTACAGAATGATAACAATCTATGAAGCCACTTATTTACTGAGAAAGAGACTATAAAATACATACTATTACCATTAAAAGGACAAATTTTGATAAACTGGAATCTAGGGATAAAACAAATAGATAAGAAAACAAAAGACCACAATATTCTCTAAGTAATATTTTCATTTTCTAGTCTTTTTTAACATAAGAGTAGCATTGACAGTATACTACCTCATCGTTAGATAACGAAGTGGAGCTGTCAACAACAGACTATGCTGCAGTCTGAAGCTACAAAGACTTTCAAGTCAGAACTTCAGAGATTGTTAAAATGAGGGCTCTCTGCTCTGCTGACACGAGACATGCTGATAACTGTTAACAGAGTGCTTCCGGGAGCCTGGAAGGATGATCATGTTGTGCCAATATTTTATAAACATAAATATAGGTCTGCAGCCTGGCCTCAGTCCCGAGTAAAATAATGTAAGGGCTGACATGGGACTTGATTAATAGAGAAGCAGGGGGATCATATAATTAGTACCAATGAACAAAAGTTTACTAAAAGGTAGAACTTGCCAAAATAAATTGATTTTTATTTTAATGGGATCAAAAGTTTGCTTGCCTGCTAGAGGGTAACTGTAATGGACTTTTGCACAACACTTGACTTGGTATCACATGACACACTGATTAGGGATCTACAACAGTTTAGACTTACCATGACACATTAAATTAATTAAACCTGGCTATATAATTATATTTTGTGACTTGTTACAAGTGGAGATGTATTACTAAGTGTATTTCTGAAGGAGTCCCTCAGGAACTTTAGCTCTGTTTTAATACATTATTAGTGATAAGGAAGATAGAAATCAACAACCATGTTCCAATTCTATGGCACTTAGTAAATAAGGACAGCAGAGCTTACTGCTGGAATGACATGGATTGCTCAGCAAGCTGGAATAATACATTTTAATGTCTAGGAACACAGACCATGGGTCTTACAGGTTAAAGGATTTTACTCTGGAAAGCAGTCGCTTTGGAAAGGTGACTAGGCTGACAGTGGAGAGGTCAGTTAAAGACAAGTTCCCAGTGCAGTGCTGTAGGCAAGAGGGCTACAAACACCACAAGAACCTGGAGTAGGAAGTAAGTGATATCACCTTTCAATTGTGGTGTTGCATCTACTTCTGACACAGCAAGTACAATTTTATTGACTACCACTCAAGAATGCTGTTGATAAATAGAAGAGCACTCAGGAAACAGCTGCAAAAAAAGATGAAGGAGCTGGGAATGGTGTTTTATAATAACAGATTCAAAAAGCACAAATGGCTGTAGATTTTTAGACCAAGAGGTGATTTGCACAGGTTTTTGTGCACATACATAGGAAAATAATTCAATTGTTACAGTGTCATCTGTATGCCAAAACTGTAAAAAAAGCCCTTACCAGTAGGGTGTGAATCTACATACATACAAACAACAAACAAGATGCACGTTTATTATCTGATCTTAAGGCGCTCTTTTCTAACCTAAATGATTCTACGATTACTAATGAAGATTATTAGATGGACCAATTGTAGCAGTTTTACTTCACCAAAAATTATTCAAGTCAAAATTAGATATTTTTCCAAAACCTATGTAGTTCAAACAGGAAATAAATTTACGGAAGTCCATGGCTATAACATACAGGCTATCAGATTAAATAGCCAGAAAAGGTCCCATCTGCTCTGATAATTCATTTTTAAATATAGCCAAACTCAATTGTATATACACACACGCGTATACATGTATACATACATATACATACACACATATAAATAAGAATAAAACCTAGGGCAGGCTTTTCTGTTTGTTCAAATGCTTTTTTCTTCCTGAGCAAGTGTAAAAGGGGGGAAAAAAGAGAAGCTTTAACTACAATGGCAATTGGTGCTATGGAAGAGCCTCAGTGACAGCTATTCTTATCACTTGTCTATTTCTGTGCTTATTGATGCAAAACATAATGAACCACAATTGATGCATGGCAAAGAGGGCAAGTTTTATAAGCTTTGCTAAATAACAGAATTACAAAATCAGAACAGAGCTAGTGGGCATTGCTTAAGTGCTTAATTCTCAAGAATACAACAAACTTCTTGGGACTACTGCTTCCAGCTGGCTCTTTTTAGCAGCTAATTCTTCTAAGACAGATATATCAGGATAAGTACTGCTCATTTGAGCTGATGGAGCTGATCTTCTCCAACTTCATCCTGAAATGCAACCTGCAGCAAGACCAACCTGCAGCTCTTCTCATACCCAATCAAACAGCCACGCAAGCCAAGGCAAAAGGAACAAGGTAATACTGTGCCTACGAGTGTAGCACTGCAAACTCTTGTCACTCTCCTGTTGTTTGGGACTATCTGCCTGGACACCTATACCACAGTTGTACTTTCCTTCAAAGCAGCAGATCCCAGCTACAACTAAAGTAGTCAGGCCTCCAACAGATCAATTTTGGCTGCATCCCAGTTTACTAGAAAACACTTTGATTGCAGGCAAAGCCTCTCTCTCTTTTTTTTTTTTTAGTTAAGACTGAGCATTCATTGTCAGACTTCTTCACTGTGAAGAGGGCCAGGCTGCATATTGGAAAAGCCCACTCCAGCAGGAAGAATATTGTAAGGTCTCCAACCTGCATCATTTCCTAAATGACTCAAACAGCAATATCACACAGATGTATCCTATGCTTTATTTTATGAATTCTACACATTCACCAGTATCACTGTAAAAAACATTAAAAATAAAACCTTTACAAGCAAAGTCCGTGTCTTGCAGTAGAGGATCTGGTTGAATGCAACTGTAACTTACGTTTTCCTGCCATTCATAAGCTGCACAAACTGCCATCATCAGTTCCTTTAATTGAATTAGAGCCTGGTTGTAGAATCAGGAAACAGGTTTTCTACTCTGAGCAGAAAATGAGAGGCTGGCACATGTTCTTTCAGAATACATACATTCCACACTGATTCACAGGCAGATCAGAAAGCATTGTAGCAAAGTGTGTGTTGGCCAGAAAGCTGCCCAGTTATCCCAAAAAACAGAGATGAGTGGCATTTGGTAAACGCTGCTGGAGATAACCAGGCCCACCTTAATGCTACTCCTAAAAAATTGTTCTGTTTCCAGCCACATAGAAAAAAATATTATCTCCTGTTGGCACCAGGTGCTTTTAATGTCAACTAATTCAGTTGTACCTGCATTATTCTTTCCATATAACATGAGGCTGGAAAGGCCTTCTGGACCTCCATTTTCTAAAATAAGTTTCTTTTCCCCACAGCTCCAATTTGGAGACTCTTCTAAAGCCTCTCTTATGAGGATTATAAATTTTTATCTTGTTCCCAAACTAAGTTCATTCCTGGCCCAGTCATGCCCTTTTGCTCTTTGATTAATGCTATCCTTTAGTTTAAATATATTTCTCTTTCTATTGTTCATTCCTGTAGTGTATTTATAAATGGAATCTTGCCCTTCACAGGGTAGACTCTTTCCTTCTCTCATAAAATGGATGACTTGGAAATGGATAACCTTTTTCTGCACAGCTAA
>NW_009260614.1:4689630-4735438 GCF_000687185.1 Egretta garzetta
ATTACTAGAACTGCAATTACATTTCTCCCCATCTGGCAGGTCAGATCCATCCTTTGACTGGCCCTTACATCTGTTCTTCTCCCTCATCTGATTGTGCCTAGATATTGTGTATAGCAGAAGTGCTTGTTGATCTGTAGGTTCATAATAATACATTTGGTATTGCTGAATTTTATCCATTTCAATTCCATTACATTTTTAAATTCTTTGTAAACGTAAACCAATACAAATATTGAATAAGATCACATGTTAGGAACATCATTATTCACTACCCTCATATAATTTCAGTGCTGCCTGGTTTTGTCCCCTCTTCTATATGGTACTATTCTCAAAGGGCAGATTTCTTCAAACACTCTGCTGCTATATCCCAGTTCTTTCAGCGTGCTGGAGTGGAAACTCCTGTACTCAGGAGAAGTCCGGTAATATTTGTACAACAGCTAGCAAAGAAATTCCAGGCCTTTTCCATATCCAAGTATGTTGATTTCCTTAATCAGTTTTCCCTTTGAAACAGAAAATCTGAATTGCAAACCTACTTTTGTTTATCCTTTCATTTGATTTAAGTAGAATCAATTTATGATCACCCAAGCTAGGATAATGTTTTTCAGCAACTTCTTTATTTATTTATTCCTTAACACTTGCAAGAATCATATTTGAAGTCATATCATCGCTTGTTGATTCAGGCACAATTTGATGAGAAAAGTCTATTAGATATTATATCCAGGACTATCTGACCTTACATTTAATGGCATTTGCTCTCCAGTCTATTATCTGAGAGGTTTGTCTTCATATGCTAGTTTCCAGTAATATGTCTCCCTTTAATAACACTACAAAGATCTTATGCAGATATGATTCTAATAAGAGAGAAGCCTTCTAGCACCAACCTGGCAGAACCTTTTATCCATGCTGTCCCTTTCTGGTTCCTTGCAGCCTGTCTTGTCATTAGCGCAAGACAGAAAGGGGAGCAGTTGTCATACTTGGAATTTTCTGGATAATGCAGATGGATTTCATAGAAGTAATTTACATAACGCCCAGGTTGCAAGGAAGATTGAGAAGTTTGAAATCTCACATAAAACCTTTTATGCTAGAAAAAACAAACACCACAGCACCTGCCATTAGTTCTGTTTGCACAGCATTAGACTGCACCATAGCCAGACAACAGCTAGAAGATAATAGCTGTGAAAGCTTATTTTATTGTCACTGTTGATCCCATCCACAAAACATTTTATACCATTATCAAAAATAGGCTCAGCAATACCCTTGAATCTTCAGCTTTTGCTTATTGAAGCAAAACCAAGGCCTTGGAAGTATTATTGTTGCAAAAAGCAGACAGATCTTTCTCTCTGAAGAAACCACAACTTGTTGAATTGCAAAGTCCTTCACAATACACAAGCCACAGCACTTTTATCACCACAGAAGTAGCTGGCCCTTGATACCACATGAATGTGCCGCAGGTTTTCTTTTCCATAGAAATATTTTTAGCATTTAGGTTTTCCTTAATTTTTGGTGGACTGAACTCCCTGAGGAATGGGTGATGAAATACAATGGACTTGCTCACATCTGAGCACCATGGGAACAGCCCTGCCCTCTTCCACATCCAGCCCATGGAGAAGCGTGCCATAAAACCAATGTAATTAGATAACTGACTTCTTAAAAGGCAGCTCTCCTTCCTAGCACTTAGAAACATCCTCCTCCCACACAAACATGGTAGAATTGATTTACAGCTTGTTTGGATCACACAGGTAGGAGCTGATTTGCTTTTGTCAGTTATCACTGAAAGGGTGAGAAAAACTAGTTTTATAGGAGGCAAAACCCAAGCCATAAGAATGCCCTGCTCCATCTAACCAGCTCACCGGAGAGGTGTGGTTTTGGCACAGCATTGAGAAAAGTTATACCAGATAAATAAATGCAGTTCTGAGACTCCATTGCTGGCCATGGACAAGCCACTTCATTTCCTTTCTTCCTCCATTCAATAGTCACCAAGTAAAAGTAAAGTCTCCCTGAAGAGTTAAGGAACTAGTACCACTTTGGTGGAAACATGGTAAAAAGCCGGGCTAGCCAAATGGGTGCAAGGCTTTACACAGATAAAGCCACAGAATGCCTACTTGTTCACAGTCAACTTAAAGTTAGAAGTGTCCCCTGCAAGGCCCATATAAATATCTACAGGTTATACTTGTACAGCTTCCTCATGCTGACAATCTCCAGCTTATCCCCAAGCATTTCCAAGGGGAACTCAATGTCTGTAATCATCTTTGAAGTGATGCACTAATGCTCAAACATCCAGGCAGTCCAAATAAGATTCTAGGTGAGCATTGAGTTACTCCCTCTCTGTTTAGTCCAAGCAGCTGGAAAGCGGATGACTAGGAAAACTGTCACCACCAACCAGCATGGCATGTGTTCCCCAAATAAGTGGCAATGGCTGTGGAGCCATCCCAGTGGCATTCTACTTCCTTACATAGGAAATCCAAGGCTAGGGGACAACTTCTTCCAGAATCATCATCTGGGTTTGCAGATGTGGAAAGAAGGGATCCCTTCAGGAAGGACCTACCGGCAACCTGACTTGTCCTTCTGGTCTTTAGTAGCGGCAAAGAGCTCCAGGCTGGGTGTTCCGCAACAGGAAGGTATCTACCCATCATGCATGAGGCCGCAGACAGATCTAGCACCAACTGCGAGCCTATTTATTGAAAGGATCCTGAAAGTAGGAAGGTGCAAAAAACCCCAAAAGAAACAGAGAAAGAGTAGCCAGCCCTCAAGGAGCAACCAGAACTCATTGTACCACAGACCTAGCATAAGACTGTCAAATGCAGCAGCCGGTCACTGACAGGCTCAGCAGCAGCCTCCAGGTGAGCCACTGTCAGCCTGCCCTTGCTAGTACCTTGGGGCAGAGAGAATTCCCTCTGTGCCAGCCCTCTGCAGGCTGTAACCCACCAGCTGCGGGATAAGCTTGGATAAAGCACAGAACCTAATGGTCTTCTTACAGGGCACAGCCGCCAGGCCATGCTCCTTATCCATATATTGGGTGCAATACTCCTTTAGTCAAGGCCATCACACCAGCATATTTTCTTTTTCTGATTTCTTTTAAAAAGAAGTGTTTCCATGTGAGGGGAGAGGCAGAGTCTGCGTAGTGGGAAGGGCCTGAATGCTTTACCTTTGGGTGCAGGGTGCTTCTTCTGGCACTGCAATGACCCAGCCTGCTCCCCATGGAGAAGCTCTTGTTTCAAAGCACTGTGAGTCAAAGCAGGCTACTTCCATGGTACTTGTTTCAAGGACAAAACATTTTATAGCTTCAGATTTACATATGGGGGACAGAGAAGTAGCCAGGAGTTTTAATTAAAGTATTTGAATATAAGGTGTTTGTTAAGAGAAACCTCAGGAGAGTCTCACAGAGTTTTAGATGAAGCAGTAACCTCTCATGACAGCTCCTCTGAGGTCCCAATGGAGAAGTGCCATTGCCACAGTATGCAAAGGAAGGTACAGCGTCCCGCCCAGTGGGCGTCTGGGGTATAACAAGCCCAGGAGCACGATCATCTCTGTCATTGCAAGATTTTTACCTCACTGAGCAATCTGGTAGCACTTCCAGTTTCTTGCAATTGCCATGTTGAGACATCCGTCTCATTTTCTGTGCTCCCCCCATAACTGAGATCATACTGCAAGCCTGGAAGTAGAGATAGACTCCACCAGGTCTGTGCTGCCCTCTCCTCACACCTCCCAATGTGCACATTACCAGAAAGCACAAGAATGTGCTTCCATCTCCTAGTGGCAGCAGGACTTCAGCATAGCTTGCAAAACACTTTGCAAGTCTCTGATGACAGGTGCAATAGAAACATTATTTACTACTATATTTTCCTGGCAGCTTTCCTAGATCTTCCTTGGAGCAGATGGAGAATGAGCAGCACTAACACTGAAGCTGTGGGTGCAATCATTCACACATGACTAATACTCCTGAGTAGCAATCACTTCTTTCAGTGTGGAAAAGTGTGCTTACTATTGGTTCTACAACAGCCAGAGGCCTTCCCTTACACAGCAACCCAGAAGATACTATTCACAAGTGCTCCCCTAGGCAGTTAGGAAGGGGCTCGTCACTGCCATGAGCTGTAAGAGACCAAGGCTGAGAGTTTCAGCAAAGGAGCAGTGATGAGGAAAAATATGTGAAGTATTTTCCTCCACCCCCAGGGGACAGGTCACAATCCTATTACCATGAAGCAGGGGGAAGGGGTGGAAGAAGGCTTTGAGTATTGTAATCAAACAACCTTGTGGGAACAAGGAGATACACTGTTTCTTGCAGAATAGCATGAGCAACCAGATGCATTAGAAATCCCAAATCCTCAGCACACGACTCACCTTAAAATCCCCTCTGATACTTCCTCACCTTGCATTTCACAGCCCCTAACAGGCAGTAAGAGCACATGCCCTGTACACGAGCTAAAGACGCAGTTTGCTCAGCCTGGGTGGTCGGCGGCAGGTACAGAGCATACCTTCACAGGGAATGTTTCTCTGAGCGTAACAGTGCCCTGCATGACTGTGCTTAGCCTGGAACATAAGTAAGGGTTTCCTGGATTAGCCCAATTTTCTTGTAAAAAGTGACTGAACAAATAGAAAGTGGGAAAAAAAATACACAGAGCAATTTGAAAACATTCGTACAGTGAAGACTGTTGTTACACCAGCTCAGTTGCAGCATTTAAATGCGTATCCTGGTGTATGCTGGCATTCCTTTCCCGTGTGGACGGGGTTCCCATGCTCTGCAGTGTCCTCTACCCACTGATTTTGTTGTGGCCATCCCAGCCAGGCAGGCAAGCAGAATGCCTGTCACTTGCATCTGAGCCTCATTGTTTTGCTCCAATGACAACGGTGGGAATAAACACCTCTTGCAGCTCTGAAAAAGGACAATGCAAGATCTGTTTGTATTCTCTGCTTCCCTTCCCCCTTGGCATCCCTCCAGCCTTTGAAGAATGGAGGTGACAAACTGTCCTTCTGCAGGGAGAGGTGGGATGGGGCATTGCCCAGGTCCTGTGCTCCCGCATAACCCCATCATGGTAGCTGCCCCTTCAGAGGGCAGACACCCCCCTCTCCTGGTGGATGGCCACCTGCCACCTTCAGATCCCCTACCCGCACGGTTGCATAAGGACCAATTTCCCCTGTCCCCTGTCTTCTGCCCATGGGAGGTAATCTGACAAGCACAGACTGACTTCTCTGCATATAACTAACACGCTCCAGATGAAAAGCAAAAACAGAAAAAAAAAAATAGAAGAGAGCATCTAGTAAATGTCTTCCATCTATGCCAGATAGCCTTCACCCTGCAGTTGAACCTCAGGCCAGGTTAGTTTGCAAATATTTCTAGGTGAAGGAAATGCTTGGAGATAAAAGTGTTATCTACATTTCAGTCCACTCCAATGGATGGTGGGGCCCCATTCTTCTCCCCCATACCACCTCTCCCACATATGGTGAAAAACAATCTCTGCCACATTGTGCTTCACGTGAATGAAGAAAATACAACGTGCAGTAGAAATCCCCACGTGACAGGTGGGGGTCTGTGGCACAGAGCAATCAGATGACTTGCTAAAGGTCTCACTGTAAATCTGTAGCAAAGCCAAGGACTGAATGAAGATGTCAGATGCCAGTAACACTCCTGTGCTTTCCCCAGGGGGAAATCAAGGCTATCAAAATTCACCTAGATGACACAGGTATGGAAAAAAATACCTTCCCTGCCAAATTCTATCCTCACCTCCATTTTTCAGAAGGCTTCCCCATCCATTCCTCCCCTGACCTCTAGTGGTTTAGGCTTTGTCTGAAGTAGAAGAGTGACTAAGCTGAAGTGAAAAGTGACTGTGCTAGTTCTGGCCCAGTAAAATGCAGTCTCTCTCTAGTAAAAACAAGTGTATAAACAGAAAGCAAATCCCAACAGCCGCCAAGTGTCATTGGAAGCTATTGAGTTTGAACTAGACAAGCCTGGTTTCTTTCTACTGTTTGTAAGCCTGTTTCTACAGAAAGCAAAGAAGGTTTTTCAGAGGAAATATTAACCTTGGGTTAGCCCTTCCTATGCTCAAGCATATGCAGGTTTCTAAGGAACCAGTGTGATCCTCTTGCAGACTAAACATGGGAGGGGGAAGAATTCAGGAGGTGCCTACAAACCCAAATACAGGGACAGCAGAATGTGGGACAGTCTCCTTGGAGACATGCACCAGCACAGTAGTAGCCAATTAAAACAATCATGTTCCCATAACCCAGATGTGATTGCCTATAAAATGTCCTTGCATGGGTAAATGGATAAAAACATATCATGCTTTAGTTTTGAGCTTTCGGGGTGGAGGGTGCCATTAGATATACAAAGTACTGTTTGTTGCTGCATTAAGCACATGGGATACTTTGTAAAGTCTGGATACTTTATGAAGAAATAAGACTTGAACCAGAACATGACTGATACTCTGTTTCTTTAATGAATTATGGACTTCTTGTAAAGACAACTACGAGGTCATTGTGCCTTAGCTCTAACTGCTATACAACACAAATACGGATATGCCAATAGAAAGCCAGGAGCTACTAAAGGAATGTACACATTTTCAAAAGGAGGATTTGCTCCATCTAATTGAACTTAACATCATAACTTGGGCCAAAGCTTCCTCTTCCATTTCATGTCCACATTTCAAAAAAAAAAAAAAAAAAAAAAAAAAGGCAAGGAAAAGAACATATTTCCCCTTCTATCGCTTCCTGTACCTTGGCCACTGCAAACAGAGCCCAGACAAAAGAAAAAGTCTGGTTCACCTATCCAGATAACTTGGAAATAGTCAAAACACGCTTTTAGCTGTGTCATTCTCCTGTTGTCCTGGTCTTTAGGCCATTCAGGGAGTGACTGCCACTGCTCTGTAAGGGATCCAATGCACACCTAGTCCTATATGCTAAATAATTAATACTGAACATGTTTACAAATTGAATTTTCCTTCTGCTGTCTCCACGTATTTCACTCGTTGATGAGGAGGGACCTCACTGGGCTTTTAAGCACAAAAACCTCACCCCAACAGCTGATCTTGACAGCCTGCACTGTGAGGAGCAGGGGAACAACTCACACAATAAGCCTTACAGGAGTATTGGGATTGCTCCCACTGGTGATGCTGCCTCACAAGTCTATATAGATAGTCCCTGCCAGGCCAGGCGACTAGTAGCCCAGGAGCCTGATTTGGGTACTAAAGTGCTGTACCTTTGATGAAATACACCATTTCCTACCCAGTTTCCTCAGCAGCCCCATTTCAGGGTAAAGAACAAAGAGGATGCTTATCCTCTTCTAATTGGAAGATGGCAAGCGCTTTATAGATGCTGCTGGATGCACTGGTAAGTGCTATTTCTCTCCTGGGAGTGCTGCCTGTATGCCTGCTGTGATCATTTAAATGG
Organism: Egretta garzetta; assembly: GCF_000687185.1. Taxonomy (NCBI): domain Eukaryota; kingdom Metazoa; phylum Chordata; class Aves; order Pelecaniformes; family Ardeidae; genus Egretta; species Egretta garzetta. Next base: position 4,697,008 of record NW_009260614.1, read on the forward strand.
ATGAAGGCGTAGGCTGGGTTTTTTGGAACTGCCTTACGTATATGGGCTTCCATTCACCTACATACAGCCTCTGAGCTCTATCTTCTTTTCAGGCTAGTGCCAGTATGAGAAGGCTGTTAGGTTATAGATAGCTAGCTTCTCTTTTAGTTAACAGAACAACAACAACAAAAAATTGCTTAGAGACAACCCTGCCTTTTTAGTTTCTTTTTTCCAGCAGAAAACTAAACCAAAATAAAATTTCAGTAGAACACATTTTAAAACTTGTTAAATCTAAGTAAATTTCTACACTGTGCATTGTTTTCAAATGAAAGGTGTTTTCCAGCCAAAAGAACAAGTTCAGCAACTCAGACCTGCATTTTGAGGAAACAAAGGTATTTTTAGAGTATGCAACAGGAGCGTGGTACTACTGGAGGGTTACATGAAGGCACAGCATACTGCACACTAATTAATTTGTCTTAACATATCACACTAAGATATAATAAGGGCAGAATACTTACAGCAGCATCTCCAAGCTTTCTCTGAATGTAAGTCCCCATTCGACTGAGAACCAATAGTTACACTTCAGTTATTTTGGATCAGTATGTTACCAACCATCTCAGCAGATCAGGCAGAGCAAACTGAAGCATCTAGAAAAAGCAGTATGAGCTGATCTGGAATTAAACTCAGTTGACTATGTAGTTCACTGCCGTATGAAACACTAGTATTTATGCTTTTTTCTAGCTTGAGTCCTGTAGTGACTCTCAGTCTTCTGCACGAACAGGTATCTCCCCTCTAGTTATGGCAGAGGCATAAAGGTCTTTGGATCTAAGGAAAGAAAACATTAAAATAACAAGCTTTCCATTAAAATATAGCTTTCCATATTTGAAGCACCAGAAGGTCCCTAACTGGGTAACCGGCCTTGCAAGAGTTAAATTCTGCTCCTTGCAGAAACACTTGCACACCTAACCTTCATGACCAGTGTTTCAGGGTAAAACCATAAGTGATGCTCTTACCCAAGCTCTCCTCCTTCTGCCAATGCCAGCAGAGACTGCTCATTGCTCCCTCTGCTCCATTAGCAAAAGCAGTCCTTGCAAGAGGAACAGGGGCGTGGGAAAGATTACCACAGAAATCAGCTCTCTGCTTTTTCTAACCAGGAATAGTTCTAGGTGGTCAATGGCTCATAATTTGCTATTGACCTAGAAATATATTCCTAATCCAAGACCAGGTTGGATGGGGCTCTGAGCAACCTTATCTAGTTAGCGGTATCCCTGCTCACTGCAGGGGGGTTGGACTAGATGACCTCTAGGGGTCCCTTCCAACCCAAAACATTCTATGATTCTATGAATAATCTCCTTGTACAGAGGATGCAGTAAAGAGCAAGAGAAAGGTGGGCAAAGCTGGGAAAAGATGTTTTATTACTTAGTAACAGGCAAATTAGGTCCTCCCTGTTATTTTTAACTCCAAGGACCTGCTCTCCTTCCCAGCTTCAAATCTGGAGTTTCAGCCAAAAAACAGATCCCAGACTACCTTCAGAGCCCTTACAGGTAATGCCTAAAATATTAGGATAGCAGCAGGAGTCTGCATGCACTTGTCAGTAATGCTAAGAATAAAACCATTTGCAGGAACGAGGATCTGTTTGCAAATGGAGAGGGCAAAAATTTTCACCTAAATTTCTTTGCAACCAGTCTTTCAGACTCTCTATGTTCCTGGCATCATACTATGTTTCCTAAAGCAAGGAGAAATTATCCTCCACAAGAAAATACAATTTCTGATATCAGAATAAGAGACACGGGTGGAAGCTGACGCAACAGCCATTCAGTTTTCTTTGAATTGCACGTTAGTCACATACCCGCAGAAGCTCCAAGTGTCATACAGGACTTAGAAAGTACAATTTAACACCAGATACATAAAAAAATAAATCATCCAGGCAGAGGGGTTGGGTGTGTGGATAAATACAAAGTATTTCAGTTTTTCTACAGAAATTCTGCTATCTATTAGAAATAGAAAAGTTGCTTAAAACTATCAGCTTTACAGCAATACTTTTTTATTAGTCTGCCTTCATCCATGAATGTTCCCAGAAGACATTGCCATTTTCAACTGTCTTCTACCTAACCCACTCAGATGGGTAAGAACAACTTATTCTCCCAAAAGCTAAATTTGCTTGCACACAACTTAATCCTCAGCCCACGTTTGCAGGAGTGGAAACACAGCCAGATCCTTCAGGCATTTCCAGCTGACATTGTTGAAATCTGTCTTTTTTGTGACCATCCTGTAACTTACTGTCCCTAGCTCTGGGATTCAGATGTACAAAAAATTGCCAAACACCTATCAGTCCCCATTCCCCCTAAGACAAGCTGCTCTGCATCATGTGTAGAAACCCAAATAGCCACTTGCCATTCCTAAAACATCTAATTCCTGCCCTGGCTTGTATTGTGGGGCTCTTCTTGGCCAAATGTGCCTTTTGAAAAGGACGAGTCAACTCGCACTTAGGGCTGAGTGACATTTTCATGTGCTTTCAGTTTTGTTTTCTTGTCTGCTTATTTTTTGCCTAGGATACTACTTTGAAGCAATTAAAATTATTTATTTAGGTTAAAAGTAATATCAGTTATTTATATGGCTTTTTACATATCCCTGACTTGAGCAAGGGACGGATAGAAATGTCACCACTCTAAGAAGCGCTCACAGTTTAGCAGCTGACATATGGCCCGACTGCCTGAATCCAGTCCCCTGCCACGAGGGCAATCATGCACTGGAGATTCGGTCCAGAGGGATCCACAGTACTCACATTGCACACCCCTCCAAGGCAGGCCCCAAATTTGACAACAAGGTTACAACTGTCATGTGTCACAAAGACCACAGAAAAGACCAGTCTTTTCAAGACTGCAAGTCTCTGGTTCCTGAGAGGGCACTGCTGAATTAGTAGTGCCCTGATGGTCCTAGGAAATTGCCATGCTACGGGGGAAACAATCTCCAACAGTACCATTTAAGGTACTGGAAACTGATAATCAGTTTAACCTTGAATACGACAGGAAACATCATCCACACGTAAAAGATTTTAGCATCACTCACAGCAAGAGATTTAGGGTGTGTCTGTACACACCTAACTAGCTAGCGGATATCTTGATTTCACAAAGAGGATCTACAGAATTAGATCAGTTAATGCTGCCAGTAATGTTTCACTGCAACAAATTACCATAGAGACCCCGACTCTGATCCAATCATCACATCTATGAAAAGACTCCCACTGGCCTCATTCTTTAAAGTCAGACAAGTTCCCTGAAACTTTAGCCTGGAATTTCTCTAAATGCACCTAATGGGAGCACATACCTCAGTCATTAACACTTTAGAAAATACCGCTTCTTGCAAGCCATTGCATTTTGTTACTAGACCTCATTTCCCTGCTGCTTTTTACACGGGCTTCATTACCTTAGCTGCTGTCCAGCTCATGCTCTTGGATGTACTTAACCCCACTAACAGCCAGTGACATTGGTGCCCCCATTTTTGCAACGAGGGCCCAAGGCACAATGACCACGTCTCCATTGTACTGGGGAAAGAGGGAGGCGCCTTGCTAACTTTAGAATAACTGGGTTTAAGAGACTCAACGTTATCAAATATGAATATTGCAGCAGAGTAGGGCTTCTCCAAATCCTATGCAAATCGCTACTTTTGTTTAACTTTCTGCCATAATTCCTTAAAAAAAAAAAAACCTTGGAAGAGAGCTTACTGAGTCCATTGAGGAGTTTTCCAGGAGGAAATTGCTGGCAGATTGGATGTCATTGTGGGGATACTGCTATCTCTTCAACATGTACAGTTTATCAGCACAGAAACATACAAGGAGACCAAATCCAACAGGCAGAATTAAGAATGTAGAAACAATTTCCTTCTCACTTTTCACACTCCCGGGGGGTTCTCCTTCAGATCTACTTTGACATGATTACTTTGGGGTTTAATGCCAGTAAGGATAAATTTAATTGCAATCTTACTATTCCCTCTGAAATCATAAGGGATACCTGTAAATAATTTGAAGGAATAATCTTTTTCACTGCACTTTCCCATAAAGGAAACCAATGAGGGAAGAACCATCCATACATTGGTGTTGATAATGTCCTCCAGAGAGGTGTTCACTTTATACCAGAAGGCACCGGACTGGATTTCATCCTCAGTAGTGTTAATTTACATGCAAGGCTCCCAAAGACTGGGTTTGGGAAGGCTTCCAGCAAATTAAAAGATTCCCTGTGGTCACTTCAAAGTGGTACACAGTGATTATTTTTCTCTCTCTTAAATGATGAGACTGGGGTTACTCTAGGTATGCTGCCAAATCCCATTCATTTATCTTTTTACCATCTGTTTCTGGTAACTTTTGTGTGTGCCAGTTTGGATTTTTATTACCCGTAGTTAATGCAACTATCTGGGAGCCCCTCCCTGTCTATCCTCCACTCCCTTTTTTCCAGTCCTGAGCAAGCAGTAGTGGAAAAGGAGAGAAAAGAAGAGTGATCCTATTATTCACAAGATGCCTCGACTTAGCTCTCTTACTTAATAGAATTGCATAAATGGGTTATGATAGCAATGCATCAGTTATTAACATACCATGATTGTATTTCAAAAAGTTTTCCTGTTCATAAAGTATTTTTGATTACCCTTCAATTTTCTTGCTAATAGCTATAGTCTACCACCCTTCCACAAGTGGAACTCCTTCACATTTACAGGGAGATGCATGGAGTGGCATCATTGTCATCAAGACAGAAAAGACCTAAAGAAATCTTTCTTTTTTGCAGTACCCCATCCAGAGTATCTTCAAGACAGAAGTCATGGTATGACTTTCTGCACTATGAAGGCATGGTTACAAGGACCCACAAGGAGTCACTTTTCTAGATCAAATTAGCCCAGCAAAAAAAAAAAAAAAATGTAAAAAAAGTGTAAGGTGAAACAGGGCTACTGGATCCACACAAGTCCAAAAAAAAAAAAAAAAAATTATGGGGATATCCCAGTCACAGAACACCAGCCCCGGAGGGGGACATGGCAGGCAGCGCACGTTTGGCAGCTTTCTTTTAACTCTTTGGCTGGAGTCCACAGAGCTGTTCACATCTTTGTGCTGGCTGGAAGAAAGAGGCCCCGGTAAAGCAGGGCCAGTAAGAGGTACCAAGGGTGAACTCTTTGAAAAATAAATGCAAAACAAATATATGAAACGCTCCTTCCTATATGTAATCTTACTGCCAGAGAGTTAATAGAGCAGAGTTAGCCTGCTAAGTGTCTGGTCTGTAGCACCAAGCTGCTCCATCTGCTTACAGAGTAATGGGGCACTCCAAGCTGGAGCAAGAAAAACCCCTCAGATTCAGATTTGATGGAACTTCAGCAAGACCTTGGGGTCACTGCAGCGTTTTAGGTTTTGGAGAAGCTGCTGATCATGCTACAACAGACAGCTTCATCCTCCAACAAAACCCATGTGCAGACAGCCAGAGGAGCGGATACATTTATTTAAAAAAAAAAAAAAAGGAAAAAATGAAAAGGTATAGCTGCATTTACTGGTGGAAAACAGCCCACATGGCAATTCAACTCTAGTTTCCCTTCTCTTGAAGGCTACAAGCATGTTCTCACCCCACTAAACATAAATAGAAACACTGCCAGTGCAGAGCCTTACTCTGAAAACAGAAGTCTGAAAAGGAATGCTGGTAGAACAGTAGATTTCTCATGGCATTTTGTTTTGATAACCTTTGTATACTTCGTGACAGATATGACAGCTCTTCCTCAAACTACATGAAGCTTTCATATAGTAAGGCAGAAAGGTAAGAATAAAGTTTACTGCTCATCATGGAATTTTGGATTTTTATTTTTTTTTAAAAAAAAAAAACCTGAATTCTGCTTACTATGAGAAGCTACTTACCAAAGCCAGTTGCAAGCTGTGAATTGTCTGTATTTAACTCCAAAAAGCATAGCTAGTCTTGCAGGGCTCAATTCATTTGTGGGAAGCCATGATGAGGATGCAGCTATCTTTTACAGGTGACAGTGATACCTTACCCTCAATAGCCACAAGCATTCCGCATTTCCAAATCCCTTACCACTGCCCAGCAATATGATTCTCTTGGCATTAAGTACTGATATTGAGCAGTTTTAATATAAAGAGACTAGTACAACTTATGCAGCCAGCAAATTCTTGATCTTCCTTAAGAAAATCCTGTAAGTGTAGTAAGTAACATTTAATTAGGTGAGTAGAGGGAAGGCAGAAGTAGTCTGCACTGGGAGAAGAGAACAGAAAATTCCTACCTGGATAGGTAATAGGAATAAGGGAATAGTACAAGGGCAGTTGTTGTCTTTTTGCTATTCGAATGGCAAAGAGCATTGGGCAGTTGCCTGGCCATTTTACTGAGTTGCAGGAGAAAATGGTCAGTGAAGAGAAGCTGCCTGGCAGACTACAGGTCTAGACCTCATGCTGAGTTTAGGTGTGGTACTATGGTTAATTGTGCATCTCCGCCCTTAACAGGAAAAGTGAATTAGTAGAGAAGTAGAAAGGGAGGACACAGTTTGCCCTGAAGGCTAAGGCAGCAACTATCCTCTTTTGCTACGCAATAAGCACAGGGGCTAGCAAAAGTGCCACACACGAGCACAATACAAAGATTTACAGAATACATGCTGTTGGAGCTAATCAGGGTTTTGCTAAAATATGTATGTGCACTAAATAAAATATCAAGTGATATAAATACATCTCTGTCCCAATTTATTCTGCTCTGTCAGGAAAGCACAGCAGTCTACATAGCTTCACAAGGGCTTTCTTTTGCATGACACCGAACTTCAGTCCTGAGCTGTTTTACTCCTTACAGCTACATGACAGGAGCGTTCTGCTGACAGATATCGATCACATTGGGTGTTTCCACACATCCGTCCCTGTTAAAGTCCCAATCTTGCACTTGCAAGGGACTGTCTGGGAGCAGATTTCTCTTACACTGCCAGGAAGCAGGGTGCTGCCAGACAGAAAGCAAACCAGAGCTAATTCATCCTCCCTTGCAGAAAGCTAGCTTTGCCTTTTCCTCAAGATTGAAGGCATTTTGGATTAACAAGTTCACTTCCACCAGGATCCTTCAGGATTTTTCAGACAAAGGTTATCTTAGGGTTCCAAAACATGAGTTATTGTTTAATTTCCTTTATGCTGATGGAAAAGATCTAGGTAGAACTGCACCCCCCAGGACACACCATCCTCTCTCCCTAATGCTTGTGCCTTTGGCACATTTGAGTTTCCAGCGAAGTCCAGACCATCTCTGACACGATGTTTTCCTAGCACCGGGCGCCATCTATTACTTAGTACCAGCAGGCTTCTAGCCACGCAGAGCAAGGCTTCGGCATCTTTTCTTAAACACATCAGGGCAGAATTGCAGCTTTTGATCACTTTCACACATGCTCCATCCTCATGAAGCACACCCCAAAGCAGCTGTCCTGGTGGAAGGAGGAGAAAGGAGCAGAGTTCAGATTAAGTTGACTTGGCTCTTTCTTGATAGAAATAGCTGTCAGGGTCCATTTGTGATTTATGAGCAGGGTCAGTTTTAAAATACGAAGGATTAAAACCCATAAGATCAATATTATATAGAGATACAAACCCCACTGAAAATGGGTCAGTGTTTGCGGTACCAATAGTACATCTGGTAGAAAGAACATCATTCTCAAGTTAACATGTTATTTTTCCTCTAACTCCACCTGGTTGTTTTGGACAATGCTGTCCCTGTCCTTAAATACCTGCATAAATGTCATTCACAGGTAGGAGTGGCTGTTTTGAGTCACTGCACTGTCATCTGTACTTCTCCAAGGCAAAAATGTGATGCAAGGGAAGATGAACATTGACTCAGGCTCTATAGGTTTCAGATTAGAAAAATAAGATCAATGTTTTTAAGTAGTTAGGAAGTATTTTTGTTGCATGGTGTCCATGCAGTTTTACATACTGATGAATGACTAGATGAAGGCAAAAGCAAATCCTGTAAGGTGCCAGGCAAAAATCTCATGGATCTGAACTTACCAAAATAGGGGGCGATACAGCCAGGGCCTTTTTACCAGTTTTGAACACTGGGAAATGTCAGAACACTCTTGACAGAAGTATTCACCCCCTGAGCTTGCTTGATACTTTTTACGTTACAGGGTCCTGTTCTCTTCAGTACTCCAGCTGGCCTCAGCAAAACTTCACTAACAGCAAATTTGGCCCTCTGTATTTAATAGCAGATTTTCTATTCTTCTCATGGCCTATCCCAAGGGCAATAACTGGCATTTTTGTTAAGTATCTTTTGATCTGATGATTTGACTCTCACAGATACAGCTTTATGAAACTGCAATTTATCTGCTTTTCCAACCCGTGCAATATAGGGGCGTATTACAGTGTTTCAGACGATGCTTGCTGCCACACGTCATCCTTTTTAACTGTGGCTTTTGAGGGACTGGTGAAATCTAAGTTATTTGATGGTGACAGATGTTAAGGTGAGCTTCCCAGAGTAATCACAGGAGTGCCCACGTATACCATAAGGTTCAGAAGCAGAGGGATTCAGATACAGCTTTTCTGAGTCAGAACTGGCATTCTCAAGGTATATCCAATTTTTTTTGAACTTAAATTCAGTTTGTGAAACCTCTAGAGCGTGACAGAAGAACAGAGTTGTTCATATTTCTTTTTGTATTAGTGCTTAGATAAGAAAATGCAGCAGGACTTAGTCACTTTGCCTCTCAATGCTCAAAGGGAAGCAATTTGCTGAGTAAGAACATGTAAGCTTTCTATAGTCTATTTCCAGAGAAGAATTAAAATATAAGGAGAAAAGTCAAATGAATTAGAGGGATGAATACCTTTCTGAACCTTTTTTTAAAGTCTAGAACAGACAAAAGCCTTCCAAAAAAAAAAAAAAAAAAAAAAAAATCAGTCCTCCCCATCAGTGAGGTATGGGGAAATGACAATCTCTCTAATCTCCATACAATTACACTACACTACTCCTACACACCACATGGAAACATGCATATCTAGTTGTCCCCAGCAATTTAAGAAACTCATTTCAAAATAAGCTAGGATCTGTAGAAAGTCTTTGTCTGTGCTGCCAGTTTCTTTCAGTTTTCTGAAAGAAATGCTCAGTCGTCCATGCCACTGGAACAGGCTTGCTAACCTCAACTCATTTGGGAAGAAAACCTGTTAATGAATTGGAGTGGAAGGGAAGCAATCTGTGCAATACTGAGCCGCGCTTCACTTCAGTCTGTCACGGCACTGTCAGCACAACTGCTAGACCCATTTGTTAACAACAGGAGTGTCCAGGTTACGCCTAGGCAGAGGTGGCTGAAGAACCCATACACAGAGCATTGCACCATATACTGAAGTGCTGAACCTGGCTCCGCATGTTTAATGAGACTTGCTGGCCACACATCCAACCCCTTTGGCTACACACAGCGTTGTGCTTACACATCCCACGCTCCTTTCCACCCGTAATTCAGACCCAGTGCACTGTTCGATTCGTAAGAGGAAGCAATCGACTGCCCTGTGCCCCCACCCCCCCAAAAGGAGCAAAGTCTCAATGCCACTAACTCTTCATGCGAGTGGGTACATAGTTGTGCAGGTTGCCCAGCTCCAAAGCTCATGAAGAACAAATGCCTCTTGCCACCTTCATTCTTACATCCCAGTACCCGAGGGGAAAAGAAAGCTGCAAAAACATTTGACATCTCTTCTCAAAGGCATATGTGGAATAACTCCTGCTTATAGTAAATCAGCTTTGCATGGCTCTTGTACACTCAGGCTGGGCAAGTATTACATTTGCATGAAGTACATCTACCTCCAAAGCAGATCTTGGCCCTTTACACCACAGTTACCACTTGCTGCACTGACAATAGCTTGAATATTTCTAGACTGGTATGTCTCCTCGCTTTGTTCAACTCTCCTGCTAAATAAATTGCAAAGAGAAGAACCTCTTGCTTTGATTTCTCTACGGATAGGAGGCTGAACTGTCTTTATTATTATCAGGCACATGAAATTATAGTGACCTGAAAAGTGGCTGCCATGCTTTAAAGCATGAAGACACATTCTGTACTGACTTTACTATCCAAATAAATTCCTTTCAGCTATTATTCATTCTAGCTAAGTCAAAGTTAGGGTAGAAACACCCACCCAGACTGCCATCGTGACTCTGCTTCTGGGAGTATGCCAAACCTGTAGCCAAACTCACGGATGCTGTGCTGTCAAAGAGATTGGGCGTAAGGCAACCCAGTGTCCAATGCAAAATATTTCCTAGCCAGACATATAAGCCTTCAATTTCAGTGACTAGATCAGCCACAGCAAATGCCATGCTGACAGCATAGGGGCATTACTACGACTGCGGCTTTAAAACTGGGAAAGAAGTGGTACATTCAGCCTCAGGAACTGTTCAAGGCCTTGTACTCTAAACTGGACGGACAGACATGTACCATGACTGAACAGCACCCAGGCAAGGATGGCAGAAGAGTTTCACATTAGCTTCAGAAATCCTGTTACCATTGGAAATGGAATCAACGTTACCAATGATTTTCAGAGATGCTGACACCAAGTGTTTTGAAGATGTCACGCTCCCACACCCCCATTTAGACCAGTTGGAAGGGTATTTTATGTCTTTGTACTACTGGCCCTAAACATCTGAACTGAGAGCAACAATCCGCATTACATAAATAAAAAAGGTGCTTAGTGTTCATCAGTACTGACCCAAGTTGGCTTTTAGTGGAGATTTAGATGAAAGCTCACCATCAGCTAGAATGTCTGCTGCCCAGCTGAGTCCTTCTGAGCACAAGTCTGAGCTATGAGACTAATTTCCAAAGCCACCGAGAGGATTTTATCTGGGGCCTATTAGCCATTGTAGCAGCAGGAAGTAGATTACCATGGAACAACTCACAAGAAAATAGCTTAGATTTACTGTACAGCTGAACAAACTGGGAAATTAAGTAGCCCCAGGTGTAGCGTGAGTAAGCTCCTTGTAACAGGAAGCAAGACAGAGTGAAAACTTAAGCAGGATTGTTTCCAGGAAGGTGTGTCTCCCTCATTTTCCTACAGATTTAATAACTATTTAATATTAAGAATTTTACATTTTATCCAAATTTCTGCCATAATACTATGTGTATATAACAAATAAGCTTTGACTCACTACATACATAGATAGAAATAAAGCCATTTACAACTAGTATTGTGCAGCTGTAGCAAATTACATTCCTGTATGCAAACAATTCTTTACCAAAATATTTATGTGCCTGCTGTAGTTTGCACTATCTTTACGAAATACTACTAAGTCTCGAATACACACATAAACATCATCGTGTGTGGATCACAGTCCTGCACTGTCATGATGGCATGATGCTAAATGATCATACAGTGTTGAAAACTCAGTGAGGTGAGAGGTCTGGTTTACATACTTCTAGAGCAGAAACCAACAGGGGGAAAGAGAAGAAAAAAAAAAAAAAAAAAAAAAAAGACACCCCTTATAAAAAAAAACCCAAAGGGGGAAAAAAAAAAAAAAAAAAAAAAAAAAAAAAAAAAGACACCCACAAGCTTTACCATAGCCTGTAAAATGAAATAAATAAATCAAGGGAAAGATAATCAAGAATGTACAGCACTGCGCACTAAAGACTGCATGACATGGGTGAGCAAACACAGTGAAATACTCCCAAGAGCTCTTTGCCCTTCCTGTAGTGCAATCCACAACCTTGAATAAGGTTCAGATACAACTCCCCTACACATGTCTGTGAGGGAGAAAGCAGCTGGGAGGCAAACCCTTCGTCCTGTGCAGGAGCCACCAGTATTGTAACACCTTTTGCAAGGTAAAGCATGATAGGGAGCTGCCGCTGCCAGCCCACAGAGTACAGGCAAGCCTACATGTGGTGATTTCCTTTTCCACCTCCCAGAGCTCACTGGTAACTCCTAAAATGGTGCAGATCTGGAAATAGCCTGCACTAGCAGGAGCGCCAGCATTGCTTACCTCCATCTGTAGCAACAGACTCAGGATGATTAAGCCACAGCATGATCAGTGTGTTGGCTCCGGGGCAGCAAAACTGGCACCTTTTACCTCAGCCTGGACATCCTAACACAGCTCTGCAAGTCTGTCTGAGGAACCTCCCTGCACATAATGTCCCCAATGACATCTTTAAGGGACAATGGACTTTTGTCTTTTATATAGCATAATTGGCTTGTCCATTTGGGAAAAAAGCTAAATGATACTTTACTGCCACGCTTCCCTTCCCCATGCTTTCAATTTCCACATACATTTGCAGATCTCAGTTGCCAAACAACTGTACTAGACCAAAACTCAGAGTCTTTTTGAACTAGTCCTAAAGAGTTCTGCTCATGTTTAAGCCATAAGGCAAAAAAAATCCCCAAACTCCCCAAACCAACAAAACTCCCACCAAAATTTAAGTGAAGAAAAATCAGCACTACTTCAGTACTCGCTAGTATTGTGCGGTAATTACTTGATTGCTGCACAGTACCAGGACAAGATTTGAGGGAGCCTGGATGTTTCTCTCAGGTCAGAGGTGATGGGGTATATTAGCTTTGTTAGTTTTTTTTTAATCTAAGAACTGGAGCATGCCCATCTAGAAAGGAAAGATGATAGGACTTGCACACTTACATCAGACCATTTTGTTCACCTCCCACTGATCACAGGACAGCAGGAGTCCAGCATCCCCATAAAGCCCACCTCTAAGTGTCTGGCTTTAGCCATCCAAGTTTGAAAGTGGCAGCCTATACTGAGAGTGTGTGAAGAGTTGAGCACTTCCGTTTTTCTCTTATTCAGAACCGTATACTGGAACAGTTTTACGGTCATTAGCAGAGATACCAATCAATGGCCAGTTAATATATGCATTTGATTCAAGGTTTTGACCTGGAGATGGCAGGAAAACATATACATTCTGCCTCAATTTCTGGAGAAAAGCCATTCCAATACCTTAGCACACAAAACCCAATCTAGGATCACTTAGAAAACAAGTCATTCTCCTGTATAGCATCCAAGTTCTGGGGGCTGCAGCTATGAAAACATACCCACCGGGACAAAACAGGCTGACTAAGATCCAGGTTCTGACCAGACCAAGTGCATACAACTGAACTGCCTCACTGCAAAGAAATAATCCCCTGACTTCTTGGTATAAGGAAAAACGTGGGCTGAATGCCTCACTGTAAAAAGGAAACCTGGATGCTGCGTGCAAACTTGCTCTGTCTCTTTGTCAGATGAGAGACACCCCATAGGGCCAAGAAAACCAGTCAATAGCACATGGTGTTTGCTCACTAGAAATCAATGTTCTGCCATCAGGGACGAAGGCATCCTCCATAGGAAGCTACAACTTCAAAGCAACTAATGGCAGGAGTGGAAATGGCAGTGAGCATGTGTCTCTGCCAAAGAGGTCACCTAAAGGTCCTCCAGTGCCCCTTTCATACCACAGTGAATTTGTGGAGAGATGCAAGTTGAAGGATAACAGTATCGCATCTGCTTTCGTTCACAGATTTTTTTTCCCAGTGTCTCTGCATATCTAAAGCCAAGTTCTATGAAAGAGCAAATTTTTACTGTTCCTATTACACTGATTTGCATACAAACCATTTCAAACAAAACCATTACAAGCTATTTACATACATAATATATGAAATTCCACCATTGCGTCTTCATGACCTTGACTGTTATCTGTCCTGCTTCTCTTACATAATTTGAATTTGTAAAGCTATATTTTTCGTGCTCCAACTATTTTGCCCTGCCTAATCCAGAGTACCTTATTTTCATTAAGGCATCTGGGGTCCCAACACATAATCGACATGTGCTTTTGGGACAAATTTACCCAAGGCAAGACTAAAAATTCCAATTTTTATCTCATGTAGTATCTCATCTGTAGTGCTAGGTACATAACAAAGTTAAATACAATAGAGACATTGCTTTGCCAAGTCTGTGTTCCAAAACTCACTGCACTCACTGCTCCAATTTTCAGTTCTGTGCAAGTCAGCAAGCAAAACCTACACAGTTATCCTCTTGAAACAGGCTCACTTATATTAAGAGCAAATGAAAGTATATCCGAGATGAGCATCCTTAGTTTGACAGAGGAGCAATGCCTCTGCATATTGGTAATAAGACAAGTTGTTAGAAGAGCACTGGTTTGCAATAGGGTTGTATTTATAAAAATACTTACTGCAAGTACTGCTTAAATGTGTTGACCCGTTAAAGGAAACTACTGACTTTATGATTACAGTTCAGATTGGTAATATCTTGTGTTTAGCCTTCTGGGACATATGCAAGAACAGAAATCTAATTGAAATTTTATGTCTTCTGCCTGTACATTCCATATGCCTTCCATGAGAAAAACTTCAGTTCCAAGAAAACCTGGGTGCTTTAGCATGCAATCCTGCTATGTCTGATGTTACAGTCCAGTAGAAGAGGGCCTTACAATGCTAAACTGACTATGCTGAAGCTGAAAGGCAGCCTACTTTGATGTGAGAAAATGCTTCTTTACATCATCTAACTTATCAAGGGAAATCAGGGTGGCAAAAAAATTTAACACACATTAAGGAAAGACGGTACATTTATACAGGTAAAAATAGGTTTTCTCACGAGGTAACCAGAACACTGTCTAGGTGACACAAACCTGCCATGGGTCGCCTTTTTACCGGGACAAAGTTAATCTCTCTTGCAGAAGAGCTGAGCAAGTCTGTTCACCCCTTAGGGTTACCTCACAGATGGAAGCATTCTGGTGAAACTTCTGGCCTTTTGTTTGGATCCTATGGCTTGCATCTGTTCTTATGCTTCATAAGCTGCTCCAGCAGGGAGTGTAGAAAGAACATCCACATCTGCCACTAGGGCATAACAATCTCTTGGATAAATCATACTTTGGGTAGAGTTACAGAACGGACTATATTCCCATGCCGTCTGTATTTGCATCACTACAGATCATTACCTGTTACACATGCACAGCTGCATCCACACATCCATTCCAAGACTAGTGAAGAATATTTATTGTATTTATTGAACTTTATTGTAGAGACGTCACAGATATCCTTCAGCAGAACTCCCCTGTATCTTTATTAGGATTGTTTCACTTAATCTGATACACCCAGTCTCCTGTCTTGCATCCACCAATTATGATCCACCAGGGATGCCAAAATTAAAGAGCAACAGTAAACAGACAAAACACAGAAAGCATAATTCAAAGCAATGCCCCTATTTCATCACAAGTTTTATTCACATCTCATTCTAATGCTTTGTTGGAAGGCACATAACTTCCTTATCACAAGGAAGACCGAGACCTTGGTCAGGACTCAGGTGATTGCTCCCTAGATGTGGTTCACAGTACAGTAAAGCTTGGTCAATAAAAGTCTGAAATACTTATGTGTCACGGCATTTAGCCAGCCAGATGAGTGATGTATTTAATGATTTGATCCTATTAGGCAGCAGGAAGGCTAAGTTACAAATAAATACGACAAGAGGGAGTTAACTTCTGCAGAAAAAAATATCACTTCAGATTGCAATTCTAGACATAATGCAGGTATTCTCAAATGCTCAGTATTGCTCATGATAGCATAGTATTTACACAAGGCAGATGAAAGCAGCTGGAAGGGAATGACTTGGCTGCTCACAGACTTTGCAAATCAGGACACTGGTACAAAAACAAGGTGGCTTCACTGTCTTACCAAAACCTGGCTGCAGTCAGACCTCCTGAACAAGAAATTTCCAGTGAAGGGCATTGCTGGAGTCAGTGGGATGCATTTTGAAAGCTATGCAGAATGAAAGCTCATCAGCTCCTATTGCTCTGCAGGCTTTTGTCCCATTGCAGCCTCTTCAGTCCTTTAACCTCCAGGGGTTATAGTACAAGGAAACGCAGCAGGAGCTCAGCTTAGCATCCTTATGAAAATACTTACTGTTTACGTATTCTTTCCTCCTTCAGATCTTCAAGTGCTTTCACATGTAAGCATAGCAACTCATCTTAGTATGGCCAAACCACAGATCTCTGTTTTTCCAGCCAAAGTCACACACCCAGTTCCCTGTCCCCTGGTACAATTCAGGTAGTCTCCTTTTACTCAAATGCTAGACACATGGGACACAGCAAGAAAACCACCACAACATTTCACCTGGAAACATGGAAGATTATCTAGATATAGAACTTCCTTTTCACAATTTGGAGCAGCGCCATTCCAAAGAGAGAACCCCTCCTACCCCTTACCAGGACCTGCTGGTAAGAAAGTTGAGTAAGTCAGCCTCAGACACATCCTGCCCAGGGTACAAGACATCTTTCTGACAGCAACTCTAGAAACCACGTTGTTTAATACCAGAGAATGAAGATTTATTGAAGTCTTTTTCCATTGGTCTCTCCCTGTGAGACCTTATCCTGGATCCCAGGGCACCTGCTATTAGAAGAGCATTTGAGCACTGCAAAATCACTGAGAAAATACACCAGGAACTCCTTGGGCCACATCTTGCAGATACTTAAACCACCCTAGCATAGCGTGGAATCAAGTATTCACTGTGCCCTGGAAGGATGCGTAGGGTCACTTTAAAACATCAATAGTACCTTGTCTCTATCATTAAAGTAATTACTTCATTTCTCTTGCTACTGTCTGGAAAATAAGTCCTTCAGCAATGGTGGACCTAAGCTTTGCACTTTACCAGTCAGGACTAATTCTGTTGTTTGCTCGCTCAAACTTTACCTTGCTGCTCTGCATATCACAGCCAAGGCTTATCCTAGAGGTCACTGCATTTTTAACAGCATTTCAAAATGCCTGTGAATAGAAAACACTCCATAAAGTGTCAGGGCTTTTTTTGCCTTTTGTTTTGTTTTTTTAAATGAACTGCTGCTCTGTTTCTGTAATAGGTTTAGTTCTCACCAGTGCCCAATTCTTACTGATTTGTTAAGTCTAATTAGGCAGTATTCAAATATGCCATGCATTAATTTGGACACCGCTCAAATCCCACACAGAATTCATATGAAAATGGATTATTTGAATTTTAAACACAGTCTGTTCCACCAATTCTGACATATTAAGCAAGCTCACAAGCCATTAAAGCCATAAAATGCCAGTTGACCTAACAACCTGCGATGGTAGGGAATGAACAAAGCTATTTACTTTATTCACTGATGCTCAGAAGCAAGAGCTGCATGCACACTCTGATTCTGTGTCCTTGGATTTCTCCAAGATTTGCATGAACTCCCAATGCTGGACTACTTCAGGCTCTACACAGAGCTGTTGGCCATTCCAACACAGAATTAGAGCCCTGAGAGTCCCCAGCACCAAAAAGCACTCCAGCTTTCTCAAGCTACAGCCACAGAATACAAATCATCCTGCCTGCTTCACCTTAATTAAGTCATTTTAGCTAATGGCCTTTAAATACATCTCTTCAGGTAGTCTAGACAACTGGTGGAGACTACTCCTTAGCATTGTCTTTGGAGCAAGGAGGTACCTTTTATATTTCTGTGCCAATTTGTACTGGAGGAAAGGCACAGGATGATCAGAACCAAACGCAACCAGCCAAAGCCAAACGCAACCAGCCAAAGCCAAACGCAACCCCCCACTCCTCCTGATGCTACCTGCAGTCAAGTTTATCAAGGTTTCGCCTCCGTTAGGATTTCTTCACATGGTTTTGGGCTAAAATTCTCCTTTTTGTAGTGAAGCAACAGCCACATACGCCAGCCTTTCAAGGCTCACCCATTGCCTCTGGCACATAAATCCATGGATTTGCTTGTCTAGACTAGGAATGCATGGGGTGGTAGCTAGACTATTGACGTTAGCATAGAAAAAGCAAAGTGCATTTTAACAGATGCATTAAAGTATGCTCTACCTCTGCTAATGCATTTTAGCAATCTAGCACAGACACTGCCTCTTTGAGTCAGTCTAGACAAGGCTAGAGAGACTCTTTGGAATCTGGGCTGAGCACTCGACACTCGTTTCCTAGAATTGCAATAGCTTTATTCATTCAATTCATTCAATTCAGCATGATAGCACCTTCCAAACACGGTAACCTGTGAAATAAGCATTGCAGGGTTCATATCAGGGTTAACCTGACTTCTTTGGCAACACTCCCTTCTCCAAAGAAGTGCAGAAATTATAAGGAGAAAAGCAAATCCACCCAAACGATGGCAACAATCCAGGACAAGAACAATTACTAAAACTAAGCTGAAAAAAGTGCAGGACTGCTAAGATGTTGGTGAATAACAAGCTCTGTAGTTCCACCACTGAAGCTTCCATAAGGCAGCAATATTCAGAAAGGTGATACTATCCTCAAATTATGCAATAGTAAATGAAAGGGAAAGGAGTTGAGCTCTGATCATTTTTCCACACAGTATCAGGAAAAAGCAAAGGAAAACCTCAGAGAGAAGTGGAGTTGTTTTGGCTGCCACTGTCCTTAGGCACAGCCAACGTGGTAGTTCTTTTCAAAACGAATGTGGGACCAGGTAGAGAAGGGGGGTTGGCAAATCATCCGCAAAACCACAACACTTCCCTGGCAACAGGATCAGTTCCATGTATCAGCATGACATGAAAACTGATTACCTTCTTTTGGTTATATGGACCCAGAGAGAGATGAACAAATAAAGGATTTCTTTTCTACTTCAGTAGTGGAATTGCACACACATACAAACTTGGGGAGTGGGAGAGAGAAATTTCAGGGTGGGGAGAAACAGATTTGCTTTGGGGTAAACAAGCAGACAAGTTTTTCCAGATGCACAGAAAAAAGCCCTTAGCTTTTGACCAAAGAGCAGCTCTCTAGCCCAAATGAAGTATTTTGTTTTGCCTTTGTAATATGTTAAAACTTCAAAAATTAAGATTGATTTTTTCCATTTCAAATCTTAAATTTCCCAAGTAAAAGTCAGTTTTTCAACCAAAAGTCTTAAAGCAAAATGCTTTGGTGTTTTAAAAGTGCTGTCCTTTTTCCTTTTGGCATTTTTAGCTAAAATTATTTGCACACTGCTTTACTCTTTCCTTGGTAAATTTGAAAGACAGCATAGCTGGTCAGGCATTTAGTGCTGAGCACAGCAATGATGTTTCTTATTGCAGCTGTCCCCTGGGATTAAGGCAAACTGTAGCATGGACACATCCTTAGTAATCATGTCTGATCACATTTTTTAAGCTGTCAAGGACTACCTAGTACCAACATGGCATATCCTAGGAGCCCCTTGCAATTCCTGTCTTAGTCTGCCTTAAATCTTCAGGTCAGCACAACAGGATTAGGAAGCCTGTACGTAAGAGGAATGACAGAGAACAGCTAAAGCTTCATATTTTTGAATGCATCTAATTGTGTCTTTACTGCCCAGGGTTTTTTCCACAGCAACTGTCCTTCCAGCATAGCCTTTATCTGGATATAATTAAGCTGGTAAGCGGCAAAGAAGGAACTGAAGAGCTCTGTCAGATCACTGCAGTGGAGATTAAACAGAAGCTATTGTATAGCACACAACTGAATTTTCTTTGTGCAGGTGCCAGCTGTGAACACTTCACTAATGAGGAAGAGCCCAATTTCTGTAAGCAAGAAGAGAAGACACTCTCTCAAGGGATTGGTGATTCCCCCCCAGGAGATGGACAGTGACAAGACAGCAGAGACATTGCTTCGCTATGCTGCTCTCCCCTGACTCAGAGTAGCCTCATGCTGCAGCACTGACCAGGAGATCACCACTCAAGGGAGCAAGTGACCAAGTCACCGTGCCTTCTGGAGCATTGCATTTGCTCCTCTGTGTACTGCCAAGGCATGCTCCACAGTGTTCCTCTCAGCACTACTTTGAGCTGCTCCAGGATTGATTTCCCCATGAACCGTAGGAAAATACACCTCTGTGGGCAGGAGACTTGCGAGAACAAATTGGGAGACTATGAAGTGATTTAATCATTTCTCCTGCAAAGTGGGAGGACACCAGCCTTCATGATACCAGCATTTTGGTGCTTGCCATGCCCCTACTATGGCAGCCAGTTTGGGCTGAAATCGCCTCTTAGCTCACCGATGGCTGAACAGGAGAGGGACTGCACCCTTATGCACAGAAGGCAACTGTTGTAAGCCACTGGTCAGGCAGCTTCTGCAGCTGGGTGGATGGACACCTTATTGGTGATGGTCCGAGTCACACATTCTCTCTGCTGCTGCTGTTTGCTAACACCTGATTGCTGTGGTGCCAACTTATCTGTGCCCCAGGAGCAGCTCATCAAAATCATAATCACAAGGCAGATCTTCAAAAATACTGATTTTTCCCTTGACTCTGCATATCAATGAGGCATTTGAGAACACTGATATCATAAGCAGAAGGAAAGAAATCTTCCCCTTCAGAACAACCACAGCAGGAGCCTTCTATGTCACCCTATGAGAAGAATTGGTTTTAGGTTATGCTTAGTGACCGAGCAACCACACAAGCAACACAGGAGGCAAGAGGCATCTCTTGAGATAACAAGCAACACTCTCCATGCATTTAGATTCTCCGCATCTCAGACACTTGTGAGCTTTTGTGCTGTTCCCAGTGCTGCAGAGGATCTGCCTCCCAATGCATTCACCATGCCAACCCCCATCCAGTACGCCTGTGGGAAGCAAAGGGAGAAGGTGAATTTGACTGTCACTCACTCAGGTAAATCAGTGCCAAAATGAGACTGGAGTTTAGACTTCTATACTGCTTTCTCAGTCTTCACCAAAACCTACTTTGCAAGCCAGACTTGCCAAGGCTTCAAATCTTAACCTAACTAATCAATAAAAACAGTGAAATTGGACAAAAGAGAAACTGAAGAAATGAAAAAAGCAGCTCAAAGCTGTTCTGCCACACAGATGAGAAATACACTTTGCTGTCTGAATGGAAAAAATGATGAAGTAATGGGGTATGTTTTGCAATGGAAGATCAAGTTTCTATTACCCTTGCCATTCATAGGTCAAAAATCATCGAAACTCACTAAAGCAAAAAGGAAAGAGATGCACCTATGCTACTGGAGAATGAAAGATGAGGACAAAGAAATAAAAATAGGGTTGGAGAGGCTTTTGACATTACTCAGGAGAGAGGGGCTTTTTTCATGGATTTGAATTAAAACTGTGCAAGGAGAGCACTTTGCGGGTAAGAAAAGACGGATGGCTGTCATTAGCATGAATAAGCTTGTCTGACACATTTTGTCTGCAACCCTTTGCTGTAACAGGGAAGGCAGAACCTCGCCAGATTGTTGTGGCTAAAAAAATTCACCAGAATAATGGCAAAATAAAGTCACTGAAAAACTGGTGGTGGTTTTTTTTTTTTTCTAATCCACTTGCCATAGTGCTATTAAGGATTCAACTCCAACACATATTCCTTCTTTAGAACAGGGAAAAACGTTCTTTTGGCCTGATTTGCAAAGGACACAAGGCCTATGCAATTGCAATCCACACATCTATTCATATCTGTGCCCTCTGCTGCCAGAGTGACTCAGATCCCTGCCAAGAGGTTAGCAATTTCATCCTAGTACAGTAGAAGGTCTGACTGTAGATGATGAAACTGGAAGTGGCAACCTTATGAAACGCAACTCTAAATTAGATTTTCCAACATGGCAAAATGTTTGTTCCTACCTCTGGTTTTGGAGACAGCTTGATTAGGATTCCGAAGCACGCACAGGTCTGGTGGTCAGGAACATGCAGGTACCCCCAAAGCAGCAATGGATGGTTTGTGGGCTGCTTTGTTTGGGGGTTTTTGGGGGGCAGGGTGAGGAGTAGCAAGAGGAAAGGAGTGAGTTGCTTGTTTTCTCCACACATTTGAGCAGCAGTTAAGCACTGTGAACTCAGTCAGCATTTGGTATTTGGTACCAGTTACAGGAGACTTTTGTCTCCTTCTAACACTGCTGCACAAGCATGTCTATTTTGGAGCATGGGCTGCCTCAGTTTGCAGGCAGGGAACAACAGGTACTGATGCTGGCAAAAGGGCTACTTAAAACTAGAATTTACCACTAGAACCAAGGCTTGTGTAAGGTCAAACTCAATCCATCAACAGTGGAAAACCATTTAAAATAAGACTCTTACATTTCTATGGCAGTTGGAGTAGCAGAAAACAGCATGTTTGCAAAACAGCTTTATGTTCAGCATGGTATTTTATCCAATAAATTTGATGCCAATGGAGGGTGTCTGATGTCTCTCATCCATTTTGCTTCCACACTGGAACTGCAGAGCAGGCAAAAGCAGTGCTTGTTTTGGGTGCCTGCCTGCCCAGGTAAGTAAGACTTCCCTGCACTTCCCATGACCTTCTCAATCTTTGGACCCTACCACGGCTGCTGACTAAGCGTGCCAACTACTGCTGGTGGTTGAACACTGTCAGGTATAGAAGGATTTGTACTCTCAAGGTAGTTGCCTCTCTTTTCCACAACAGCAGCAGCTTTGTTTTACAACCTTAGTACAGGCACACATTTGTCAAGCAACCCAGGCTGGATCTAACACTGTATCCTAGATGTGACAATGCATCGTTCCATGGCCAGAACAGCCCCAAACCCCTCGGGTGTTATTAATGAAGCACTAAACTCCATGTTCACAGGTGTTAAACACTTTAGGCAGATACTGTATCGCACTAGTGATGAGAGGATATTTAACCTGTACCAGGCCACATCTTTCCCCTGTCTGCAAGGAAAGATGCACGAAAGAGGCATACGGCACAGACTGGTTTTGTTTGCTGGCTGACAGAGTGATAAAACGTGAGTTTACATCAGTGTGGTGCAATCGTGGCAGCACAGCCTTCCCCAGAGAAGAGAGCAGAGGCAGGCTCAGATAAGCACATGTCAAAGGGAACGGGAGGTATTCCCACCTAACTTTGTTCTTTAAGTGTTTGAAGAAGATGTAAATACCCAGTGCTCTGGAGGAGGGGAGAACAGCCCTCCCTCCCATGGCTAGATTGGCTATTCATTAGCCAGCAGGCAGCCCTCCAAAACACACTGGTACATCTTGAGCTTTCAGCCTGCTTCCTGCTGTGCCGTCTGCTTCATTTATATTTTATTCTGTTCCCTTCAGGACAGTCCTCTGTCTTACTCCCTCTGCAAGCAACCTGCACACGATGAGCACAAGCGCTTGGTAAAGGCCTAAGTCCAACAGTGCAGGCCAACAAGTACCATCTGCTGGGGAGCAAGAAGCACCCAAGGAGAGGAGCTTGGCTAGAGAGGCATCCCGACATGCAATATCAAAGTCTCACGCAAACCCCTGAGGCTCACAAACACGGATTCATAGGAAGGCAGAAGTTTAAGAGTAATGGGAAAAAAGCTCAGGAGTATCTAGATGTCCAGCACGCTGGAAGTCAAAGATCAAAGAAAGTACTCGCTATGTGCAAGAGGAAGCGTTGCTTAGCCCAGCTCTTCTGGGAAACTAAAGTCAATCATCACTGTTAGCGTGACAAATTAACAGCAGCTCAAGATTGTTAATACTTCTAAAGGTCTCAAATTTTCCAAGGGTGATAGGGAAAAACATACCACCCTCCAACCACAGAGGGTTTGCAGTTAGAGATCCTTTAAAGGTCATTTTCCAGAGAGCTCAATATTCCATATGCCATGCTATTGAAAATACCTGGCACATATTTAGGGTAATGGAAAAGAAATCTTCATAACCCTGATGCCAAATGGAACTGCTACACTCTTGACAACATAACTCCTACACCTTCCTGTGAAACACAGGGAGCAGATATCAGAAGGTTGGCAAACAGCAAAATAGGTCAGGCCTATAAGCTACTGAAGTCCCAATGCTTAATAAAAGAAAAAACCTGCAGCAGATAGTTATTAGATAATACAGCCCTAGATAAAGGTGTGGGGGTTTCTCCAAACCACAACTAGAGGGGCAGACATCTTTTGAAGAGCTCTCTCTCCTAAATTGCTGTTATTATTAACTATATTAAAAACGACACGAGTGTGCCCGGACAGGCAGGATTCAAGCCACTTGTGCGCAGAATGATTCCTTCTATGCCACTAGCCTGAACTGGAGGTAAACTCATGACGCAAGAAATGCTGTATCAGACAGGGATGGATTTCTTCTTGATTAGAGTAGAAGAGCAGGCACACTTAACCACACACACATCCCACAAAGGAAGAAGTCTCTTGTTAACTGTTTAGATACCTCCTGCTGCTGGTGCAGGGGGTAACGTATCAAATCTTGTGCTGGTGGTTCTGTAAGCACTAAGGATTTGACCATCTGTTAACTCTTTTTATTCTACTTAAATAAGACCACTCCAACAGCCAGTAGCATTTGCCTCTAAGCAGGGACCCAGTTAACTACATAGGAATTCAGCTTCACAGGCATCAAGATTTGCATGTTTGCTTCCCTCTTGACCTGAAATAAAAGGAAAGCTTTTCAGTGCCAACAAAGCAGCCTCAACCCACTTACCTACTGGATAGTGTACTAGACAGAAATGCCTGGTTCAAACTCATGCTATTTCTCTTCTTGACCATAGATTTGACCCTAGATCCACTTTAGGCAGGGGTTAAGACTAGCTTTCACCCATGAGTTAATCTCAGAAACATAAAAAAAAAAAAAAAAGTTTTGGTTAAATCCAAAAGACAAATCCACAAGAACAATGTGCTGAGATGTGCTCGAGAATATCAGACCTTCCCTTCCCAAGCAGAGCTTTTGGAAATCATCGGCATTCTGTCCAGCTGAATAGAAAGGGGTGATGAAAATGAACAACTTAAAATGCTCACCATGATCAACTTATTAAATCATATTAAATTATCCCTTCCTTGCTATCAGTTACAATTTTTAGAGGATTTGTTCTAAAGAACACATGAAAGGTTGAGACCTTCACATAAGCACATATAGATAGAATCCTTCAACTTACTGTGCTGTGGTATAAACATGGCAATGCCTACCTTCCTAAATTGGCTGTCCAAATAGAAGTGTGAGTATTTCAGGTTTTTTCCCCCACAGATGCCAAAAATCTAACATATTTTTTTAATTATTCAGATGTTGACCAGGAAATAACATTTAAAGCTGATGTCAGACAATGGAATTGTTTGGATTGCTTCAGAAGCAGCCTCACAGAGTAGCATCCAACATTCTGTCAGTAAGCAGTAGTAGGTATTACATGCGAGAGCTCAGGATAGAAATCAGTTCTTTCATGTGATCTCATTTCCCTGATGAGCAAAACCTTTATTTAACAAAGTATTGCAATTGGCTGAACCCTGCAGCAGCGCTACTGACTTACTGTGTGAGAGAAGCTGCTGCAGAGAGAACAAGCCAATTAAAGAAAGAGGAAGCTGCACTGCAATCTTTCAGAGAGATTGTACAATTACAACAAAGTTAAATCAAGAGAGTAATCCAATTCTAATTTGCACTGTTTGCCAACAAAAGCTTATGCGTGACATGGAACAGTTTCTTCACTTTTTAACCAAAGTCTGGAACGCAAATTTAATTTTTATTTTCTCTTTTGAGAGATCAGGCTAACATTAGCAGAAGACAGCAGAAGTAACTGTTCCAGTTTTTAATTGACCGGTATTACCCTTTCACTAGCAGCATCCCGAGGCAGGTTAGATACCCCTCAGTGCCAGGTACTAGGTGCACTCCTATAGACAAGACAGTGCTACTTCTCTGCTTCCCAAAACAGCATATCCTTCACCAACAGACAGGCCACCAGTTATCTTCCTGCGTGCTGGGGATCGCTACAAGACATTCCAACTCCCTTCACCAGCCAGAGGTTTGACAGCAGCAGTGAATTCTTAGCAAGTAACAGAGAAAGTTGAATAAACAACGCACCTTGGAGAGCATTTTTACCACAGCTATAACTCTTTGCACATACAGCAGTTAGAGTGTGCCCAGACTCCTCCAAGATTGCTCCGTGCTGTTCTCACACAGCTTGTTTCAAATTGTTTATGGAGTTCAAAGAAAAGTCTGATGAGTAAGAAGCCGTCTGCACATTGACAGCTCAATCAGAACATGATTTGCATGGCGTGAACTTAGCAAGATAAGTACCAGCACCCTTCACCCCAGCCTGAATTAATATGCCATCGCAGCCTTCCCTCAGGTAAGGCTGCCCTAACTCATTTCAAGAGCCATCAACTTAACAGAAGGCACACTTGCTTTGTCCCGTTTTTGAAACCAGTGCAAGTGTGACCCACAAGGAGTTGTCAAATCTCCAGTATTTAATTTATGGCACTGTGATAGGAGTCAGAATTAAGCTGAATTCAGGGCAAAGCAATTAAAAACATGACTGGGGAATGGTCCTACTTGCATCTGCCTCAGGTGCCATCATCTGCAACAGAAACACGTTAGCGTATCCTTGCAGGATTCAGAGGGCTTGCGACCCACCTCAGCGAGGCACAATTAGAGGCTTCCAAGTTGCAAAAGCTACATGAATGCCAAGAGGAATCTTTTTATTCATCCTGATGGCATTCGCTGCAGGTATTACCGCTAGACACACAAATGAGATGAGCACGGTGTAGTGACAAAGTGTGTAATGGAGTCTGATGGCTTTACATGGCCTATCCACTAGGGAAACAGCTCTACTACCTGTATTCACTGCCCGATTGACTTTTCAACATTCACCCGACATATATTTTAGGAGAAGCTTAGGTTTGTTGCACCAGCTCACTCACATGAAGATTAAAGATGGCATTGGAGAGGGGGCAGTGCTGCGGCCTCCTGTTAGGCACAAAGTGATCTTTACATTCAATGCACTGAACAATGTGTAAAATATTCACATAGGTTGTCCATGGCAGAACCAAAAAAGGGACTTGATTTCTGGAAATTCCATCTGGAGAGGGTCTGCCTTACATAAACTGTAAGATACTCTGCAGCTGAAGTCCTTTCTACTAAAGCAGCACATGGGACCTCTTTGCAGACTCTAGGCACATGTAATGCCTCTGAACAGGAAGCATTATCTTTTTCCAGTAGGCAAGAACACCACAATAAACTTGGTAGCTTGTCTTAAAAAAAAAATCCGGGAATCCTGGATTCTAGTGCATTTCCCCAGCTGGCCAGCAGCATCATCTTCCCTTCTGTTATTAAATGGCAGCACACAGAGAGCTGTGTGCATCAGCTGGCATTGGGGTGAATTGCCATGGAAAAGCTGCAGGAGAAAACAGCATCATCTCCAGTGATGTGATTCGTTATTAGAGAAAGAAGAGCCTTACAGTGATAGCTTACATAGCAAGACATACAAAACTAACTTAGCTGTCATGCCACAGCGATTTCGTCTTCCTCTCTTCAACCTGCTCTGCCAGTTAACCTCCAGGTAGTCAGCAGAAGGCAGCACACAAACCAGCCGCTTCGTTGCGCCCCACAAGGGGAAAGTACACAGAGCTGCCTGGGTAGCTTCTCCAGCCGTTTTACCCAGCTGCACAGGGCACCCAGAGCTTATGGAGCTGGGAAAAGTCCTATTTTCTTTTTATGTTATTGGGTTCATTACCTGACCTTCAAGGACCTCGCTGTCACTCATAAGCAAAAGCATTTTGATGTGCATGTGCTTCGTTACAGAAAATTATACTCAGAGCAAGTCCCTGGTGAATCATGGGAGGGCGGGGGAAGAAAAAAGTGAACTCCATGAGAAGAGATCCCCAAACCACTGCATCCAGCCCTTCAATTGTTAGAAAAGTACTTTGGGAAGGAAACAGGGTTAAACAAAGGCTGTACCATCTGTAGCGATGCTTTCAGTTGCGCGATGTGTTCTCATTTAGATAACATCGCTTACAGCACAAGTTAAACAAGATGTTACAGAGAACAGGCTTGTCAGCCAAGCAAGGCTTTCAGGCAACATCCTCACTCTTGAACACAGCCTCTTGACAGTGATCTCCATACGACAGGAAAGCTCCCTCGCAGATGGGGAACTGGCAGGCTGTTTTGATAGCTGTAGTCCAAGGAAGATTGCCACTGAAAACTCTGACAGTTCTATAGCAGCATAGACAAACTAAAAATGCAAGCTGTAAATATAATTAAAAGGGCTAGAGGGATTGGTTATCAAGGGAGAACTAGAAGGGTTTGAAAGGTATATGGGGAAATATTTGGGCTAACACATAGGAGTTGTATGACAACATTAAAATACAAGAATGATGAGTACAAGGAAAAGAATAAATTGATGGCAAAATCCACAAGGCTGTTTACTAAAACTACAGATACACTTAACGAAGATAATTAAAAGCTATAAGCAGGCGTGACATTTAAGGAAAAAAGACTACAGGAAACAATCTGGCAGCAGCGAAGAACAAGTGATCCAATAGAGTTTTCACAATTAACTCTTACAAAGGACACTGCAGACCAGAGATAGGGCATGCACATACACACACAGTTGCTATCTCCCCACACTTACTTTGTTTCTACACTTTTAGGTTTCTTGGTTCGGCACCAACACCATCGTTTCTCATACGATATTAGGACTCGTCTTCTCGGAGTCAAGAACATTGGGCTTTGCCCGTCAGGAGTACATACTCAAACTTCCATGTGTGCCAGCGGCAGGACGAGGCCTGGAGCGGCCAACTCTCACAGGTCAGATAACCCGTGGCGGCACGGAGACGGGCAGGCCTGAGCAGGCAGCCCTTGCACACACTCAGACAGCCTGGGTACGGGAGGGATGCTGTCAGTTAAAGTAATCAAGCAACAAAAAATACTCTGCACAGAGTTTACCCTTTTAGCCAACAAATGGCAAACTGCATGTCCAGCAAAGGTGCACATTAATTTTCTTCCTCATTGTAGTACTCATTAGGTGTTACACTTTTACACTAGGCATAAAGAGAACATAACGGAGTAGCAGTGATGTCCAACTCCAAGCCCCTCTATTGAAAGGAAAGCTCCTCCAAGACCCCTGCAAGCAGCGACAAAGAGACCGACCCATTTGATGGGGGACAGAAACCAACAACACCCCCAGGGTGCAGAGGTTATACACAAACCAGTGCACTCTCCTCACACAAACACCAGTAAGGTCACCTCCCAAACACACATCAGACACTTGCGCATTTTATCTTCAGGTTTTGTACTCGAGATGAAGCAGTCACAGGCCAACGACTCCTTCAAAGCACAGTTAACAAACAAAACCATACCAACATCATTGCTAAGGTTCCCTTCTGTAGTCAGTAGTCTTCTGTAGCTGGGGAGATACATTCCCCTGAGGATGCTTTATTTTTGTTACCTCCCAGGACTGTTCCTTGCTCTGTAACACTTCTTACACCTTCCTCCCTCAGACAGTTGGCTGAGAGCTTGAAGCTGTTTGACTTCCTATTTCTCTAAAGATACACAAATCTGTCTTAACACTTTGTATCTAAAACCAGCCCTGAGCATCCCGCCACATACCTGTTGCTGGAGACTCTAATTAGTGATAAACCAGAAACTCTTCCTAAAGAAAGCAGCATTAGCAGCAGTAAAGTATTTGTTATTTACAATAAAACATTTACTGCTAAGGAAGACACTCAAAGAGAAAGTAGCTGAGAAGCCCAACTAAAACATGCTGAGGACTTCAAAGACTGCCTGTACTTGGGACAACACTGAAGTCAGCTTGCAGGGGTCTAATTTAAAATGAGAGGGAACACATGGCTGCTATTACAGGAGTCATCAGCACACTTAAAGTCACGTGTAACATTTAGAGCATTTGTAAACTAGAAAATGAGGAGGTGTAAGCACGGTGTACCTTTATAAAACATCAGCAAACTTAATATTTGACAAGATTGTAGTTTTTATAAAATTTTAAAATAGGAGTAATGCAAGTGCAACATAAACTGATTGATGAAGGTACATTAAATATGGGCAAAGAACGTAGCCCAAGATATAGTTTACAAGTGTGTAGGATACGTCATTTATCTATTAAAAACTACACTTTGGGTTTCAACAGTTTTCCTGCAGAGACCAATGCTGAATACCCACTCCTGCTACTCCCTGGCAAAGTCAAAGAGATTCGGATTCTGAAATGGTTAGGATGGTGTGGCTGTTGGTGACAGGAGTTTAACATCCCTCTTCTGGTTTCTGCTGCACAAACGTAATGTAATGTTGTTCATCTTCCTGGAACTTTTTGGAGGTGAAATGTAATTAAATGACATATTTAACTGCATTGTCTAGCAGCACTGTGAGTGCCTGTTTTAAGGAGAAGTATCACAATAAATGTAGTAGTGCTAGGCCAGGACTTCACCAGGACTTTATCACACAGGTGAGTAATTCCTACCCTGGAGACAGACAGGCAGACAGACAGACTCACACAGTGATGTTAAAATAACACCACCCTTCGCTTGCTAGAAGTGTGTAGCTATTTCACTCCCTTACAGACAGGTTAGTGCCTTCTCTTCAAAAGCAGGTGGATGTATTTTTCCTTTGCCTCTTATCGGTAGGAGCCTTTTCACCACATAGCAGATCAAGACTCTGATTTCTTCCACCTGCGTGCTCAGTGAACACCCTCTGCCGCATTTGGCGTCTCCCCGCAGGCATGACTGTTTATTCTTGACAGACTGAGACACACTCCAGCCACCTATGGAAATGTATCTTCATTCATATTTCATCTTTCCTCTTAAGTAATTCCTTTTCCACTCCAGGTCACTATGTTTATTTTTTAAAGTAATCAACACGTGTCCTTTAATGTGCGATTTATCCTGTAATTCAGAAAATGGGCTTGGTGCCACTGAAGCTCTACAAAAACACTTCCAAAGCTGATTTTCACTCGATGAGATTTTTCAGACGCAGGAGCCGTGTCTGGCCAATAGACACTTTTCTGTGTTCCCCATGTCCCTTCTGCTGTCACAGACAGACAGATGGCCCCTCTGAGCACCGTGTAAAACTCGAGTAAGAGTAAGCGTCTCCCAAGCTCCAACTGTTTGGAAGCAAGGTCAAGACTCAGTTCCCTCCGCCTCCGCCCAGTTAAGAAGTGACTGGATTTCCCAAACTACTCTGCACAGTCTATCCATCCTGCAGGAACGCTGGCCCAACGTGTGACAACCTCAGCTGAAGATCACAATATTTTGGAAAACTCAGCATTTGTTTAGGTAGCTCCTAGGGATCACGCAGTGAGTTTTCCAGTGGTTAAATCCATATATTCCTCATGTGTCAGGTTCATTTAAAGCAAGATCTTGCACCTTGTCCCACCAGAGCATGATAATATAAAGCAATTCAGTGTTAGTCCCAGACTGTACATCATTGCTGTGTATCAGCATTTTTTGCAGATATTAACAAAAAAATCTTTCTTTCACTGAAATTTTGGCAGCATCTTGATCAGGGGAGACACAGGAGCAATTTTATCTGATCAGACCAGCAAAAAAATAGTATCTTGCCTCCATCAGTGACCAGCCTGAGTTACTTTGGGGAAAAATGCAAGAAACACTGTACTGGGTTTAAAACTAATGTCTAGTCTTGTAATAAACAGTTCCATAAGAAGCTTCCAAGTAACTGTTGGTCATCTCATGGTTTTGTTTCTTGTTGCCCACCAAAACCTTTGGCAATGTTTCTTTGTAGTTAACTCTGGGTACTGGCAGTACATAGGTAGGTATCCAGTGGTCTTCTCTCTTGGTTTCCTTTTGGTGGTGGGAAATGCTTTGCTTCAAGGAGTCTGACGATAGTTTTGGATAACAGAGTTCCACAAGCCAATTGCTCAAGGACAAAATAAACTGCTTCGATTTTAACTTCATAGCCTTCTGTGATTTCACCCTTTCATGATTCCTTGCTCTTTTACTGTGAAGGAGGGCGGGTGAAGCTTGCAAAATGTCATCTGTGTTGAGATAGAGCAGCACACTTCTGGAGGATCCTTTCCTATCAGGCACTGCATAAATGCAGCCCTTTCAGTCTTGTTTTATTTGTCTCCTCTTCAGAGCAAGTGGTCCCAACCATTCTGGAACCACCTCTTCTGAAGAATTTTGGCATTCAAGTGGTGCACACAAATTTGTCACTTGCCATATCCTGGGTGAGGGGGTACAGATGCATCTTGCTGCTACAGCTATTCCACTGGCTCGAGTCCAACTCTCTCAGTCCTGTATTTCGTGTGTATCTGTATATGTTAAACATCAGACCACAGTGTTTTATCTACCTATAAAATGACAATGCAACCAGTAACAGACACGTATTAAACAATGCCCCGATTTTATAAACAGACCTAAATTGTCTCCCAAACTTACTACACCATTTGAAAAAGGAGCATCACAGACATTGTACTTTTTAAAAGACAAACACAGCCAAATAACAGGGTTATCACAAGGTGTGAAGTAAAACAAGGTTTGGATAGTAATTATAACATTCTTCACTGTTACATATAAATATCAGAGGAATACAAATTACTTTGATCTAAGGAAGAGGCAGTGCAGTATTCCAGGTAGAGTTCACCAGAAATTTATTTCATGAAAAGCTTCATTAGCCTGAGTCGTTTTACATCACATTAGCACATGTTCACTTTCTTCCACTCTTATGTTCCTCCCTCACCTGTCAAACCCTTCCTGGATGCTTTTTGCGTACACCGTCATTAGCTGCTGTCACCACCAGTTGCACGCTGTGCCCTAGAAGGTGCTGATTCAGAAAATACTTCATCTGGCACTGACGATACCCTCTAAGAGGAAGGCTGAAAGCAGGATTCATCTTGGCTACAGAAAATTTGTTTTTCTAAAATTTAAGTGTACACACCGTGCTAGACAGCATTCCCTTTCACATCCTTCATGACACAGGATCTAGTCAACAGAAATCAGTGAAATTTCCACATCCCCTGGTTACAGAGGTCACTACATTCAAGAGACAAAGGCCATCGAGTTTTTGTCCTGGTATTCCTGTGTGAAAGCCAATAGCGTGGTACCCAACTAGAGCGCATCTTTTAATCAGACATTTGGCAGCCCCTTTTCTCCTCTCTGCAGATCCCTACTATCTGCCTCTAATCCTATTGTCTTTCCTTTGATTTTCCCACCTTCAGCTTTCCTTTTGTTATAGTCCTGGCTTTGTGTGCCATTTCCTACTTTTACATAATGGCACTAAGCATGTTTAAATGCCTGCCAATTAAAACTGCAGAGCAGTGAGCCCTCCTGGGAAAACTCACGTGTCTTCTGCTGGTTTAGGCTGTAAGAACTGAGCATTTGAAAGCTTTCCGTTAGTCTGTGTGAAGAGCTGATCCTGAGGATGGCAGCCTCTGTTGGCCCCGTGCTGACCCACATGCCCTGCTCTGGTGGCTGTTATTTCAGAGCCTGTCCGAACAGCCTTCTCCCCTGAGCAAAGGCAGTGAGGGAAAGCGGTGAGGTGGTCGCATGAAGCAATCTGCGTGGAAGCCATGTGTGGTTTCGCTTGCTCCCCTGCCAGGCTGATGGGCTTCAGGTTCCCCAGGAGGCTGTTTTGAATATTCAGAATTGTCAGAACAAACTTTCTTTTTTTTTTTAAAGTATGAAAAAGAGAAACTGAAGAAATCTGGAGGAAAGTCAGCACTGAAATGCTGTGAAATAACCATGGCTTAGGTACTCCACCTTGACTCACTGCAGGACATTTTTCTAGTTCTAAAAGGAATAGCAAGATAATTGAAATCTCACCTGCTCTGGCAACACTATCATTGAATACCATTGGGAACATTTTTAATTAGCGTTTTAATTATCAGCACCTACTTTGGAGCTCTCTTAAAATCCTTCTAAACAGACCTGTGCGAAGAGCACCTTACGACTACATGGAAGTGCAAGGCTGGGTCATAGTTTCTTTGGGTTTCCATCCCCAGTGAATTTGCTGCAGCAAGTGGGCAGTAACTCTTCTGATCCGCATTAGGAATAGTGCTCCCAGGGCAAAACAGCAAGGGGCAAGCCTGAAGGACCCTGTAAACCCCTCTCTGGTTGCTGCAACAGCATGAGCCCTGGACACTCATCAGAGGGAAGCACTGAGCACTAGCAGGGAACATACCAGCCTGGGAGTTAAGGCAGTCAAGCTCAAATCCCAGCCGCACCTTGACTAATGCACTTCTCTGAGCTTTGGGGTTCTATTGCGATTAAAAAAACCACTGATGACACTGATCCATCTTAGTGAAATGCTTCTCAGTTGGGGTTTTTTTGGCTATTTCCAAGTTAACTGGGTGTTACATGCTTCCCTCCTTCCCATTTCATTCTTTTTTAAACAGACACAATCCCCTGAGAAGGTAGAAAACTACAATACTGGTGCCAAAGTCCTCTTGTGGGGCTCTTCAGAAGCTGAGAGGACTACTGGCACTAGCCCAGGGAAAGCAACAAAGAACAGTGCAAGTTTGGATAGCAGCTAGAATCGCAAACCAAAGAGCAACGCGAAGGAAACCAAACCCAAAATAGTTAGACTGATGATTGGCAGAGATATGAATGCTCTACTGCTGGAAATGAAAGTGCTATGAATAATTAGCCACCTCTGACCCAGGAAAACATTGACTTCATTTGCAGCACAAAACTGATTGCAGATGGTGCTGGGGAGGAGAATCAAGCTATTCACTGTGCTTTCCCCTCATCAGAAAAATTCATTTCCTCTCTACTGTTGAGCAATGAAATACACCTGATTGGATCTGCTGAGACGACTTCACATAGACCATTTGGAATGAAGAATTAAAGAGCCCATGGGGTGATGCTAAAGGTAATCTTATTAAAAAAGTGGGCTAGAGGAGAAAATGCTCATATATCTCCTATTGTAGTAAAGAATAAAAATGAATCCTTTAACAGAACACATTTATTTGGACATTTCTTTGAAATCCTAATGTCATTGTTGCTGAATGGGGTGCTGGATATCAGTGCACGAATGAGGACATTTCTCATTCCCTAGTGCTCCTCCTGTTTGTTCCTGATACTGCTCACTTCCTCCCATGCCGCCGGCTGCCGCCTGCCTCCCTGCTCCACTGCCCTCTCCGCACGCCTGCCAGCCCTCTCTCCACCAGACTCACGTCCTTGCTGAGCGCCAGTTCTCGTCCAGCCTTGCCTGCTGGTAGGTCTCACCTTCACAGAGATGACAGCTTTGTTCTGGGCTCTCAGTGCTCCCTGGCCACTGTAATATGCTTCCTGTAGCCATGGCTCCAAGGCTTGAGAGGGAGGAAAAGCAAAGATGCATTCTTACAGTGGGCTGATACCCATCTCCTGTGTTCCCTTGTCAAGCACCTTTACCTTTCCTCAGCTGACACCCAAAGAGTGAGGCATCTCGGACTGGAAAGAGGCCTGAAGATGAAGAGTAACATTATCCCTCATTATCCCTTGCCACGGCCTTTGGCTAGTGGAAGACAGGATGGAGCAAAGCCTGACTGGGAAGCAAATACAAACAGCTCAAACCAACCGTCTCTCTGGCAATCTCTGCTGCCTTCAGCACGTACAATGTGTTTGACATACATGGGTACTCGTTGGAAATCAGGTATTACGGCACCTCTGCTGGATGCTGCCTCAAACAAATGAGTTCTAACACTGGCTTTCCCAGGCTGTTAGAAATAATGACTGAAGGCTAGGAGGAGGAGGAGGCATTTGGATCCTTTCCTTGCACCTCTGCAGCGTCATTGGCGGGCAGATGTTTCTCACATCAGGAAGAAAAATAAGCACCTTGAAGTAGGCAGCTCAGCTTGGTTTTAAGGGAAGTTTGCAATGCCCAAGAAGCGAAATGTACTTACTTGTAATTAAAGAATTCTGCCCTGGAATTGTTGGGATCACAAAAAAAGCCAATCACTTGCTGAAGCAGATCCTTCCTGTGGCCACACCTCTTCTCTAGGCAGTTACAAGCACCCTGCTAGATCCCTCTCTTCCCTTAAACAACCTCTTCTTTTTTTGGTTAAACATTTGCTCTTTATGGAACATCAGCAAATGTAAATCTTTCCCCTTTCCTCCCATACCTTGTCCTTAAAACAAGATGAAAGTTCCTTAATCAAGTTGGCAAGTCCAGGCAACCCCAGTAAGCATGAAAACTTTCTTCTCCCCCAGACACAGCTAACTGGCTTCCTTCAAAGCCACCAATGTCCCTGCTTCGGTCCTGTCATTTCTGTCAGTCTCACCCTTTCCAGTAGCACTTTCAGCCCCTGGTAAAGTGCAGCAAAGAACATTAGTCATCGCGCTGAATTAGGAGACACAGACCCCCTAAGACAACACAACAGTGTTTAATGGTACAAACTAAATTTACAGCAGAAAGCAGCTGGTATGAAAATAACTGCATCTGCTTCACTACCAACGTTCTCCCACTTGCATGTGCGTAGGGGAGATGATGATGAATCACATTTAATCACATGCTATTAGAGGAGGATCAGACCACACAGTGTGACCAGGTTAATAGGTTGGAGACATGCATATCTGATGCCCAATTAAAACAATTCTAAAAATAGAACTGCAGTTTTCTTTAGGAGCTATGCATCCTCACTTTACAGATCAGGCAAGCAGCTCTATCTTCCATGAATTCCAGGCAAACAAAGGGCCAAAGACAAAGAACTCCCTTGCTTACCACCCAGTTCCCGTTGAATTACCCTTGGTTACCCAGATTAATTGGAAGGACAACTAAGAGAGACTGAGGCTTGCAGAGGCTTTTGTAGTAAAAATCAGATCAGGAACGTAATTTTCTAGGATAAGATATTGCTTAAACGCTATCCAGCTGCCATTGACCATCCTCTAGGTGAACCATCTCTAGTCATTCCTAATACAAAACCCAGACTAATACATTTACTATAAAAAGAACTGGGTTTCTTAACCAGCATTTTTCATCAATCACCTCTCCTCTCCACCTCTGTGTTCACACTCACGTAACGTACCTCTTACACCACACCACAAGGCTGTCTTCCTGCACGGCTCTTAAAAATCAGAGATGGGGAGTCTGTCTCTTCATACTGTGATCCGCATTTTATTCCACTACCGGATGAATCCACAGAGTTGTCCAAACAGGTTGAAGAAACAACTTTTCACCTGGTTTTACTGAGGAAATATTCTCAGCAGGAGCTCGGGTGTCCTTTTCCACTTTATGCCCTCTTCTGCTACAGCTCTGCCTGCTCCCAGCTCTGACACACCAGTTCCGTGACATCTCCTCTGCGTTGGGTTGCCAATACACACAAAGAACAAGATCATTCACTGAAAATGTAAATGGTAAAGGCAAAAAGCTATGAAGAAGTTAACAGCTGCAAGAGAGTGAAGATTAAGAAGTACTCGCAGACCTGCTTATCTTTAAGTGGTGTTTTCATTTAGCAGGATAGAGATATTCCTGAATAAAATGCCTACAACCAAGATTTCAAAAATTAGGTGCCTCAGATTAGGGTCCCAAACCCATAATTAAGTCTTTAAGTGAATGGCCTGATTTTCTTGAGTGTTGAACACACAGCTGCTCAGACCACCTTCATTAGGAACAGAGGGATGCAAGGTGCTCTGAAAAAAAGGAATGAGGACAGAAAAAAGTCAGGCTACTTAGTAGGGTACATTCCAGTGGAATTAAATAGCCAGCTTGAAGCCAGTGCATTCAGAAATGGTTACCTTCATCCTTTTTACATCAGTTTCAAGCCTACTGCCCAACACATTAAATTCTGAAAAGAAAATTATACCTGCACACATGAATGCATGAATTTACCTCTCAATTCCCTTTAAAAGCAATTTTCATAATAATACAGAAAAATATTAACCGTGGGAAAACTCCTACCACAATACATGAGCAGATGAAGTCAGATCTTAGTACCACAGTATGAGCTGAGTCCTGTACAGGGCAGATTTGTTCATTGTTTGGGATCCTGATGTTACGGAGACAGTGCACAGTTCTCAAGCCCTGCTCTAGCTCCATTGGCCAGGCTAGGCCTACTGGGATTCAGTCACATTCCAAATCTCTATGCATGTAACAGTGCATTTACAAAGGACCTTTCTACAATGAGATTTGACAGCACTTACATTAATGTCTCAAAATTACAGCCAGATATGTAGTCAATTTACATACTAATAACAAAACTGTTATGAAAACATTAAATTCCACAAAGCAAGATCAAACACGATTTTGGTCAGCTATGCAATATTAGGATTGGGAGTCTTTTCATATCAACCTTTGTTTCCCTTATAAACAAAAAGCTCTTTAAGAACCTTCCCAAGGCTTTATTGGATTACAATGGAGATGATTATAGAACCGAGATGAACCCAGTGGCTCCCTTGTAATGGAACACAGCCAGTTCCAGCTACCTGAATGCCAGCACAGCTTGGCAGGGCCCCACAGACATTGTTCTTCCAATGCTTTTTTTTGCCTACCTCAAGGGAGGAGGTGACTTCTCTCCAGGTCCCAGGCAGCAGTAACTAGCAGTACTGCAGGCAGGGCAGGAGAACCCAGCACTCAAAGGTGGCCTGAAGAGCGAACAATGTTTGCAAACCAGCAGAAGGATCTCTGAAGAAAACTTTTGCCATAAAGGTTTTGGGATAATGGAAGACTTTTAGGTTTCTTAGTTATTTCAGAATTTATTTCAACCAACACTGAATCTGCATTTTAAAGTGAGGAGGGGGAGGTTAAAAAGCAGAGATGATGAATCTACTGCTGAGAAAAAGCTAATGTCAGCTACAGCATAAATTTGGCTGAGATGGCCTTTCTGTACTCATATTGTGCTACTGTCAGGTGGACAGTGTCTGCTTCTTTCAGCTTACTCTCCAAACAGGCATCAGTTACTCTACACATTCTAAACTAAGAGGACACACATACCTAGTGATAAAGGCAGGAGGCGAATCTCCAGACACTAGGCAATGGGG
>NW_009260614.1:4735712-4763558 GCF_000687185.1 Egretta garzetta
GAGGGGGGATGGGGGGGGGGGGGGTGTTCAAGGGAAGACAAGTGCAGGGGAAGTGAGTGGGGCAGAATCCAGGCAGCTGTTCTGCAGTAGAATAGCAGGGGGAGAATGGCCAATTTTTCATCAATGGAGTCCTGACACGGACCACTGTGAAGATGATAAAGTCTTCTTCAGTGAAAGCTGGGAATGAGTCAGTGAAAGAGCCATCGGGGTGGTACTGTTGTAACTGAGCCCATCGCAGCACAGGTTCCTCAAAATGACAGCAGTAACCCTCAGCCTTTTTTTCAAAGCTAAATGATGCTTTTGACACCCACGGCTATAACAGTAGCATTACAAAGGATCCCAAACTGTTCTGCAAAGTGTTTTGCAAAAGACAGTTCAGCTGCACAAGTGATTAGGGCAAAGAAGAATAAAACACAAGATCTTCTTAGGAAGGAGCAGCCTAGACAGAATATATAAATCTGTAGCCTGGAAAGCTGTGGTCTGCCATCTGC
This sequence comes from Egretta garzetta, assembly GCF_000687185.1. Lineage (NCBI taxonomy): Eukaryota > Metazoa > Chordata > Aves > Pelecaniformes > Ardeidae > Egretta > Egretta garzetta. The sequence goes on from NW_009260614.1 coordinate 4,736,204, forward strand.
ACACCTTCGGTGACCGTACAGAAAGATTCTTTAGGTGCTGCGAAACCCCTTTCAGGAGCAGTGCACAGGGCTACTTCCTTGGAAGGAGAGGGAGAGAAAAAGTTACATAAAACGTCTTTGACCATTAAAATTCTGCTGGTAGCAATCATCTCACACACCGCTGGTGGAAGGAACCACTCTGGAGAAGCAGTTACACACCGTGTTGTATCTCAGACATGTCCTGCCCGCTTGATGCCTGTGCAGGCACTCAGCAGAAGCTAGAAATAATCACAACTCTGAACACAATTTTTATGCTAAGCAGAGTTCTAAAACTTCTTTTTTAAAAAATCCACATGAACAGCACTAAAGGTCAGCACCAATCGCCTGTCCCTGCTTTGGGGAACGAGGGAAGGGGAGGAAAAGATCAAAATCATTACCTGAATGGACTTATAAAATCTCACCTTTTGGAGCTGTTCCAAAGTGCCTGTTACTATTTTGGTTGGAAAGACCAAAGAAGAAACGCTAAAGGTAGGAGGAGAATATACAAACAGTTACAAAAAATACAAGTCTTGTCAGCTTGTTCGATTGTCATTTGATGCAAGGGGGACAGATTCCAAGCAGCCTGAATGCTGCAGAACGAACTATCGCAATATCCAGCAGCTTCCAGGAGCAGCTCTTCCCAATCTAGATAGAGCAGCAAACTTAACTTCCTTAAGCCCTCCTCTTTTTTCTTACTTCTACTTAGTTGGAACCATGGAAAACAATTGGTATTTCAAGCGATGCCTAAAGAGGACTTTTGTTCCTTCGCTGGCCATGTGACAGGACTCCATGACTTTCTCCAATACAGGTTTTTGATGGTGTGCAAAAAGTGTAACATCTTAAATAGCCACAATGCACAACATCCCCCTCCGGTGCTAAGAAACTGTTGTGTTAACTCTGCAGTGCAGAATTTGATGCCGCCTGCTAAGAAGAAAATTCAAGACATGCAGAAAAATCTAAGAAATTCTCCTCCTTTTACATATCCTAGTGAGGAAGTTTTATCTTTATTTAAGACCCAGGGCCAAAGAGATGATGGAAACAGTTTCCCTGCTTTGGAGGCAGAGCCTCCCAGGGCTGTTTCAGACAGGCGCTGCACTTTTGCATGACCTCCAAGTCAGCAGTTCTCAGCAAGACAGGGGACAGTGCAACTCTGGGGAGGCCCAGGCACAGCTCAGAGCATCCTGCCTCTTGGCTTGGATGTCAGTCTTACTAAAACACAAGAAAAAATTAACAAAAATAAAAGTCCTCTCCCCTTACATTACAAAGAAAAGAGAAGCATTTGAAAAGATGGAATTGAACTAGTCAGCGTGCTGCTGCTAATTGCTAGGCACTGACTTTCTCAAAGGAGGTAAGAGTAGGAGTAGCGATGAGTTTGTCACGGACTTCATGTACCATCTACAGAACAGCATTTGGCATCTCTTGCTCATATGTCAAATGCGTGCCTCCACAGTATTCCAGATACAGTCTCTGATTTTTTTTTTTTCCAGTAGAATGTAATGCTGACTTAACACAAGTGATAAACAGATCTTCTGTTTACAGGGCAAATCACAAACATACCAATAGAGAAGTACTATCAAGCTGCTTAAAACCTACCATAGCTGAATAATGGGAAAAATTATTCTCAAGATCTTGGCCTGTCTGCCTGAGTTTAAAGGAAATCAGCTGTGGTGTTGGGAACATCTGGTTTGCTGCTGCCAATGATTTTAGCAAAACTTTATCTGTAGAGTTTGGCAACAGACGGACAATCTTGTGATTCTATTACTGATCCTCCGAGCTCTGTAAATCAACACCTTTCATAGGATCAGGTTACTTTATAAAATGAATTCTTTACCAAACCCAAATCATTGCCTAATTCCACCATCCCCAGACGATTTCAGAACTAGGCTGTACGTAACATACATGTCTATATATTGTGTACAAGAGACGTGAAGCACAACACAACTCTTCGTGGCAGTGGGCTTGTTTGCAGCTTCTGAGAAATTTTGATAAAACACTAAGGAAGGATCTGGCACTGTTGCCACCAGCAAGTATAATAAAATTAAACAAAACCAAAATAATTTTATGGCCTCAAATACTGATGTGCACTTGTCACAGAACTCTTCCATCAGTTTCTGGACATAAAGGGATGTAACAGTAAACGGTACGTAGTGATGGTACCGCTGTACAACATCCTGCATGGGTGAATTTCACCTCATCTCACAATTTGACTTTTCGACAAAGTAGCTGTTAGCCAGAGCCATGCGGATGCCATCAAACAGCACATGTGGTACAGTAACAGTGTACCAGAGGAATCTCAGGCTCTTGCAAGTCCAACCTCAAGCGTTCAGTGAGTTGAGAAGGCCTTAAAGAATGATTTTAGACCTCCCAAATTCATCCTACAATGAAGCACTTAGGACCTCAACAAGCTGATGCCTTCATAGCCAATAGTAAAAATCCCTTCCTGGACATGGGTTCTCTGGCACCACACAAATTTCCAAAAAGTCAGTGGTATAATGGCTTTGGTTAGTTTTTATAACCAGAAAAAGTCGCTCAGTCTTTCAGAATACCAACTTTTATTTTAAAGACAAATATTACATCCTTACTGAGTATCATCACAAAAAAAAATTCTCTATTATTTCCCATAATGGCATAAGCTCTTACCTAGGTTTAAGTCAGGTTTCAGAACAGATTTTTTAAAATGAGGGAGAGCAAGGGAGAAACAAAAACCTGCAGTTGCTGAATTATGTTATTTATGATGACATTAGATATTCACAGTTGTTACAGGAATATTGTGCTTTATGATTTACTGGGAGAATGAGGCAAGATTCAGAATACTTCACGATTCATTTGCTAATACCTTCCTCGGGTTTTGGCTTTAAGGTGCTGCTGGGAATGACACCACCTCCAACAATGGAAGTGGCCACACTAATCGTCCTGTTCGGCAGCTGGCACAATATTATGACAATAGATACCACATGCGAAGTCTTATGCACCTTAGAGATAAGAGCTCAAATGGATCGTCGTATTTAAGTGGTTTTACAGCTACTACTGTTCACTCATGAGAGGAGTTACTTAGCCAAGGCCTGAGGATACACCGATGAGTCCCAAAGGATTAGAAAGAGGCCACTAACATATTACATATAAAATGATCGCAACCCTCTGCTCTTGAATCTGACCCTGATTTTGATAGTTTCTGCTTCTCTTGGTCATTTCAGACGACTGAACTTTTTGTACTACCTACATTTTCCAAATTCTACAGGCAAATGTTATCCTGCTGAGAATTCGTAGACGTCCCTTCTTAATCTCCATGAGACATTCTGCCTTAAATGCTACTGTCTCGTTTAGGTTAGCAGCCTGTGACAGCTCTATACGCTACCTTCTGGAGCTCCCCAGCTCCGCAGAATATCCGTGCCTGTTCTGCAGATGGGGGAGGGTTGCCATATGCCAGTGCAGTAACAATTTTTGACTCACAGTCAAAAGCATCCAAAAAAGTCAGTATGCAGGATTTTCTGCCATATGGAGGAATTGTTATTTGGCCTTTTCTCTAGCCATATCTCATTAAGCAAAAAGGAAAGAAAAAGGGAAGGACATTCTTTTCTTCTTTGCAAATCTTGCCCCAGAGTTCATCTTCAATTTGAAAGGCAATGCTCACTTCTGGTACCTAGAAAACCAAGTCAGAGCAGTAGGAAGTTGTAAGACTCTACGTGACTGAGGACAGTGTTCTTGTCCAATTCAACAGGTTTTCTTTAAGCCTTTTGCACTTCAAATATGACTTCTTTCAGGGAAGAGGGAGAAGTACTACAGAGAGCTAGGACTGGTTCTGCTTGGCTCAGAAAGACCAGAGCAGAAAAAGAACTGCACCTTCCATGAAGTCTGTAATGGTGCATTACAGTAAAGCTATTTTATTACCTCCGCACACTGCAGCACTTTGAAGGTGTCACTAATGCACTTCCCTGATCCTCCTCTGTTCTGCAGTCTGTTTTGCTCAGTATGGGAGGTTTGTCCAACCTGAGACTTTGCTGGGATTTTGCCTTTATTCTTGTATAGGAACTAATGTGGTATTAACATAATGCAGACATTTGTGGTTTAACTTTACAGAGCCAATATGATGGCTAGTGTACAAACAGGAGAGCAATTGGATACAGGTTTAAGAGTTATAAAGATATATAGAAACCTCAAGGCTTCTCCGCTTCCTTACGATCTTCCTCAATGTAGAAAGATGTCAGGAGGAAAAAAACTCCTCCAAAGACACCAACAAAAGCACACACGATGAAGCTGTACTGCATGCTCCAGAAACTCCACTGGAATGAGGGCACATTCTTAGCCTGGATAGCATTGGCGATCTAGGGAGTGAACAAGGCTGCCATTAATCTGGGATAACATCATCATCCTCGCTTGGTTTAAGCAGATTGTTTACAGTGCGGTTCTTGAAAAGAATAAAACTAGGCAGATAGGGAGGAAAAGCCTGCTACCATAGTTTGTCAAACCCAGTACTCAATACACCTGTACTTCACTGCTGTCCAGCTTCCATTTAGTCAAGGAACCTCATGTTCTTTTATACTTTCAGTGCCTCCAGTCACAGGAGTAGGAAATACTGCAACCAATGTTTATCATGTTTGGTAAATGTTAACTTATTTTACCATTTTCTAGCCCATCTCCAGCTAGCACAGGACAGACATTTCGCAATGACTTTTGTCATTTCCTGATGTTATTCGATAACTTTATCCATCCCTGAACAGTATCAAGTGGATAGAAACAGGGGATTAGCGTCAATACAGGCACAAGCAGCAGGGAAAAAGGGAAGAGCTGGAAATTAATTTGAGAGACAAGAGTGGAGTCTGCTTTAGAGCCAAAAGGCATTTGAGGACTCGTGGAGTCACAGTATGAGGAACTGGGAAGAAGAAGATACGAGGCAGCTGCTTTTTGCACTGGTTGGAGGATGAAGTTGTAAAAGCTATAAATGATACACATGAATTTTATTTTTGTAGATAGAAAGGAAAGCTGATTTCAAGAAACTCAATAAGATTCAGTACTTAACCCAGGAACTTAAAATCTCTTGTTAGTGTAAACAAAAAGATGAATGTTGAATGCAGTCATTTTTATTCCTACATTTGTTCTTGACGGTTAGAAGATGTGACGTGACTTGAAATACACATTTATGAGACTCTTCAACCTTTGCTGGGTTCAGTATGATTATTTATGACAGGTTAGGCAGATAAGAGCAAGATCAACTCTAAATGGGCACCTAGGGACTACAGTGAGCATAATGGCCAAAATACAAACCTAATGCATTTCATTTTAAAATGCTTAGTAAGAAAATCTCTGGAGTACTGAGAGAAGAAAAACAGATGCTGAAAAAGACTGTTCCCTGACTCTCCACCAGTTTTTAAGCTGCAGGGTTAGCTGAAGCAGGTTGGTAAACAATAGCAAGAGATGAATGCAGAAGATTTGGTGGTTAATCAACAGCAGACACGGGCAGCGTTGCGATATTGGCTCACAGAAGCATTCCAGAAGGCAATGTTGTGCTCATTGCATAGGACCCCGCTTGGACAAACAGCAGTTTTATTCCTGGATTTATTGTCCCTGTTCTTTGCAAAGTTGCAAGGTTAGCTGAGCTTGATCTCATCTGGATAAGCTTTTTTTGTCTTCACCCTTTTTGATTAGCTGCTATTTAAGGCAACTGCATGCAAGGTACTGCATAAGAAGTACTCTGCACACGGCTACTAGCAGGATGCAGCAGCACATTCTGCAGGAAGCCTCATTTCTGCCTGTGCCTCAAAGATGGCAAAGAACAGTGGGTCAAAGATACAAACATTTTCATCTTTCAGGTAGGAAGCATAAATCAATAGAATAGTCAAAGGTGTATTTCAGCTTTTAAGATCCCTTCCATTTTTGCATACCATTTCAGCCACTCTTCATGGCACAGGGACGTCAGTTATTATGTTACCCCATGCATACAGCCAAACCAGTGCGAGGGCAATAGTTTCATAATACACACCAATGAGCAAAGCGGTGTCTTCATTTGCCAGAAAAAGAGAGCCAGCAGGAGGAAGCTCTCAGTGAGAGAGGGCTGACTTCTATGCCAGACGGATTACACAGTTGAGACTCCGGTTTTCAGCCAGTTGAGGACAAGGGGGAATCTCCCGTCTGGCTGGACCAGCAGCAGCTGCGCCTGCAGGCACAGCTCACTCGGGCATTTCTGTCTGGCCCTGTCTAACCCTAACACTGTTAATAGGTGATAAAGAAAGAACAGATAATCCTGAGGTGAACTTCTTAAAATAAACTTCCATATAAACAAAATTTTAAAACAACAACGACAACTTACTCTCTCTCCCATGTCCAGTAAAGCAGAAAAATCGTGGGTGATTGGTTAGCTACTGTGTGCAGAATTACTGTGTCTTAAATCAAAAATAATGAAGGAATGAAACCACCCTGACAGATATCATCCACTGGAACTGGAACAAATGAACTGCAAGCAGAACACAGTACTAGGCTGCTTTGGCCAGAAGCGCCTAAGATCAAGTAAATGTAGGAAGGGCAGAGAAATCAGGTCTCAAGCAATACGGGAATCCAAGGTTAAGGTAATATGAGACCAGAGCTTTGAATGCCAAGTAGTAACAAAAGGCAACCATTGCAGTCACTCTTGTTCTGATTTTCAAGAGACCATTGACTAATTGCAAGATTTCAGTCTTCAAGATTTGAACTAAGTGCCTTAGGTTTTATGGTATTTGATTAATCTGCATGAAACTCCTCACAAACTTAGCAGAAAGTGCTTAAATCCAAGTACAATACCCATGACACTGTCTGTGCGAAAATGTATGCCTTCAAAAATTTATGAGTTTGCAAATTTAAAATCAAAATAAATCTCTACACACTCACACCCTACAGGTATAGGATTATATCCTACATACCTGCAGTGTAACAGGACCAGGAGCTGCATGCACGTAAAAATGTTTAGAAAAATCTCTTTCTGTATTCTAGTATCAAGGCCACCAATTTGAGTAACTTCTAATTATGGACCAGGAAGTGCCTACGCTCTGTGAGTGTCTGTTTTTCAGTTTCTAAAAGTTTTACCCTAAGGAAAGCTCAATAAGCAGAGAATTCACTTACAATCCCAATGAGGTATGGGCTGCCTGCATCTCCCAGCAAATGGGTCACCAAAATCTGCAGGGCAATAGCTGTAGACTGGCGTCTTGGTGTCACAACATACTGCAACAGAACACAACCCACCAGAGAATGAATATTAACAGAGTGAATCTCATGAATGGCCAACTACTTATATAACATCCCAGAGAGATGAATATATTCATTTTTATATATTTCATATTCACACATTGTTTACAAGTTTGGAGATGGAGAAGTTATTCTGAGCAAAAGAGTACACTGGATATTTGGCTGAGGAAAAAACATTCAAGAAAGCAACATACAAGGCAGAATGACAATAAAGTAGGAAAAAACATGACTCCCCTGCCTCCATTCATAGGCTCACAGCAGCTTGTACCGATTCACTTGGCCATGCAACTAATAGAAACCTCCAACCAGTAACCCGTCCGGTTGTACTGATTTACTGATAAGGAGATCCAGCACTGACAGCCTCTGAGAAAAATCTCTTATGACACTGTGTCAGCAGGCATGGTCCGACTGCTGGGGGGAAACTGGGGTGTCTGGAACATGAACTAGCTGCCACATCTGTAAAGGATTTCAGCTTAGACCTTGCAGACTGCATGAAGGCAGAGGGAGGGGACCCAGCCTGGCAGACCAGAGGGTGGCTGATGGTGCTTTGCTGATAGCTCTGATGGCAGAGGCTTGCTGCTTCTAGCTGGATAGCACCTGAGATAGAGCAAGCCCAGTAACAGTACCTCAAAATGATTATGCTTTTGAGTGCACACAGTTTAAATAACAAGTTGAAGAAGATGTGGTGCACATCCAGAACACAGCAAAGCGTCACATAGATTAGAACTATTTTTTAAAATGAAACATAGTCATTTTGGAGTAATGACGGCTTTATGTCTGTGCTACTGAAGATCAAATGTGCCTGAAGAAGTACAGTAGGATTCTATACAATTTGTGTCTCTCTCCTTCAATAATACATTTATGCAAAAAACCATTCACACTCAGAATGAGACTGAAGCAATTTTAAACCTTCAATAGCTTTGTTTTCCAACCACTTGCTTAAATCAGAGAAAATTGCTTAATATTCTCCCACTCCTCTACACTCCAGCTTGATATTTTGGAAGCAGATCTGAGCATCACTTAGGTTGTCTCAAACACTAATTGATAGGGTGACCGGTGTTTTACCAAGAGACAAACTCAAGGTATATAAGCTATTGTGGCTCTATAGCCACCTTCAAAGAAACACTAATATGCATGACAAGGTGGGTTTAGAAGGAAAAAAAAGATCCTGTTCTCACATTTAACTTAGAGTTTTGTTTTGGGGTTTTTTTTTGTGTTTAAAGAAGCCTCAGAAAAAATTGTTTACATACCACTAAGATGTAGCTATATCACAATAGCAACATCAATGCCAGACCTTTAGGGTGGCTGGAACTCCATTAATGGACATTAGAACAGGCAGGTGAGGAAGCAACATTGTCCAAGACATCAAGGTTAATTACTCTTGTGAGAATAAGAGCAAAAAATACTTCAGTGCCACATGCAGTCAGGACCTACAACCAGTACGTTATGGCATTTTAACTATACTGAAACTACAAATCCCCAGCAGAGATGCAGAAACAGGAAGGACAATAAGCCCTGTGAATGTAACAGCTTGCATTCGGGAATGGATTGACAGAGGATTCTGCAGCACTGTGCTCCTTACCCTCTCGCAGTCCTCCTCCTGCAGGAGCTAGCGTGACATATGTTCTTTGTATGAAGCTTGGAGCATGTATACAATCAAAACACCTTAAGCATGTTATTTTTATAAAAACCCATTCATAGAATAATGCACTATTTACATCTTGCAGTTTAAATATCATGCCCAGCTTTTTCCATTGCTATGGTTTTCATGCAGTATGTCTCTCTCACAAACCTATTTTTACCATTTTCTCTCGTGTTTAACAAGATGTATGTGCTGCAGAGCCTTTCCCTAAAATACAGCTCTGATGGGGAGTGCCAATTTGGATAATCTTTCTCAGCAAGGCCACCTATTTTCACAAGGCTTGTATGAACTTGGGTCTTCCTGAAGTGTCTAACTCTTTATCAAACTTGGTCGAAATCCATGGTTTCAAAACTTAAAGAGAAAGCAGACACAGACTGTAGAAAGTCTTCTTTCCTTAGGAAGTGAGGCTATGCATCCCATTTAGATTTAACAGAGCACTTGATCTAAAATGAGAAAGAAAAGACATATTTCCCCCAACACAATTAGCAAAAATTATAGCCAGTGTCACCCATGGGATGAAGGAACAGTTCAACAGCTCCTCCTCACCATGGTCATGGCACACTTCAGCCTAGACTGAGGGCATGCAGTCTACCCAAATTTTGTTTTCTCTCAGAACCTGCCTGGAGTTCCAGTAGAGCATCTGCACTTTGAGAACAGGCTCTTGTACAGAAAGAGAGATAAAGAAACTACAGTAGAAAACTCTGAGCTTGGGAAGTAGACCTTGCCATGACAGACTGTACTAGACTGGAGACTGTCAGCTCTTGGCTCTCCAAGGATATCATGTCATCTGCTCTAGAGTCAGATTTCTCTTCTTTTATTGATAATGACAGGCTGTGTTTGAGAAATACAAAACAAATACTGTTATGCACTTAATATATTGTGGGCATTGCAGGCATGAGAAAAGATAAATGCATTTTCATGCTCTCAGTGCTCTGCGCCACTTCCTTAAAACATTTATTTAGTATCTCCTATCTTTAACTACAAGTGACACATGGAACAAAGCCACAACAAGAAAAATGGAAGAGAAGGATAAGATATTTTCTGGAGTTACAAGGCTCTTATAAACTCTGGCTATGCTATTCTTCAGGTTCTTCTGCACAATGGAATCCATATGCAAGAGCTCAAGGTGCTGTAGGATTCACTAGGAAAAGAAGAAACCAAACCCTCCCACACACAGGGACTCTGAAATAGCCACAGCATCCTGCCTGTCCGCAGTGACTGCCCGGTTACCCACGCCATGTCAATGATGCAGATGACATCCTACACGCTGTCATCTCCTGGGAGATCCCAGCCCAAATGCCTTGACAGATAAGCGGGGTGCCCCAAACAGATACAGTTTGCAAACCCTGTTGTGCCATTCCTGGAGGTTTTAGAGATCCTCCTGCAGACTATGTGACAGAGCTGTCAGCTAAAAAAGCAGATGGAACAGACAGGCTGGTAAATGCTCCTATAGCTCCCAGAGCACTTCCAAAGAAAGACGGGGACATGTTGGTAGCCTTCCCAAACCCCATATTAGCTTCCAGTTCCAGCATCTCCTTCACTATTAGCTGCCAAAAACCTAAAAGGCAGAGTCCCATTACCTCACAGATGGCAAACATATTTTGTAAGGGACAGTCCATGTACAGTCTCCCGGTAAGCCAGCATGTTGTAAGCGAGGCAGCTACAGCACTTCTCCACTTGCACATTATGACTGTAGTTGTAGAGTAGATAGATACCTTCGTGTTTACAGCTGAATAAGAGGAACAAAGATTGCTACATGCAATGCATCTTGATGTATTAGCCACAAAGGAAGAAAGCCCTTATCATTCAGTCAGCATCTCCCTTTGTCTTCAGCTCCACAGGTTGCAGGATAAATGAATTCGTAGCTACATTGTCTGGCTAGTAGTGCCACGTGGGAAGAAAGAAAACTCATTTTCATGGCAAAATAAGAACATGCATTAGAAAATCCAGCCACATTATCAGAAATCCTACCAGTTCACACGGGAAACAATGCAAAAAGATAAATTACTGTTGTTATCTATGGCACCCTTCAGTCAATGTAAAAGCAGAAATACACTGAAACCATGGGTTTTCAGCCGGAAGAAACAAATTCCCAAATAAGATTGCGACTGAATGAGCAGAAATCCACAAATTCAGCTGAATTCCATCATTTTTCTGAGAAAACAATTAGTAAAATTTAGAATTCAACAGATCCAACCTGAAGCACATTTCATGGTAACACACTGAATGCCTGCTCTCACGGGGAACACAGGACAGAGCTCTTCACCTTCCTGCTTGTTGCCAATTGATGCAATATTCCTTGCACCTAAACCCAAAAGTTTCTAAAATAAATACAAATGAGGGGTGTCAGTCACTCGGGAGACAAGAACTTTCTCCTCTTCTGGATTTACATGGATCCAGGGTATGGATACGAATAGATGTCCTGCAGGCTGTAATGTGGTGCAGCATTCCCTAAGCAAGCTGAGACCCGAGTGATCCAACTGAAAGAAAGCACAGCTCCGTGCAGACTTTGCAGTTTGACTTCAGAAAGGAACTGAAGGAAAGAGCTGACAGTAATCACCTGCCTTACTCTCCCCATCCCATATCAACAGTATCTAACTCGGTGATGTCACCTTCCACTTCAGCAATGACAGAGGAGAGAATTAAAATGCAGGTGTAGGAGCTCAAAGAAAAGTAAATTGAGAAACGTTAAAAAAAATCCTTCAATGGTGCCTCAACTCATGTAAAAAGAATGCTAACTGTAGTAGTACCTGGTTCTGTTGCAAAACCCCAGTGATTTCAAAATAAACGTAAATAGGAGCTAATAAAAATTTTTTTTTTGGACCAGTGATAGTTTTTCTGCACCTGTTCACTGCTTCAAGGCTATAGATCTTGTCTCATAGGATAATTGTCTCTGACCATTCTTTGAGAGTCAAGGAAGAAACAAAACCCTCTTGCTGCTGGCTGAGGTTTTAAGCGGGCAACCAATTCACTAATGCTGGCTGCAACTGGGTTTTTTTAAATTACAATTCCAGAGTGCAGAAAACTGACATGTAGAGAACAGTACCATAAAAGAGTAACTTGAGAGTATAATGCAATAGTCAATATCAGCAGTGCTTTGTTGAAGAACCATGAAATATAAGTTGTTTCATTCCTTCATCTCAGTCAGAATGTAAAGAAAGATTCTTCCAGCTATAAAGTGTGAGGATAAACAGGCTCATGTCAACAAGGCAGGGTCAAGTCAGTGGAAGGAGAGTTCCATATTGCTTCACAGCCAGTCCCTCTTGTCACTGGGCGGTGCTCAGCATTTGGCTATATACTTTCACATCCTTTTGCATGCAGGACTGTAATAGAGATACTTTTATCTCTGCTCAGCTTTTCTACCACTTGTTTTTAGTTAGCTGTTAGGAATACCAAGCAAGTTGTATTTCTGAGCAACTAAGACCACAGTGACAGCAACCTCAGTTGTAGACTTCCAATTCCTGTGGTAGCAAGCAATGATGACAGCCTTGTAGGCAACTGTGTTCCACATGAGCCACAGACTGCAGGTTTTCTTTACTGTCCCAGACTCTTGTGGCATGTTATTGTGCAGCGCTGCATGTTGTGCTATATATTAATGCATTCGCTGTAGTTCTTATATGAAGGATTTACTGTGACAGTGGAGTTTGCAGCAGCAATCTGCAAATAGACTTGAGCTCCCTTAGAACGAAAAACTGTTGGATAAAATGGAAGATGCCTGGGTGATTCTTGCTTAGGCTCTAGCCTAAGGGTGGGAAACAGAGATTCCTGTTCTGCTTTGCCCTTACCTTTGTGTCTTCTCTCACTTGTTCTGACAGCTTTACACCATTTCCCTACTTTGCTTTCTAGCAGTACCAACTGCATTTTGCCTGTGCCACACTGGTCTCAACAGTCTCTGTCTCTCGGGTAGCATCCTGCTTGAAACGTTTGGGTTACAGTCACACCACCATTCTGCAACACAGTGACCCCACAGAAAATGATTCTTCAAAGTAGAGAGTCTGAATCTCATGTGTGATACAGAGATACAGTACTCTACTCTTTGTAGAAAAGGATTGTGCCAATTTAAATGCTTTATCTTATGCCCATGGGTAACAACAAAAGGATTGTCAATCATTTTAATAGCTCTGGCTTTGGTACTTAAATCAGCTTTCTGCAGTCTGATTACTAGATATGAACAAGGTAGACCATTTCCTTGCTTATTTGACTGATGAACTGTATTCAGCTTGTTCATAGCATGGATTTCCAAAAAAAAAAAAAAAAAAGCCATTTAAACTACTTCTTAAGACTGTTATGATCTGCATAGTTCAGTGATAGTAACAACAATATCCGTCCCATGTTTTACACAGACACTGATTAGTGACTGTGGAGCTACAGCATAAACCAAAGGTTGCCAAATTTTTCCTTTGAGTAAAAACTCAAGTACACTAAAAGATTACTAACCCTAAAAGCCTTTGCAATGATAAAAAGAACTAGCTGCTCATTGAAACCTAGACTAAGCGTGCCACAAGATGTGTGCTTTTCACATCACTCCTTTCTAAAGAAAGTTACTGATGATGGAATTCAAATGAAATGATGCACTCCTATTCTCTGGGCTGGTGGTGTCAGTCCTGCAATCCCCAAGAGTCTCATAAGCATCACTGCCTGCCTAATGCTTTAGCAGTGTAGCACCACTTATGAATTTGACTTGCAAGTGCTGGAATTTATCTGCACTGTGTTCTGGAATGAAGGAACTTGCTAATAACTCATGGAATAATGAACTGTAACAGATTCACTAACTTGAGTTTACAGAATATTGACTTTCCCTCATTTGGATCATCTTTTCAAACCTTTGGAGCACAAATAGAAAATCTCTGATTATAGACAGAAAATTACCCTCTTTCTGGTGCAGTCCATTTTCCAGCAGACATCCAACAACACAGAACTGTACAGAAAACCCAAACTGTTGTGGGTACCAGCAGTGCTAGATGGTTCCACTGGCATGAGTTTCATCCAAAACAGTACCTCTCCTTACTGGGCTTACAATGAGCTTGGACCACTGCACCACCACTCCTATATTGTTACTGGCATCTTTGCACAGCAGTAAGTTGTGGCGCATGACGAAATGTTAATTAGCAGGGTACCAACAAGGGTATTCTTAGTAAGAGTTCGTTCATCTCTTCCTAGAAGGCAGAGGTCCTTCTGTTCACTAAAATGCAGGCTTATGAACAGTATTATGTTGAGAAAAGCTGAAAAACTCAAAATAAGGAAATAGTTTCACAGGACTTACCAACAGTATGTCTGTCACAACAGCCCAGTTTACAGATAAAAACAGTTCCCCAAATGCAATAAAAATCTGCAAAAAAAGAAGAAAGCAGTGACTATACACACTGCATTGACCTTCTGCATTGTGAAGATGAAGGCAGGCTTGCTGACTATGCTCATCTATGTAAGAACTGTTGTACAAACCCATCTACTTATAAATTAAATATATCTGTCTATGCTCACAAACACTAACTTCATCTGGAAAGGGGGGGAAAGGAACCAGAGAAGGTATGTGGGTTGCTTTGTGTCACAAATCCTCAGCAGAAGAGCCAAAATAGGAAACATATGCCACCCTCCCAAATAAATTGTAATGAACTGCTGAAGCCAGAAGAAGAGGAAAGGAAGAGCCTGTGAAGAGAAACATTCAGCACATGTTTAAAAAGTGCTCAAAGATCTTCCTTTGCTGAGGTTTCCAAATGAAACCAACAGTACACCTCTGTGCCAGTACGAGTACTCTTATAGGCTCCTTCAGAAAGGTAACTTCCAAACCAAAATCGAGTCCAAGAGACAGGCAGCCTCAAAGCCTTGGTGCCCTTCGGGGATTCCCTAATTCATCACAGATGGAGACCCAGCCATCAGGAAAAGGGGTAGAGCTCCCAACAGCTCTTACAGCTGGGAAAAGATTAACCCTTTCAGCCAGCCCTGGACATAAATTTGAGCAGGCTCTATAGACTAATCGATACTTGAGGAAAGCATTATAGCTACGCTATTCAGCTGCAGCAGTTCTGGAAGGCAGAATCTATTTAGTGGCACAGCCCACAAAGTCCAGTGGCACCTAGGAAATAAAATCCATTATAACAACAGGTGCCAGCATCTTGTTTGGTAAGGTCTTGGTCAAGATGTTGTATCTGGTTGATGAAAATGCAGTCCTAGGAAAAGCACAGTGGCAAACTATCAGATGTTTTCAGAGGGGTAGCTTACATTCTCCTCAGAAGAACCAGACCTATATTATACATCTTCCTATGACACCCCTACCTCCTCTGTTTCTTGCCTGTGCTGTTCATGTGACCAGTCTGGAGAAAAAGTTCCTTGAAGTACAGAGATATTTAGTATAGACCTTTATCCAGATGTCTTTCCCTTTCAAATGCTTTATATAGATTTTCTAATTTGCAGCTGAATCTATTCCTCCATACATAACTACTTTTCTTTAAGTTTTATAATAAATATCACTAATTTCACATACTCCTTGACTATGTCTTAGCTCTTGGATTTATGTGTCCCACTATCAAAGTCTTTCCATTGATACAACTTTGGCAGACCTTGCCTTTGTGAGAGACAGAATGCAATCATTCTTCTCTAATTTCACGACTGTTGCAATAACAGTGTATTGACTGCAGAAACAACGCTGCATGCCAGTCTTAGCTGGAAAGCAAGTAACACACGTTTTATTAGAGAACTTTGGGCCAAACACAAAATGAAATGTCTTTGTTAACATGGATAGCAATATCACACAGTTCAACTTTTTGCCAAGCCACCTGGCAATAAGGACTAACAATGTCAAACCTTGCAGCCACCAGAAAATATTAGGCCTTCATCATCTTATTTCAGGCTAATACTCTCTGAACTCTCTTGGAAGATCCAAATTCATCAAGGACCTTACTTTCTTTTTTTTCCCCTGATTCTATACAAATAAACTTTAAACATGCTATTGCTTAACTCAGAATTGCAGCCTGTGAAGTGGTCAAAGCAGTACTCAGATGAATTATAGGCAAATGCAGTTGAACCCTGCTATACAGCGATAATGGCATGAACTTACGTAAATTCTGTCAGTTGTGCCATAGCTAGCAAGAGATAGTGCAGGTTGAAGTGAAACAGGAAGGAGACAAGAAAGAAAGAGATTTATGTAAACCCTGGCTGATCCTTTAGATATAACCAGATGCAAATATAACAGTTAGAACAGAAGGTTCTGAAGACTTCCAAACTGCTCCTAGATACCATCACTGGAATAGATGACTACCTGCCTTTATACATCAAATGAGAGATCAGTCCATCTCCCTTACAGGAATCTTGTGACACTTAGCACTTTAAAGTGTTGTTTCCAGTTTTCCTTTCTCTTCACACTTTTTCAAAGTTATTTAATCTCTACAAACCCCTAAAAACAAAAGCATGACATACATAGTGCAAGAAAAGAAAATAAAATTAATCTTTAGGAAATAAGTTATGCTCTCAACCTAGAGTCAGAAGGAATAGGAATTAATGAAATATTATCCATGATAAGAAAATGTGATGTTCAGCAGCTAAGGCCTGAAACTCTGGAAAGGAATTATTTCATACAGCATTGTGTGAACGTCAGAGACACAACTTTGTTAGCTTTTCTTTTCTTTCCTAAGGTGGATCGCAGTTGTAGGGTCACTAGAAAAATTTAACCCAGACAGTTTTGGAAGGTAATAAATCATTCTACAGATTGTATCAAGGTATTCTGTCTAAAACCAATACAAATTTCATACTTTCTCATGCAGAATAAATGCAATATGGTTGAATAGTTGGCACACTCAGCCACCCAACTGCAAAACAACTGCAATCAATAAAGAGGACAGAGTTGCGTGTTCTTTTCTTCAGAACAGGTGGAGATATCCTGGAAGTACTGTGCTTGGCAAGGGAGAAGAGCTGAGGATGGCAGGAAAACAATAGAGCAATGCTCTATTTAAAGTGTATCCTTCTGTTCCTACCATCTCTCAGTATTCCTCATACTGTCTCAAGTTCTAAATTTAAATTAATATAGAAAAGGTTTCCGTTACATTTGTGCAATCATGTTTGTGGCATGCCCATTCTAATCTAAGCACACCTAGAAAAGAATGAAACATTTTATTTTATTGCTGTCACCTTCTCCAGGATCCCCAGCTTTTTTAACAGACAACACTTAAAAGTTGGTCTGCAAAGGATACAACCAGAATAATGTCCCAAATGTTAAGGGTATTTTGCTTTGTAGATGACTGTTTACATTCATACATATAGAAAGAGAATTAGATCGTCATCAATGTCAGTGCCAAACACACATTCTGCTTTTAAACAGTCACATACCTCAACAAAAAGTAGGGAATCAGTATGGCTGGAACATACATGATCAACGATTTCTGTCTTTTCAAAAAGACCCACACTATGTGCATCAGAGACAAGAGCTGCAGAATGCCTCCTTCAAAGACAAGTTGCAAGTCAAGACTGCATCCTGATACAGCATTGCCATCAAAGATAAGTCTGTTTAAATCTGTTTAAAGTTACCGCAACACCAAATATTGTCCAAAGTTCCCAGTAACATGGTTCAGTCATGACTTCCTGAAGCACCTGCTGCACTGCAGAGAGCACGCATCTTTCATCTCGCTTTGGAGACAGGAACCGATTTAGAGAGCCGCCTCTGAGATAACAAAGCCAGGTAATTTTTCTCTGTCTTTTCAAAGGTAGTCTTTGAAATCAAGAACTGGGTGTCCAGAAAAAGGAGAGAAATCTCATGGCATTTCAGTCCATCTACCCCAACAGAAACTGTGGAAGTCTTGATGTATTTCCATGTTAACTAGAGAATTCTTGTGCTTTGAAACATTTCTTCCAGCTTTGGCCATAGCTGATTAAGCCTGTCTTGTTCCCTTTCATTATCCACTCAGGACAGTGGAAATCACCCTACAGAAAATACTGTAATTGCACGGTGATGCACGTATGCTTTTTTGCTTCAGCAGATTGTGCACTGTGAAGCGATGGAGACAGGTTTTCTAACGTCAGCATGCCTGAGCAGACAGTCACTGGAAAGCCAGTTCCCTGCCAGTGTCCTACACAAATGGAAGATTTGTTTCAGTGGGACCCTTCAAATTAGACACACCAGCTGGCACGCCACTCCAATTCTCACACCAGTATGACTAGTGTCAGATCTTGCTTGTCAGAAAGCAACGGGAGGCATGGCTGGTGCCAGAGAAAGTAATAGTTAAGCAGTTGTAATGGTAAGAGGACTGGAAGAATCAGGTGCTTAGATTACGTACAAATTATTACCACTGCACATTGTTGACATTACATTTTGGAACACCTGAACCAAGCACATCAAACAAAAGACAAAATGGCAAAGTCTCTGGTTACAAGACCAACTGGTCTGCCCATGGGAAGAAACTTAAGGAACACAGTTATCTATACCCCAGTTCAGAATTTCCTCCCAGATACCACACTGCTTGAAAACAGAATGCTGTCTGAAAGGAGAGAAACATTTTAAACAAATTTATTTTTACCAGTCCTAATAAAAGGTGTATTTTGGTAATTCAAAACCAATGTATTTATTCACTTAGCTGACACGGACTGGCAAATGCAACTGTTGTTCTCCACCATTAATGACAAAAAAAGAACTGAAGAACATACGCCGAGTGGGACTATGTGGGGAACCTGAGAAGCAGAAAAAGAAAATGGCTAATTCTTTTGGTACTCAGATCTCCACTCCTGAATCTAAAAATAATCTTCAATTTCACATTTTGCTTTGTATACACACACAGAGACATGCAAATCCATTTGTTTTTTCCCTTGGTGTAAAGGCGTTGTTCCACAGGAATACACATTCCTGAAAACCTCGATGAATAAGTGTTATTCTTAGAAGCAAAAAACCTGCAAAAGTACCCTTTTGCAAAGAACTGTTGATTACTGTAATTGACTTTACTTGGATCCTCTTTTTTATGTTAATCATGGTAATTGTGGCTATGGAGTCACAGGAAAAAAGCTTGGAGTCTTTTCCTAGCTGTTACCAGATTATAGTTAAAATAAGGTTTACATTCAGTTCGCTCTCACAGGGATTTCTTGGAACTATTCATCATTCCTAGTAAATTTCTGTTTTTCCCTTTACTGAGAACAGAATTTAAGTGATTTATACTTCAGTTTGCATTGCCAAAAGCTTGACTTTGAAGATCAGCTAGTGATTTGAGGCTTTGAAGGTGATGGCTAAATTATTCTTAGCAAGAACTGTGCATATTGTACAGACACAAGTACACCAATCTTTAAGTATTCAGAGAGCAAAAATAAATAAGAATACTAAATTAGTCACATAGCATTAAAAATTAACACAAGATTGAGACTTCCTTTAACTGCATCTTTGGATAAGGGACACTAGCTTCATGCAGCCAACTACATAAGCTTACTATTATCTTCTGTAGAGACTCAGGAGGTCCTGAGGCCCAATTTGTAAGGCTCTGCCTGCCTGCCCTTCTTACTGGACCAAGTAATACACAACGTGGCTCTCATGGGACAGACCACAGCTGTGGGCAGTATTAGAGCAACGTGCATAGTGCTTAGCTGGCAGGCCACCTTGTTGCAAGTCACTGAAACCTCTTAATGGTCTAGAAGATTGCAGAGAATTCTGCAAAAGCCAACCCTCACTTTGTCCTCCCCCTTCCCTTTCTCTCCAGGATCCCAGAAGACATTTTGCTAATGATAGATTGGCACTTACAAAAGTGGAAAGGATGTTCGCCTGGGCCACCATCAGAGCTGTGTAGAGGCACAGAGCAGAAATGAACATGCTTGTGGCACAGATCAGAGGATCAGCTTTATTGTTTATCTTCCTTAACCTTCTTGCAGCTTCTGCCCCAGCAATGACACCCAAGATTCCCGTCCCAATGGTGATGCCTCCAAATATTAGGCTGGTGAGAAAGCAAAGGATTCAGTTGAGCATAGTAAGACCATAGTGTAGAAGAAAATGGTGTTAGCTTATACCTTTAGTTTCAGAGGAATCTTTAATGGGGAACTTTAATTATATTCCACTTGATCTAACCCTCCCACTCCTTCTAAATGGATTTAATCCCAAGCCTCAGTTGAAGCTATGCCTCTGCAACTGAGGCTCTGTCCTGTGGAACAGATATTTTCCCACTAACAGAGCAGGTATTACGCACCCAGGCTCAGGGAAGACTCGTCTCAGTATGACCTGGCTTAGACAGCCAGTGATTTAGAGGAGACAGAGTCATCTTGGTTACCCTGTGAACCAATCTACTCAGTCATCCCTAAAACACAGATGGAATAACTCTGTATCACAATCTGCTGTCTTGGAAGAGATCCTATCACGTGGAATTATATACATCTAAATTATAACCCTCTAGTTAGCACAGCTGAGATGAGTCATTTCTTTGACTACGGGAAACATCTACCGCTTCCCAAAAGAGTACAAAGAATACTGAATAGTTAACTATTCAGGGAGGACCATGTAGTATTTTCTGAACGCAGATTTTCAAATGCCACTCAGCTTTGTGTGTCTGCAAATGCAAATGTGTTCTCCAGGAATGACAAGTTCATGTTTTAAAAGTATGTGTTTGAATAGCTTAGAAGATTCAGCTTCCAAAGGGACTTTCATATATGCTTTTCTCTCTGTCCCAGATGAGACCCTAATGACAAAGCAAGTCTCTTGCGCTAAGACCAGTGGTGCCACTGGTTGTTTAATGCATCATAATTCTCCTGAGGCAAACGGGGACAGGAGCATTGTGTTCCGAGCACAAGTGCTTCTAAATATTTCGGAGTGCTGCACAGTAAGTTATGTACATTTTCCTAAGCTTTCTCTGACTGCAAAGCAAAGTAACCAGCTAGGATATGATCTATTCCTTTAAACTACTGTGCATCTACTTTTTAATTTCTTCCTGATTAAGAACTCAATAATTCTACAAGAAAAAAAAAAGTATTGCTATACAGGATAACAAACTTTAAGCATATTTGTACTCTCCCTTTAAGTTCTTCAGGATTCAGATCCATCACTCGCTGTAGCTTGATAGTGACAATATAGATTGTCACTAGGCAGAAGTATTATCTTAGGGATTTGTCTGGGAGAGGCAAGTTCCAAGGTGACATTAGTTGATGGAAGCATTCATGGAATTGTGTTTAGAAGATTAATGTGTTGTAAATCGCAGTTGAAATAAACCTACAGCTGGAAGAAAAGGGAACAGCCAAAACTAAATCCAAGCACAGCTGACAGGGAGTAGGAAAGTACAGAAGCCTAGTCCTGGGGAAAGGCTCCTATAGGATCATTTAGGGTCTGAGAATGCTCACTCATCTGTCTGATCTGTTCAAAAGTATCTGCACAAAGACCTGAATAAAAACTTCATACTGCCTATTTATCTGCCTTGAAAGGACTGAGACCCGAGTCAGCTGTGGTGCCATTTGACTTTGTGTTTCCAGGGAGTCTAAGAGACACAGCCCTGATCCTTAACAAAACCTGCAACTGCTGAACAGCCAGAGGGGAAAACGTCCTTAAAGCATCCCTGGGCAGGTCTGGGAATGTGCAGCTCAGTTCTTCCTGCACCATTAGCTGCAGGTCTGACACAGTTGTTTATATCATGTTTCTTTACATCCCCCTGGAATAACAGTCTAAAACCAACCTTATGCTGCTTCTGGCACTAGCTTATGCCAACGTTATTTTTAAAGCATCCTGTAAGAAGCAGTACATGAGGTTAAACTATCAGGTGCTCCATTTTACTTCCCCAAAGACCATGTCTGCTCTAGCAACACTACTGTGGAATAATAATTCAGAAGGTAGATTAGAAAACAAAACATAGGCTAACACCTTCAGCTTAATAAAGGAAGTATTTAAACTGTGTCTGTTAACAAATACAGCCAAACAGGTCAAAATTGTTTTTACCTGGAAAGACAATGTAGTAAGCAGTTAGTTCTTGGAAATCTATCATGAAGGCAGAGACTGAAACCAGATTTGGGATACCTCCAGAAGAAAGGTAGGGGCACTTGTGTGGAGGCCCCTGGTAGGGGGTCAGTACACAGAAGAAGTGTCCCAGTGCTCACTGTTATTGAGCATAGCCATGCAGACTCAAAAGGAACACCAAATACATTTTTCTATTCTGGATAACACATTGTAAGGAAAAAAACTCTCTTCCTAGCTGGGGAAAAGTAATTTCCAAAAGGTTATACTATGATTACTTCAAAATCCTCTCCTGTTATAAATTCCCCTTGCCCACCCAACATTTGATGTTTATTCATGAATCTGTATTGGTCTGGACATCCTCTGCAAGCAGAGCTCTGCTGGCAGTTACTTACAAGACCAAATTATCCTGTTTTGATGCAATGATATCATACTAGATCAAATTCATCAAGTTTGCTTTATGCTAGGAGTCACAATGACCTGGCCAAAATGGCAGGAGTTTTAAAATCAGGCTAAAAAGAAGATAATAGGAAAGTTACCAAAACACAGGATCTAAACATACTTAAATGGGTATTTAAGTAGCTTGGGGTGCACAGTCGATTGTCAGCTGAAGCCTCCTTGCTAAAGCTGCTCCTTTTTTCCTGCGAGTGTTCCTGCTACTGCTTCTTTCCACTTAAATAGGACTGGCAGCATCTTTCCAGTTACCCAAGTGATTGTAAAGCAAACAAACAACTAGGAGTGTCTCAGCATACCTGGAAGCAATTTAGTCTAACATTCACACCCAACTGCCTTCCCAAGAAGTGTTCACAGTCACATCCTACCTCCTGCCTTTGGAAACAAACTGTGATTTAGCACTGTGCAGTTGTGCGCACCTCACCTGTTAGATGAATTGCATGGTTCTTGGAGGCATGGTGATACAATGCCCTGGACAACCTGAGCCCTGTAAAGAAACAGTGGCACCCACACTCCCAGGGCTCCAGTAACGAAGGCCATGGCAGTCAGACCCAGTGAAGACCAGACAAAACTCCAACTGAAAGTCAAAAGAAAAAAATGAGAGGTATTAGAAAGACTGGGTGTGAGGAAAAAGGGAAAGCCTACCTGCAGTACCCAGGATTTCAAGCAATAACAAAACAATTCATTCAGACATCTTATAATCAAAATGTACTCCCTTGAAGATATGAACTTTGATGAGGCTTTATCTATGAATTTCAACAATAAAGTACTAATTAGAGGGAAGAGTATGACCTACTGATTTCATGTTGATTCCCAGTCCTGGTCTCTTGCAGATTTCATTGCCAACTTTTGCTAAACCGATTGCTGTGAAAGTTTTGATAGCAGAACTATGACAATGGAGAGTGGGCAAGAATTTCATGGCTTAGTAGGTAAATGAAAGTGTTCTATATGCAAGTCTAAATGCCTCAGGATGGTTTTAAGTTGTTTGTATAATCAGCGTAAATGAGAGTAACATCTGAGTCTTCCAAACTGTTAAGATACAGTGGCTGAAGTGCTCCTTAACTCTACCTAAGTAAAAATAGACTCTCAGTCTGCACAGCGAGTTTTCAGACAAAAGGAGAAGCATTTTTAAAAACTGTCCAAATCTTGCCTCCTTCCTGCCCAGTTCTAGGAGAAAATGAACTTCTTACTGGTCTCTTCCTTGTCAATAGTTTAGGAGAAAGTCCCGTTTGAGGTCATTAGGGAAGTATGAAAACTTAAGACTAAATAAAAGTGCTGAAAATGACCAGGTGACCACCAGACTAGGGGATTTGTTAAGATATAGATATAGATATAGATATAGATTAGATATAGATATAATTCATCATCATCTGAAGGTAAAGGGCTCTTGGACTTGATTGAAAGTAGAATCACCTGGTTTTTGGCTCTATGTCCTTATGCTTTGGAAATCAACTGCTAAAGGAAAAGAAAATTAAAATCTATTTTCACTACATTGCTGGAAGTTGTAAGGAATATCTTTGTAGGAAAGCAACTTTGACGACAGTCTTGTTGAAATGTCAGAAAGGTTAATTTTTGATTCAGGCAAGTTCATTGTTTATTCACTTCAGACTGTACTGCGTACAAATTGTGATCCAACAAACCAGATCTCTAACGTACTTGCTGTTCTGGATGTAAACAGAATGCAAATCTAAATGTCAATTAGAAAATGCTGGTTCCTCTAGAAGAACACTCCAAAGACGAACAAGGTCCCAGGAAAGCTAAGCCTTTAAAACAAAAGCATTTGGCCAGGACGGCAGGGCAGCAGCCCACAGGCAGCAGCAGAGGCCTGGCGCAGGGGCACAGCAGCTCCTGCCATTCCCCAACACTTCCAGGAAGGGCTCTCATAGACTGTGGGGTAACAGGAGCGAGAAACTGGTTGCAGTCGGCATTTTTACTTTGTCCTGCAGGTCAGCTGGTGTTGACTTTAATTTTTGTGTGGTTAAAAGGAAGAGGTCATTTGCCAGCCACAGGTTAGCTGGTCAAAACACATCTGCAATTACTTTATAAACCGTATTGGGGTCTTACAGACTCTGACCTCCTGTATCAGAGGCATAGCAGGCTCACAGATACCATGTAAAGACTGCCTGAGACATGCTGATCCAACTTTCCTCAAGCACTAAGAATTACAACTAAAGTCACACCTGCAAAATATGTGCTTTTACCAGTGTAGCTTACCCTACATGTTAAAGCAAGAGGGAAGGGGAAACTTAGTAAAAAGTAGAGTTGGATTTAAATAGGAGCACGCTGCCATCATAACTTTGCCTCCTTCCCCCTCCTCAAAACGGGAGGATAGCAGGAGCAAAGAAATTTGTGATCTCTTGGGTAGCATTCCAAAGAGTGGAAGAAAGATTTTTATTAATGTTGTTTCAATCATCTTGTATATAGCATGTGATACAAAGGAGCTGAGCGGGATTTGATGGCCATATTTCTAATAATGGAATGGTCATTCCTCAATGGAGGGAACCTTTGTTGCTAAAATTGCTTACTTCTTGGCAAGTGATACGACATCTTGACACCAAGTAGTCTTGGCAGTTCTCTGTACACCTGGTTTCTCAGGCGCTACTCGTATTGTGCCGGAGATGCTCAGTGCTCTGTGTGCTGCTGTCTTTCTCTGGGTCCTGTGAGGGACCAGTAGAATCAGAAGAACCAGTGCTAGACCTCCCATGCAAGGAGTTACCTGTAGGCAGAAGGCTGGTTAGATCAAGGATACCTTTCTTCTTACGGTGAAAACTCTGCAGCAATTCAAATTCAGTGTTAGAATTACATATTGGAGAAATGCAGATAAGTTCAGAAATAGATGTGACTTGCTCTTTGTCAGTCATACTTGTAAAGAAGAAGAGTGACTTTGGTGATTTATTATGACTTTTGAGGAAAGGTAATAGATCCTCCCTCCCTGTCATACAGACACATGATCATTCCCTCTGATTTTGGAGAAAAACATGAAGAAAGAAAACTGTATCATAGTAGTCTGGCCACAAATGCAAGAACCACTGATGCAGTCATTAGTGTTATCTGAATAACATCAGATTGTTGTTCCAGCAGACATTCTTCCCCACTCATCCTGTACTTTTATAGATAAGTTAGGAAGATCTGACAAAGTACTTCCAAAGCACTAGGTGTTCAGTATGGAGAGATATCATGATGACATGACCAGAAGAGGGTTTTTTTCTTGAAACCCTCAAATAATAGAATTTATTCCCAACAGCATTTCAGAAAACAATCTCTCTGTATTTTCCTGAAGAATTATACTGGCACTACCAGTATAATGATCATTTTACCCTCAGTTTCCTCTGTTTGAGGAGGTCTTGGTGCACTGACAACCATTCCAAGTATGTCCTCAGGTAAGAGGAACATCAGCACCTGCCCTGGCTGCTGTACAATCTCACCTATGCCTGCTTTCATTCTGCAAGAGCTCGGGATAAACTTTCCACTTGTCCTGCAGGAAGAGTTCTCTTAAACACCAAGTTCATGACTGGTCAGACAGTCCTTCCACTGCTCACCATTTTTAACACAATGAACGTAAGTAATCCAAACCCCAGTGATGATTCTCATTTTACAGTGAACAGCTCGGCCCCATGAGTGAAAGTGAGTAACTCACCCTGAATGCCCAGTGCCAGTCACCTGTGATGTCTGCCATGCCGGCTGCTAGGACATAACCAAGACCACTGTAAGCAACAGAAAGGAAAAATCAGTAAGCACCAATGAATTCTTCCTGGATGAAATGACATGTCTTGCCAGCTAAGGAGAGCACAGAGAAGTATTCTGTCATAGTTTTCAAAATGGATAAACAGAAACAACCCCCATGGTCTATGCTAGTCTACTTGCCAGCCACTATTAAAAAGAGTCTAACCTCCTTAGAGCAGACTAGAGATGGTGGCAATAATGTCCCAGATTCCCCTTGGAATACATATTCTGTAGAATGACACTGCAAACCCAGATCAGACAGCCCATAAAGCAGTTTACTCTTTTCTGTGCTAGCCACATGAATTAAGCCCTGCAGGAATTCCTTTAGTTTTAGTTTCTTTCTAGGCTCAGCCTTGGCTGCCCACTTTAAGAAAGAGTATGCCTCCAAACCATTTAAAAAGCCCGTCTCCACATCTTCTTCAGACACAATGTCAATTTAGCTAGAAGAAGAGAGGGAAGTGCCAATTATTCCTTGGGAGACTTTTAATGGAGGGTTCTTGAAAAATTTGTCAAGTAAACAAATATCTGAAAGCTTTTGTCTTCTAAAATCCAGAAATAAATTACCTACCCCCATGGACATATTTCTTTTAGAATTGATTCAATATTTTATTCAAAGCCTACTGGTTTTCAAAGGTTAGATTCTCCCTAAAAAATGTTGGGAGGAAAAAACCGATTTTTTCTTGAAGGTAAATACAGAAATAAGCCTAACCAGCTCTATTTAAACACGCTAGGCAACTGACAAATCGTTTTGCAAGACCTGATGCAGATATGCATCAAAATACATCTATTCCATGCTCAGGGTATATTGAACTGCTGGCGTGGTCAGACAGAATTTCAAAAGGCGGGTCAGTTACTAGCAAGAAAACCAACCTTCCTACTGGAATGAAGATATAGAAGATCGATAGCATTGTGGTCCTTTTTCCTTCCTCAAACAAGTCTGCAATGATGGTAGGTGCTATTGTGGAATAACTGGCTGTGCCAATGCCAACTAATCCTCGTGAAATAAAGAATATCCAGTAGTACTGCAGGCAAAAGACATATTATAGTCCAAAAAAAAGCCCATGCAAGAAAGAAAGCTTACTATTAGAGAGGCGCATTTTAGTGGATCAAATGTACCAGAGGAAATAAGATTTCAACTGCCTTTTGGATATGTCTGTATTCCCTCCACTCACACCTGCTTCCCTCCCATCCCACTGCTGTGCTTTCTACTTTCTGCACAGTACTGACTTCTTAGAGTGACACCCAGAGGGAACTGCAGGATAGGGTCGATACACCACAAGCTTGCCAAACAAGCTGCTACACTGTAAGGTCACAATCAACAAACATTTGGGACAAAGATAAGATCCCATCAACTGCAACAGTGATGTGTGGGTTCTCCATTACCTAGGCTGGACTCCACTATCCCATAAAGCATTCCT
>NW_009260614.1:4763748-4769308 GCF_000687185.1 Egretta garzetta
CATTCCTGCACAAAGTCCATTTAGTCCAGGCTTGGGGAGTGAGTGCTCACTGATAGCTTTTCCAAATGTGGTCAGAGAAGGACACTATCAACTCCTGCAAGACGTATGCTGATTATTTTCATAGTACCCTCTAAAAAAGCAACATACCAATTCACTGACGAATGAACTGCCTAATGTTACACCAGACCAGAAGAAAATACCAGCTCCAAGGATGATTTTCCTATTGTACCGGTCACTGAGGTATCCAAAGACAGGGGCAGCCACCATGTAACACACGATGAAGACTGGAAATCCAAGAAGAAACAAAGACAATATTGGTCAAATTATTTTTACCGTGCATATTCCTCACCCCTCAGACAAACTCAGGTTATTTTTTAGAGCAGAGTTAAAGGCAGGCTGAGTTTATAGAACTAGTAGGTAGATTGATATTTAGAAAAAGATAAATGCAGATTCAAAAAAACCTATACAAATATAAAACATGTGTGAATTGCTCAGGTTATGGATTTCTTTTGTGATTCACATACTGTGGGATTTTTGAAGGACTTCATTCGTTCCTGAACCAAAGGCTTTCGGTTTTGCATTATAGCCAGCCTGCCCACAAGTGGAAGTGAGCAATACCACACACAAGTAGGAATGAGAAGAAATAAGTAACTCGACTGTGTTTTAGGAGCAGACCACATAGATGCAAGGCAAAGTAAACTAACTGAGCTTAAGTGATTTTATTACCTGTTTGCAGTAGACCTGTATCCCCATCACTAAGCTTGAAGTATTTCTGTATATCTAACAGGATCCCTGCAACAGAGTCAAACACTGAATGACAGCAAAGTACCCTGCACATTCCTTGTAATTCTATTCATTTGCCAACTCAGAGATTTATTTCAAGAACAGGGCTTGCAAGAACTGCAGCACATTTAGCTTGCTAGTTTACAGGTAAACGGTTACTCTACCACAAGCACAGATACACAGAGAATTAAAAATTCTTATCACTACAGATAAAATTCTTTATCTTCCACTATATAGGTCTTATGAGAGTCAGTTTACCTACTATTTCAATCACAGCTGTTCTGTTTCTTTTGCACTGTTAGTACGTAAGCACATAAACAGTTTACAGCTCAAAGTTTAATGGATGCAATGTGGAAAAAAACAGTGGCAAAGTTTTGCAGACAGGAGATTACTATCTTCATACAGCTAATCCTAAAATTTTCTTAATGACCTTAAAATGTTAAGATGAGTTCAAATTCCTTCTGTTAAGAAGAACTGTTAATATTTCTGGTTATACAATATTCAAATTAGCGCATGTTAGATTTTTCAGGATGCAGATGGTTACAATCTTCATTAGCCAATGGTGGCTAAATCAGCCTATAGCCAGGGAGGTATAGATAACTGTGGATTTAAAAATTAACATTTTTAGTGGTGACAATGAATGACAGACAAACTTCACCAAAAGTGATCATTTCTATTTGTGATAAACGGCTGACAGAAATCCCATCTCGATTTCTAAACAATAGCTGTGGAAAAAGGTTAGAAGAGTTGTCAAAAAATGTGGAAGAAATCACACAAGCAACAAACTGAGGGAAGATCCATGGATCTGTCACCTCACAGATGCATGAATGCTCTTGAGACAAAAAGGTCATTTACATCATGCCAAAGCTGCAGATTTACCATCTCACCTATCTTGCATTTCTGCATTATGTTCCTGAAAAAAAAAAATTAAAAATAGCAGAAGATACTGCTTTGAATAAGCATACCTTTACTCTGACATCAAAAGATATCAAGTAAAAAAGAAATTTCTTCTCATGCAGCTTTAGTTTTGCCGAAATAGTCAAAATCAAAACATTATTAAGAGGATGAAGCCACCACTTAAAACAAGTTCTGTATAAATTGACTGCTACATTCACAGAAGCTGATCTGCAGCAGAATGGAGCTCGGGGTGAGGTTAGCAAGAGGTACCCATTCTGTTCCTGCAGCGTATTTTACATATTAGGCCACATACTATGCTGCTGCAGCCACTTAAAACCATTCTTGAGCCAGCTAGTTTAAAGCTAAATGCACCTTCCCCCACAGTCCCCGTGGCTGCAGCATAATCGGTCTCCTCACTGTTTACTGATGTGTTTTGAATCCAGTGTAGATCAAGGTCTAGCCTAACAGCAGCACCAGGTTATACAACCGTTTCTCAATGACTCTTGAACATATGCTGCGTTTAGGGTTTTCCTAATGGTCTCACAAGTTTAAGTTGGTGACTTCATTCAAACATTTTGTATCATTAAAACAGGACAATCAATTGCATCTATTCTTTCTGGTATCTGATTAGCAATGCACAGAAATACTGTATCACAGGAACTTCAGTTTTGGACTAATAGAGTGTTTAGAATAAATCACAGCTAACACAAGACTTGAACTGAACTACAACTTCATCTCAAACTGACTTTCACACTGAGCACCATGAAAGTGTTATCCCCTCCACATAACTGAAATAACTGACCTAACCCGTTATTGGCAAATTATAAAACATTGATCTGAACAGCCTGGAACAGGGTAACAGATCAGAGGGGAAGAAGTCTGCATGATCACCATTTTTAACAAACTGAAGACTCAATTCCAGCAGACAGTTAAGTGGAAGAGCTTGTTTGCTGTGTGAAGATTGATGCAAACTATGTCAAATCCTGTGAGCAAAACTGCCCGGAAACCACAACTTCATAACTGCCACCAGCTTACTTTTAACCAAATGCTCAAGTCTCTCCTTCTTCACTTCCCTGTTAACTTATATTTAACAATATGTTCATACATATGGACAGCCAAACTCACAAGTACTAATGCAAGAATTCTGCAATGAAGCTTAATTCTAACAGATGAACGATATATTGCTGTGGTATAGACTGCAATTTACAGATTTCCCCCATGGCCCAAAAGGTCATAGAGTTAACTGAAAAGTTAGAGAGAGAGAGTTATAAAGTTATAAAAGTTGTACAGAGTTAACTACAAGTCGTATCTTGTAATTAAAGCAGATGCTGGTATTTCAAAAGCCTTCACACTATCCTCGCCTCTGCTCTTGAATTCTTACATGTCCCTGAAGGTACCTCACTCACAAGAAACTGAGCATGTTAACAAGTAGGCAAGCTTTCCTTCACAGGCCTTCTTGAAAATGTCAAGCTCTTAGCATGTACAGGAGCCAAAGAATAGTTCAAAGCCTGGAATGAACCAAATAACTGCTTGCACTTTATACTTCCAACTGCATCCCCCCCTAGCATCCCAGTTCTTGCTTGAAGATATTTTCATCCTCTCCTGTCCTCTGCCCTTCTCCAGGGAAAGTTACTTGACAACAGAACTCATACATTGAAGTTTTTCATTAACAGTCTTGCAGTATCATTTAGCACGCACTCCTCTTTGCTTCCTTCCCTCTTGTATGTGTGGTTAAGAAGTATTCAAAAGAAAAAAAGCTTAAACTCCTAAACCCACTAGCCTCCCAATTTTTAAAGATACTGCCTGAATGACTTAAATTTCTGAATGGTCTAAGTAGTAAAAATAATTAGTTTGTGTGCTGTCACTAGATATTAATTCCAAATTTAACAATCCATCCTTCTGGTTTTTTCAAGGTTTTAAAACATTTATGGCTTCCAGGCCACTCAGAAGTAAAACATAGCAAGCTCACAACAAGTGCTTCCTCCTAATTTATAAATCAGATCCCTGGAAGCATGGTAGATGCTTAGGAGTGATGCTAA
Organism: Egretta garzetta; assembly: GCF_000687185.1. Lineage (NCBI taxonomy): Eukaryota > Metazoa > Chordata > Aves > Pelecaniformes > Ardeidae > Egretta > Egretta garzetta. The sequence continues at coordinate 4,767,468 of NW_009260614.1, forward strand.
ACAAACGAATTTACACAGACCACAGTTTACGTGCGAGGAAAAAACATAGATTTCCCACCAGTTTACTAAAAGCGATGTTTTGCTGTTTGGGGTTAGGTTAAAAAAAAAAAAATCACATTTTGGAAGGAGGATATTATTTATCAGAAAACAAGTTGTAAATTTGGTAGGTGACGCTTAAGGAAGTGGGTCTCCGTTCTCTTAACACCATCATGTTTGTTATACTCTTCATTGCGGAAATCATACAATTTCCAGCAGATCATGAGGAAGTTAAGCCTCCCCTAAACAAACTTGCACAAAGAGAACATAATTTTTGTACTTTCAAGGGGGGGAATGGCATCACTATTCTTCAGATAAAGGAATGCTGTATCTAAACTACTAGATCCAAAGAAGTCCTGGTAAATTGCTGCATACAATAAAGGGAAGCTTTTTAGTCAAATCGCTGTAGAATCCAGACACAAAAATAGACTAGTTGCTCTGTATGCTGAAGTCTGTTTATAAGAGACTTAGGTTTAAAAATATAAATCTTAAGCATTTAACAGGTGTGGTTTTCCTAAGCATTCTACTAACCATTAACAATGAATAAATCATTTATTGGTCTTTCAAGGTTTATAATTGGAAGTTTCATTAAGAGTATGACCAACAGGCTACAGCAGGTAAGTGAGAGAGATTAAAATGACATAAAGCATATCCTTACTTTGGAAAACATTTCTAACTACAGAGTAAGTAGAGCTGCTGAGAACTTGAATTTCTTTTTCCTTAGAAGGAGGAAACAGGCTCTCACCTGGTACAATGAACCAATCCATGAAATTTATTAAATTCACATAGCACAGCACAGCAGTTACCAGGTAATCTCCCTTTGCTGGACCGTTCCAGCAAAGACATGACACAGACGCGAATGGACGTTGTCTCACATGTGCTGCAGTGGCTCCGTAATTCTGCTCCTCAGGAGGCGGCTGGGACTGCAAGCCTGTGTTTTCATGTGCCGCAGGGTTTTGCATATTTCCCAGTGCAGAAAGTCACCATAAATTATGAAGCATTTCCTCAGCACACGAAGCTACAAGTCGATTTTGTGTTCAGGCTATGAGGAACTTCAATCACTATGGTCATTTCCGGTGATGGAAAGCCCAGCCACTAAAAACTGAAATTAAGTGTTCCTTGCAGTAGCAAGAACTCTACAAAGAAAGAAGCTGCAGTCCTGTGTTTTTGCAAAAGCAAAAGTGCTGAAGTTCTAGACCTTGAAGACAAGGAATAGTAAATGTAAACAAAAGCAAAATAATCCATTGTGCATCCAAGAAATAAAAGTGCACAACTTTGCAATGATCTCACAGAAAATTATTAATAATCTTCACTGAGGTCTCAGTGAGTTGCCAGAGCTAAAAATAGCCTTTCTAGAGAAAAGAGGGAAAGAAAGAGAAGGTTCTTTGCTAGGCCAGGTACCTATCTCTGACTTGAGCCCTCCTTTACCACAGACATTTTGTGCAACTCTGGACAAGACATTCACTTTCTCTGCACCTCAGATTGTTATTCCTGCCACACACACCCCTGGCCTTTAAAAGAGGCTACCTAGCCTTGTCCCTGCCACCCAACCAGTCACTTCTCCCTATTACTGCCCATTTCCTTTGCACTGGCCAGATCTACTCCCAGAACAAAATCCTTTCCAATAAGGTCCTGAGTTTTTAGGTCAAATCAGCAATTTAGGCAGAAGACTCATACTCCAGATTACTTGCTGGGTTTGGGGTTTTCTTTAGTGGGGGAATAGCAAACAAACAAACAAACAAAAAACCAAAAAGCAACCCAGAATGCTACAGTAAGCAGAGAAAGGCAGATGGAAACAAACACAC
>NW_009260614.1:4769326-4770421 GCF_000687185.1 Egretta garzetta
GCACGTTCCGCAGTTCTGAATTATGCAACGGAATTTCTTCCCCTTTCTCCCCCAAGAAGGGGGAAGAAAGTAGGACGCAGGAAGTCATTCTTATTCTTTCACGATATGTAGATACCTTTCTTCCCAGTCTTTCTTCTGGTCACTCAGATTTGAAAAATTAATTCTTCCAGCATCAGTTTTCCTATTATATTAATTTTTTTTTGATAAATAACTAGTCTTTTGAGCCATTTTGTGGGTTACCATACCAACTTCAGAAGGTAATTTATTTTTTGCACCCTGTGAAGAAAGTTTAAAGTGAAAATAAACAGTAAACTGTAAGAGTTTAAGAGTGAGGCAGCTAATCGTAATGAGTACTGATTACAGTTTATGAATCATGCATGAAGACAAGGTTGGGGTTTTTTTTAAGAACCGTGTTTTTAACACTCCAGACTAAACTGAAAAACAAAATAGCACCTAGTATTCTTGGTCACTTTGTAAAATCTAGAGTCCTTCACTTTTGCATGCTCAGTACTGTAGTATTCCATTCTATCTTCGTTTCATTAAGGTCTACTACCTTGTAAACCAAAAGGCATGTTTAGTTTAATCATAGGTAATTCTACATTAGTTTTATTTCAAGAGGGGTCTTTTTTTTGGTAACATCTTAGCTCTTAACTTTCTAAGGGAGGATTTAGATATAGATTATGGACATCTCTCCCCACTTCTGCTCAAGGGAGCTCCACATAAGTTAGCTTGTGTCTGAAAACATTTCAGAGTGTGTCAATTTATTATCAGGAAGCTATTTTTGCTCTTTATTCAGTATTATCACTACTATCTTTTTCTCTACTATAGAACCTTCACCAAGTAAATGTCACATTATCTATGCATCCCAATTATTAAACCAATGAAGTCAAGAGCTGGCTATACGTGGGAGCAATAAAGAATCAGCACAGTTCTTTAGAGATGAAAAACTTTATCTACATCCACGAAACCCGATTTAAAAATCGGAAAAAAATATTAAAATTACTGTGAAGAATTACAGCTGGCTTTAAAGGGGGGGAAGGCGAACGCCAGCTCTGCTTCGCCCCGGCCGTGCGAGGCCCGAGGAGGTGGCGGCAG
>NW_009260614.1:4770590-4784032 GCF_000687185.1 Egretta garzetta
AGCCCTCCCACCAACGCTCCCCGCAGCGGGCTCGTACCCTGCTTTAAAACGAAATAAAATAAAAAAGAAAACCCCACAGCAACAAGCAGAACTAGAGCCTAAACAGGGCGTTGGAGACCCAAACTGATGAATCGCGGCAGAGACGTTCGTTAGCAATAGGAAGTGAAACAGTCCAAGTTGTGCTATTTTTCTTTTTTAATCTTTGTTCTCTTCAAAGCAAGGCAGCAGTGGATCCGGGCTCTATATCCTTTAGTATGAATATGTTCCATATTTGATGCCCAGCTACATCGTAAACCTTGTAAGGAAAGCCCCACAGGGCAGCCCGTCAGGATTTAATTCTCACTCTGGACAGCTTAAATGTCTCTTCATCCAAATGTCCTTTGAGTTTCTGCGGCACATCCTATACCACTCTCAACTCCTGACATCTACTGCTAGACTTGATGTAGATAGTCAGTTAAAAGCAGATTTTTAAATAATACTGTTATGGCAAGAACTCAGTTCTGCTTTCCTGAAATGGAATTTCCAAATTCCACATTTTCCAAAGATAGAGTCAGTTCAAATAGAAAATGTTCCTCTCAGACACCAAACCACCAGTTCTCAACTCTTCTTAAACTTTGATTCTCCTTTTGCCCTTCATTAAAGCTTCCAGACATCACTTCCACCTCATGCTTTTTGATGCCGTACAGGCTGGCCAGTTTTCTGTCTGCAGCACTGGACTTGTGAGCCAGGTTGTCCTGTGGGACTGCAACACCGAATGTACCGCAGCTCTGCCACTGGCACTGGCACCAGGCATTGCCCTCCCTTTGCGTTGTCCCCCCCTCTCCCTCACCTCAGTGTCACAAGCCATACCCTTCCATCCACCCCGTTTTTCACTGCTGGGTACAAGCCTGCTGTCGCTTCTAAAAGGCCCGCTTGTGCCTTACTCTGTCAGCTTTTATAGACATCATTCCTTGACAGCCACCCTGCCCTTAACTGCCTCTCTGTCCTTTCCTGCGACTACAATTTTCATGTTCATGCAAGACAACACCATGCTAAAAAAAATTCCTGCAAAACTTTGTCACAATCCACTTGTGCTGTGTGGGCTGCAGAATGCCACAATACATGTCAACTTCCGTTAGGCAAGATTACAGCTCATTTCTGTACAGCCAAATATTTTTTTTTCCTTATTTGTTCATTTCTGTCAGTCAGGATATGGACCGACTGTCTTGGAACAAAGTGCAGTGCAGTGTTTACCCACACGGCTTACACTAGGGGTGCCAGGTGCCAGTGCAGTGTAAAAAGTAGCTTTTTATCCCTATCATACTCCCTTCACCAGCTCTGTCCTCTTGATGGTTCATATAAGCGCGAGATCTCATAGCTGTGTCATGCAAGAAGTCACCGGCAGTTAAATCCTTCTATGGTAGCAGCAAGTCAGAACCTGTTTATTCTTGGCATTTGGCACAAGTCCACACACAGAGCAACATATTTTCTTACACCATTCTGAATCTGGCTGTGGTACCAAAAGTTGTTTTGACGGCTGAACCTGACAAATGCAACTGAGACTCCCCAGATGAACATGCACATTTGGTGAGAGCTAGAACTGGTTGGCTGGTACTCAGCAGGCCAAGCCATGGGAGTTTTATGCACTTAGGAAGCTGGCTTGTTTTAACTAGAGGATTCAAAGAAGTTCTCTTTGGCTATTACTCATCCTGTCTGTCTAGGCTCAGCATCTGGGCAGCAGTCCTGTCAGGTCTGTGCTCTGTGCTATGTGCTCCGCCCCACAGACTGAGGAACTACCCTTTCTGGGCCACAACCCTACCCTGTGCTGCAGTTCCTATTAGCAAGAAACAAGCCAGTGATGGTGCGGGTAGGAGGCAGCAAATGCAGAGATGCCTCCTCCGTGCAAAGGCAGGGCTCCGTTAACCCACTGAGACTCGTGGAAGCAGCACGCGTTAACAGCCGCTGGTGTATTCCTGTCAGCTGAACTAAACCCAGGTGAGACGCTGCCAGCAAACGTGCCATGCCTGCAACCCAGACAGGACTGTTTACAGACAACTGATGTGAGAGCTTTCAGTTTTCCCTGGAAAGATTTCCAAGTATTTACTACAAAATGCCTTTGAATTTATTTATTTATCCAAATATCCTTTAATGGTGGATGCTGCCGCATCCATGAACAGCTTTGGAGGTTTTGCCAGAGCTTTCCCAGAAAGCTACATCAGAAGGGGCATTAATAGTGAACCAAGATGTCAGAAAGGTATAAATTGCAAAACATTTTATTATCCTGATCAGCTCAAACCCATTTCTATACATGTAACAAAAAGAAGCTTATTAACCCACTGAATAGCAAACAGCAACAAAGGCTATTAAAGAATTGAATATGGAAATAATATTAATTGTTGACTAGATCTACCGATACTGATTTTAGGAAGAAAGCAATAAAGCTGCTTTCGATATCTTACTTCTCTCATGTATCTCCCAGAGAACATCAAGTGGCCAAAAGAAAATACATGCTTGTTTGTATTTGCAAGCATGCATGGGAATGGTCTGCATTTTGAGATGTACATATTTTAAGCCTATTGTAATGGAAGCAAATTCATAAATCATGAGATTCTGCAAATAATTGAAATACGGATTTCTGCAAGACTTAGTAATTTTAGCGTCTGGCAAGATCAGAAAAATGAAATTCAACATAATTCTGGTAGGCGGACAGCTTAATAAATGCATGCCTGGACCTACCTGAAATATTCCACTCCAAGGAGATTCAAAGACAACGATAATGACTACAAAAGAGCTGCATAGTGACAGAGATTTAGGTAAAAGGTCAGGGGGTTTTTTAAGGTTTGTCACTGTGGTCTCTATTTGAACAAAGGCTGCACAATAAATCACTTCTGGTTTTGAACACAGCCTGCAACGATAAAATGTAAAGACAAACTTAGACCTAGACGTTAATACCTGGGTTGCATGGCTGGAGGGACGGCAGTTTAACCTACGGTTTAAACCAAACAGTGAGCGACCTGACACGAGAGCAAGCTACTCAAGTAATGTAATCATGCATAAAATTCAGCATGATTTTCAGTTTCAGATATACTAAAGAATCAATAGTCTATCCTGTTCTTGTACAAGGCCATATTGCAAAATTCCAGGGATGACTCATCTACTAACGTGTATATTTTTCTTGCATTTCAGTCCTCTGGACTGATGCACATTTGCCAAATTGTTATTCCATTGGAATATACAGCCTGTGCTAGCTGGAAGGGTGCTCTCCTTCGATGGAAGTTTGAAAAATTCTGCACCTGTAGTTTGTTGAATTTGCTGTATCTCAGTGTATTGCTTGTGGCCATATTTAGTCATGATTAACATTCAGGTAGCAACTGCTATTGACTTAAAATACAGTTATGAAATACTTCGTATTTTAGAATAAAATTTAGTAGCTGAATAATCAAACCAAGACTGCCAACAGTTCTTCTTCAGACCTTTGCAGGCAGAACTAGCAGTATGAGCCGTTACTCAATCCACATGTCTTTTGCCTTTGCATGCATGTTGTGGAGCCAGTATGTAGCAAGGGACTGAGCCATTCAGACTAATGAGCTCTATGAGCCCAGTACGCTTTACAAGCAGTCTTCTGTTACCAAAAATCCTCAAGAAAACCAGCTGGACCACCTGTTTCACTATACACTTAATTGGAAAATATCTGCTTGGAAGATTCTTATTCTGTAAGTTTCAATAAATGCTACATTTTTAGTTTACCGTATCCTTTTTACCTCTTCTGCCTGAATTTCCTTTTAAAATGCTTTCTTTCACATTGCCTGGGTAATAGCACAAAACACAGTGTGGATCCAGCATAAGCATACTTTAGCCTTGTGATAGCAGCAAATAAAATTCACTCACTCTATACTGTAAAATCCACTTTTTTCATTATTACTGACAAATAAGCTATATAGAACTTTAAACTTCCTGGGACGCAGATCATGCTTTTGGTTGGGCAGGGAGGCTAGCTCAGACTCCTCTCCTATACCTTTTTAATTAGGTAACAAACTGCAACTTTATGAAAAACCTATTGGGGTGCTTACCTAAATAACCGATTTCACAGGTAACATTCTCCTTGGTTGTATCCATGTAATTCTACCTCAAAAGGTATAGCAGAAGAAATTACAGTTCCAGCCCATAGTCACAAAGCAGTAGAAGATGAACACACTCCAATTCTATAAACTGTTCCCTTGTTCTTCCCTGCAAAAAAAAAAAAAAAGAAAAAAAAAGAAAAAAACCTTCTTTGCAAGTGAGAACATTTTGCATTAACATCAGACAAAGGAGGAAGCTGCACATCACTGGAACAGAGCTTCCTCTTCTAGCTGAGATTTATTCAAGCACGGAACAGTTCGTGGAGGTCAAGAGAAGTGAGGCATTATAGTTACTATGCACCAAAGATACTATTTTGCTAACCAACTTAACTGCTTTTGCCTTTACCATTTTTTCAGCTCAAGCTCACTTTTACTGGTGTACCTGATAACTGGATTTCTTGCATTTTCAGACTCTGGATGCTTCTGCCACAATTATAGCAGAAAGGGGCTGTGAAATCTGTGTGGATTTTGGAAGAAAACTATAGAATTAAATGTGTGTTTAACCTGTGTTTTGACCTTTCTACCACAATGAAACATTCCCCAGAAGAACCATTAGTTGACCACTGCAGTCTTCACTTTTATACACCAGAGCCCTCTTAATTAAGAAGACAGCATAACAGATAAGGAGCCATTTATTATGAATAATGGAAAATAGACAAGCATCAACAGCACAAAAATGGGGGCCTTTCTCTATGAGGCCTTTTTCTTCCCAGCCTCACTACCTCCAGAATGAGAGAAGGCTATTCTGCAAGTGAACACAGTATTTTAATCACTACAGAGAATGTTAAAATTAGCGTTAACTAAAAGCTTGAATATACATAGATTTAAAATTAAGAATAATCTAATTTAGTATTGAGAATGTCTTTACTTCCCGGAAGAGCATCCTGTACAAACAAAATTTACTGTCACTCTCAATGCTTCCAGTAAGGCAAAGTGCAAGATGTATTCACCCTTTTGGTAAGGGTAAGTACATGAACTCCCTATAGCCATGCATGAATGTTAGCACTTGGAAACAAATTCTGCCAGCAACAAGACAAAACTTTTGTCATTTTGAAGCTCTTAGTTATACTAACCCCAGGATGCTGATGTTTATGACAGTTATTGTGCAAGTGCAAATATTTGGAAGTACTTAAAGTTAGGAAGCAATTTAGATAGGAAATTGGGATTAAAAATACATATATACTATCACTGAAAGGTACCCACCTTAGGCAGAGGGTAGCTTCCACTCCAGCAACAAGAAGACAAATGCAGAACGTGGCCAGAGTCATTCTTTTCCTGGGCATCTTCTGTTGCATTTTAATCAGCTACTGATAAGGGAGTCTGTAAAAACCTTGGCCAATCAAACGTCTGCTTTTAATGAAACAAAACAAAAAAAATCCATGAACGTGGAGCAAAGAAATTTAAAGAGTGGGAAGGATAGTCTATCAGTTATATTGGTAATCTGGGAGATGAAGAGTTGGGAAGAATTCCCTGCTCCGCTACCAATTTCCTTTGCTAAAGCAAAGGGACCTCAAGTCCCTACCTCTAAAGCAAATGGTACCATTGATCCTTAAAAGGGAGAAAGAAGACAATAAACATTGAAACTCTGAAACGCCTATACAGTTCTACTTAACAACCCATTTTTATTAATTAATGCACAAGATGTTTTCAGGCTTCAGCACTTGGTTCTTTGGGCTCTGTTTTTCATACAGTATTCTTAACAAACTTTGCAACCATTGTAATAAAACCACTATATGAATAATTTATATTTATTAATTACTTAGCAATACTAAACTAAAAAGTAGACATATTCCTATTTTACACTCCTGTTCTAGCTATTAATTCCATTCATAATCTCCTTCCATCCACTCTTCATGCTTCCAGTAATCTTACCTGGTCTGAAGATAGTCTCAAAAGCTCTTCCATATAAAATTAAAAGGCCTATGAACAAAATCTGGCCTTTCTTTCTTGCCTGGAATCATGCTGGCATTTGCACTCTTTACACACTTTTGATACAGCATAATAAGACAGAATCTCAGGCTGCTAATAAAAGAATTTTATTCTCATGGCTTTAGTAGCTACTTTTACTTAAGACAAGTTCAGCACCAGTGAAAGAACTATTATCTCCTTGTTCTTATGAGCCAGCAAACAGCAAAGTCTGTACTTCAAAGTAGCTTTTCAGATGCTTTTCATTAATAGTCAATATTTAGTTTTTAATCATGTTTCCTTGTTATGTAACACTGAGTCTAGAACAATTGCAGGAGTTTAACCAGCTTCATCAAAGTCATGGAAGTACTGCAGTCACTCAATTTGCTGAACTGTAAACAAAAGATTTTCTTTACTTCACAACAAGGCTTATGTCAATAGAATGTTTTCTGACTTAGTTCATTAAGATGCTTCCTTCAGAAAGAATTAAAAAGTACAGAATAAGGATGGTGTAAATCAGCAAAGTGATTAATCTGTCCCCAAAAGCCAAATATATCTCAAGCCACCTGTGGTTTCAGTGCCTCCATTCCCTCTCCCCCTTTTCTCCTCCTCTGAGAAGTTCATAGTGTAGTCCAAACAGAAAAACAAACCAGTTATACACAGCAAGAAATTAAGATTAGAAAAATCCAGCACTGTAGCAAGAGTGCAACAAGAAGTTACCAGACTCCACAGGTCAGAGGCATTCATCCCTTTCGTCCACTCACCTGTTTCCAGCAACAGCCTGCTTGATATTTCCTTGTCTGCTTCAAAGCCCAGATTTTCCTTGAGCTTCTGTGGAAATTAAATTCCACACTAGAGTACCTGTGTATATTATAAGAATGATGGTAGTATAATTTGCCAGTGGAGGCAAATACTGTATTATTTGATAACACTACAGCCCACAGATGCCTGTAGTTACACTGTCTTAACCTATTTTGCTTTCCATATGGGACTAATCCTTATATATTGTATAACTGCATTCACATGAAGGGATTTGCCACGTGAACTGTATCAGTATAGGTCGTGTTGCTTATGCTCACTACAGCCCTTCTGCAGGTTACAATGATATCCATTGCTCCGTTAAGCTCTACAGCAATTTGCTACAAAATACCCACTCGTCATGTGTACGTATTTTCTTTCTTTTTGTGCACTGTACTAATTTTGTACTAGCAAAGGCGCTAGAACACATCATGTACAAATATGAGTATATCTATCTCAAAGAACTGCCAGTTGACTCTTCTAGAGGATTCCAGAAAAAATTAACTTTGTTGCAGACTACTTTATCTACCTCCTAACCAAGAATTATCAATCAGCCACAATTTGAGGTAAGTGGTATCAATGATGATACATTTTGCAAAATGTGAGCAAAAGTGAAGAATTTACCAGTTTAAAATGCGAAACCATTTTTATAAAGTGTCATTTTTTTATTTTAAACCAAGTATGCCTGTCCTTTTAAAAACAGCCCAATATAAAATAAAATGTGAAATAAGGGCAGCTATAGTGAATTCTAGAATCACTAAGTATAAAATATACAAGCAGTCCAGGCCTGCTGCAGAAATTTCAGAGAAAGTCAAAACACCAAGCTGGTGGGTGTTACTGAGTAAGGGGCTAGAAATAGTGTGTTGAGTGCTGAACCAGCTTTTTACAACACTAGCTTCAGCTGCAGGTGCAGAAAGAAAGTGAATTCTTCATTTCAGTTCATTCAACAAGTTCATTTTGATTACTGTTTCATTCAGGGATGAGAACTAAACTAGGATTTCAAAAAGGAAGCCAGCTTGGTTTTCCCTTTTCCAAACTATTAGCAAAATCAAGATGCAGGATGATCAGCAATAACTTGTGGGAGGATAAGATCTGGTAGTATTAATATCTTGGAAGTTGGGGGAGCTAAAACCAAATTTTCATCTCTCATTAATGATTCCTTTGTGCATTTTAACTGAATTCGATCTAAATGTAACTTAACAGAAATAATCAGTTAAAAGCTCACAGCATCTAATAAACAAAAGATCTCAAACAGTACTTAATGACTTAAAAAAACAAAATCAGAAGTTTGAATAGAGGTATGTTGACACATCTTAAATCAATGACTACTCCTGTCCTTCTGACTGACATAAAGCAAGGTCCTGCCAAGAACAAGGAATCTGCTTTTATTTAAGAAAAGAATTAGGAATTATAAATGTCAAATAAGCTTAAAAGAAATAATGTAAATTAAGATTTCCTGCTTGCCATTTTAAATCATGAATTGATTATTTAAATCTCTGGCTTAAGCCAACAATAGGAAAAGGAAGTAGTGAAAACAGTATTTTAACTTCTGGCATCAAATTTATATACAAATAACCGTTCTCAAATATATGTCCTTGTTTTCTTCAAGTAAGAATACTGATGTTTATTTTCTTCCAGTAACATGCCAGCATTTCAGAAAAGGCAAATCAATTACTACCTGCCTCATATTTCACATCCTTGTATTTGTTCCAAGGATTGAAAACTGACACAGCGCTGGATCTCATGACTGCTTTCCATCAGGTATTTTAAACTGATTGTCAATTAGGTCAGGCTTTGCAGGTAGCAAAGCAAAAATGTCTCACACTCAGTTCTTTAGAAATATGAGCTAGAAAATTGCAATTTTCATTTTAGTTTAACCCTTGCCATAACTATTTTGGCATTCAAGCCCGTCTTTCACCATTACTTTAATTGCTGCTGCTTTCATTTGCTGCTTTATTTTGAAGTCAACTGTTTCTCACTAATAATGAGGGAAGAATTCCAATCTATTCTGAAGAAATTATGTCCATGTTGTGTAAAGTGAACACCTCTCAGTTGAGCATTTTACCCTGATCTTAACATTAATGACTAGGCAAAGTCTCAGTTTCCCAGCTGAGAATGCTATCTGTTTAAGTAATAGTTTAAGCTTGTACAAATAAAGTTTAGAACAAGGTTATTCTGGTTTACCCAGGTCTTAAACAGCACCTTCCTGCCAAAAGTCTGAGTCAAAACCACCATAAGAATCCATAAGGATTTCCTTCAGTTCCAGAGACTGTTTTACCATGACCATTCCTGTCAAGGTTGATTCATACCAGAAATCTTATCCAAAAGTCACGTCAAAACACTTTGTTTAGGTGTCACCCTTCAGTGACCAGCTCTGTCTACATCTACATATCTTCTCCCTGACTCAAGCAATCGTTTTCCACACTTCATGCCACAACCAAAACCTTTATCTGTGGCCAGTGAACTGGATGGAATACCGCTGGATTTATTAAGGAATGACAGACAGACATGCAGAGAGGTTTGAACATTAAAGCCATTGTGGTTTCATATATCAGGGAATGGCAGTCAGGACCAGCTCCTATTTCTGGCTCCAGTACAGGCTTCCTCTGGCATCTTGGGCAAGACATTTTAGCACCATGGACTGACACACGTGTCCATCCCAACTATTTAGACTCTTACAGAAGAATGGAGATTCTTATCTCTACAGAAGATCATCAAGGATTAGTGTTAACCCAGCGGGACACTGATCTTAGTCAGGGAATCTAAACATTACTACAATACAAGTAAATATAAACATTTTCATCATACTCTGCACAGAGGTATGTTATTACAAGATGTGTTGTAGCAGCTGCAGCAATTCCTGTACCAGGTTTCTCTCTGTTTGCCATGCTACTGATTCACTGGTCCATTTTTTTCCAGGAAATCCCCCTTGTTCACACTCAGACATACCCTTCCCAGTGAAATGTGAGCCCAACAACATTTGAGTAACAGTTAAACTTCTGAAAGTGTTATGTAGGAGTAGCCTTGAACTGATGCAAAGTACTTCTGGCCAGACTGATGTGTTCAGCCCAGGTTTAGTCCCCTACTTTATTTGTAGGTCATACCTAATTGGAAACAAAACACCTTTTAGTCCCTGTTATGCTCTTATTCAAGCCAGCAGGGAGCTATGAACTGAAGGCAAAATACAGTGAATTGCTACCTCCTTTTTCCCAAATTCTCTCTTAACAAGCAATTTTCAGAGCATTTGCCTTTATGATACACATCCATGGTAGTAGCCAAATGTTACTTTTGCGTACAACGTATGAAGAAATAATGAGGATTTTACTTCTCACAAGCAAACTCAGCCAAGGCTCATTCAAAGAGAGACTCCTTACAGCAAACTACTTACGTATCAGTGAATGCAAGGCAAAAACAAGTGTAAGGGGGTAGACTGGTATACCACAGCCCAGCAAACTGATACCTTTTCCTGGTGACAGTTTGGATCCAGAATATAAGCCCTTAAAAATACTTAGCCCTTACTGTTAAGAAAACAACTTGTTTGCTAGACACAAACTGCAAGGAACTCAAGCCTGCAAATGTTATAATACACATATAAATGGTCCCTGTTTGCCTAGCAGGAACTTTTTTTAAGCCCCAAAACTGATACCTCTCATTGCTACCATTTAAAATGTCTCTTCATGACTCCAGCATGTAAAATTAGATGAACATTGCAGAACATGTTACAGGGAGCTATGTCTATCTTACCACCAGCTTTTTGTTTTTGCCAAGAAGCTGAAGTAGGGGAGCAGATGTTGCTAACTGTGAATCCAGCTGGAAGACCCTCTACTGAACAGAAACTATCTACTAGTGTAATCTGTGATTTGTGTCATGAATGAGGAATTGGGGGAGAAAGCCAAACGAAAGACATCATATTCAAGCAAAGTAACAGGCTGAATGTGAAACCTTGATCCCTTTTAAGGTGACAGGAAACATCCAGGATTTCCTATTCTAACCACAAGATGTATGATTATGATAATATACCCTTGCCAAGGGGAAAGATTAATGCAGTAAGGACCACAGCAAATGGCTGTAAGATCTGAACAGTCATTATACAAGAAATAGTCTCAGGAAAAAGAAACTAATCTAAATTCTCATCGCCCTTCCATTTAATGCAGAGATGGGAGAGACTGTTGCAGAGAGGCTGCATGCCAGAGACAGTAAAACAAATTTAAGAAAACAATCTCTCCTATCTTGAGATATTTTCCTAAAATGTACTGCATCTCACCTCAGCAAACAGTAGGAGAAGGCATTTGTGCATAGGGAGTACAGAAAGATATTAACAGAACAGAACAGAATCACTTCATCTAGCCAGGGAAAGGCTTTTATCTCCTTGCCTGTTGTGTTTAAGGGCAAGCAACATGAACTGTGAGCCAACAGAGTTCCCACTCTGCTGTGGCATAATGGCTTCATTTTGACGATGGCATCCCATGGAGTCTTTACTGCCTAAGGAAACACTAGTTTCTGTCTTGGTCACACACCTGCCCTCACCAACGGTAGCCATGCTCTACGTTCTGCAGCTGCACGCAAGATGATTTGACTGAGCAAGGTTAGAGTACTCCAAGTTGCCAATGCTTCCTATAATGAAACACATACTATTTTTTATAAACTACTGTTGAATCTGCTGCCAGAATAAAGGAATCCAGGTCACCTGTGCCAGCTTAAACCATATCCTTTCTCTCCCAACCCACAGCCTCCTATGTTCCTTACAGGGAAAATCATATACAAGCTATAGGAGACTGTAGAAAACTTCCCTTCTTAAGTAAGATGACTGCCAGTGAGTGACCTAATGGTGAACAATTCAGGATGATTTTGATTCATAGAATGTAATAGAAATAGAGTTGTTTCATATAACCTTTCAGTCTTCAATGCTGTAGTTAGGTCCTCTATTAATAGAGCTGTCAGAAATGAGTACTCATGCCTGAATTGACATCAGGTTCAGAAAGTTTAGTGAGTGAATTTAGCGCTGGCTTAACTGACATTGTGAACAAAGCCCACCTTTTATTCCTGAAAGAGAAATACCATCCACAGTAGTGTTACTTCCCATCAACATGCTTGAATTCCAATCTGGGTGACTGTCTCTTAGCATAATAAGTTTACAAAATGCACTTGCACATGATAGCCTCCTATGTTTAAATGGACAGATTGTTTTTTAAGATAGAATGAACCTGACTGAAAAAATACAAAATACATTTAGGAATTAGAGTCAACCTACAAAGGAGAAAGACTTTCACAAAGACTTTCTTTGGCTAAGAACACCATTTATGAGATGAGTTTCAGTAATAGTAGCATACACTGTGGGATGTCTTATACCATCCTAGTTTAATCATTGAAGGGGACACAGATTTAACCAGAACTGCAAGAATATCTGGGAAGAGCATTTGAATTAGTTGTATTAGCACAGTAATGAAACTCAAGACTACACCAGGCCTTCCAAATTGCAGCACGGGAAATGACTTTAGCATTGCCAACTAAAACCATTTCTCTTATAGAATAGTTCTCTCTTCTTCATCACAAGCCAAGTTTGGTGTTCACAAACAAAATAAACCCCTTGTAGTATAAAAAAAATAGAGACACCTGTTTTTCTAAAGGATTTTAACATTTTGCCAAACTGATACAGGATAAATCCCTTTGTAGTGACTTCTTTCTGCAGTGAGTTTCCTACTTTCTGTCACTGGTAATAACGATTCATCCAATTAGCCAGAAATTGCATTTCCTTGAGAATTAAAATGTAAACTCAAGAATCCAATAGGACGCTCAAAGCCTATGGCAGAGGAGCAGAGCAGGCCATACCTTTTATTTTAGTCTCACCTGTTTATCACAGTATATTTTTCACAGTCAACACATGAATACACAGGCAATTTGCATTTTTGTCAGTCCTTCCCTGACCATTTACTTAATTCTTTGGGATAAACTATCTTAATTTTTAGCTCTTCCTCTCAGCGGTGCCTGTCCTCAAACTTGCAGTCATCTGCCAAAAGCTCCTTTTCTGAAGGCTTTTTCTGGAGATCCAAAATCAAGCCTACGTCCTTCAGGGATAAACTAACACAGGAGAGCCCCTTTACCTCACAAGCACAATAAAGGATTTGACTTAGGCCTTTTATACTTCTTTCTCTTTCCTGGGCACATCTTCAGTGCAGCAGTGTGCTCCCCCTCACACAAGCATCCCCATCACGCCCACAGACAAAAATCTCCTACGTTTTGCAGCAATTCTGCATGAGCAACTTTCATCCTGCAAATGTTCTCTTTAGCTGCTCTTTTTAGCCTCTCCTGCTGGGTTGGGGAGCTGACTGCAGTCTAAGGGCAGGAAGGACTTTGAGGAGGGACAAAATGCCCAGATAGCTTTTGTTACTTACTGCCCTGTATCTGAGAATAGCCTTGTGCAGCGTGGTAACGGAGGGAAGACGTGCCTCTCGGGGAGCAGCCAGCTGTCCCTCAGGAGAAGCCCCTCTGACCCTCAGTGAGGTGCCAAACAGAGTCAGCCAAGAAGGCAGCCAGCAGTACAACTACCGTGCCGTGGAGGGGCGGCGAGCTACGCCCCTCCTGAGGAAAGTCCTCCTCAGCAGCAGCAGGAGCAGCAACTCTCTCCCTGCTTACAGGCTAAGG
>NW_009260614.1:4785558-4814300 GCF_000687185.1 Egretta garzetta
GCCCGGCGGCGCGCATGCGCGGGGCCGCCCGGGCGGCGGGGCGCACAATGCAGCTCCATGTGTCGCTCGCTGGCCAGATTTAAAGAGAAACGAGCCGGCAGCCGCTCCCTCCCCCGCTCGCACATGTTCCCCCGCATCCTCTAGGATAAAGTAATCCCCTCGAGAAAACGCGCAGGTCTGCCCGGCGCCTTGGGCGAATCTGATTGCTTCTTTTCCCTTACGTAAAAATTGCTTCATACCCAGATAAGGAGATGTGTGCTAGGTGTACCTAAACTCAGGCAAATACAGCGCTGGCTGAAGTTTGCTGAGTAGCCGTACAAAGCGACGGGGTCACAGAGTGGCACATGAATTCCTGGAGGAGGATTTTGGCCTGAGACTTTCAGTCATGTCTTTGAAAGCATAAGGGTGGAAAACAACAGGGTTAACAGTAAGGAGGTGAAGTTGCGTAACCAGGTATAGCAAGCTAGATGATGTGTTTGTTGCATCTCCAGCACTATCTTCTGATTTTAGTTGATGATAGTCAAGGAACTTCAATGAAGTTAATTATAGCATGGGATTTTTTTTTACCCCTTTAAGGTGACATTCTTTTAAAAAAATCTTATACATACTGTGGCTGTGCTCCTGAACATAAGCATGCACCTTTTAATGCCTTAGTAACTACTGAAGTTGTTAATGATATTCAGTGAGGTGTCTGCATGTATGCGTAGGCTAACAACACTAGGTATAGGCTTACTATGGGACCTCCAGACTGGATTTGATGCAAAGCTTCTCTTTCCTATAAATGATCCTTCTAGGGAAGCAATAGTGTAGAATAGTTGCTCTCTAACTTGATTAAAAATGAGCATTAGGTAATCTAATATACTACTTTGGCTGTCTGGAATTTATCTTTTAATCAACTAATTGTGCTCCATGAAAGACAGTTTCACATTTAGCTGAAGCCTCTCAATAATAAGTATTAGCTGTCAGCTTCTGTTGCGTGGGTTTTTTCTTGTGAGGCCTTAAGATCTTCTGTAGGCACAGGCTGGTTGGATATCTAAGTAGACTTGTAGGCTGTTAAATTTGGGGATTAACTTCTGTTTACCTTTCTGCTCACTCTTTTCTGAAGGATTCATGTGTAACAGTAAAAACTAGTAAGCTTTTCCAGTTGCCCATATTACTGCTACTGATTCAACTGTGCTGACTCAAGCATTGCAACTATTTGCATGTAAGGTGCAACTCTTCTGTGGAGTTACCGTGTTTTAAATAATGTAGTATGTTTGGTATCCTCTTATATGTGTTAAAAAATATTAAAAGTGATTGTGAGTGTGCATACTTAAGTGTGTGGTAAGTACTGAGGAAGAGTCTTGAACTCATCAAAAGGCCTGTCTGGAGTAACCAACCTGAGAAGGAAAATAGTTTCTTCTGGGTGCAGTAACCTAAGCAACATCTGAACTGAGCTGAAACTAGATTCTGACACTGCTTTTTCTGATGGCAGGCTACTTGAAGTCGCAATGCAGAGACTGAGCTTCATGATGTCTGACCTTCCTTCCCTACTGCTGACTGTCTTCTTCCAAGTCTCACCTGCTCCAATGTGTCCCTTTGTTTACACCCACACTACTTGTTCTACCTCAAAACAAAAATCAACACTGTGGTATTCTTTCCCCTGGTGGGGCTGATACTTCAGTCCTTCTGCTACATGCAGCTTTTGCTTTATATCAAGTGTGGTGAGTCATTGGGTTGTACCTAGTGGTTGGGTTTTGGAGGACAGCGAACAGGCAGTGGATATGAGTTATGTGATCTAAACTAGTTTAAATTGCTCTGGATCACTCGCTTGTCAAATTAGCGTTATTCAAGCACAAGAAGTCGGAGCTGTTAGACTTGGAGCAAGATATCCAGAAGTGGAGGGAGGTTGAAGGGGGAATCTGAAACCCATATAATGGTGGAGCAGTTGAGGAATATAGAAATTCTTTAATGCATGAGACCGTGGGTAGCTCCTCTCAGTGCCAAGAGGGGGAAAAAGCCAATGACAGGAGGAGAAAGGAATGTAAAACAGTAGTTCTCAGAACACTTACCTTCTTGGTCTCCCATATGCTTTGGTTCTTAATTATGGGGAGAATAGGTGTTTATGGCATGTAGCACTTGAATGAGTTGTTCCTCCTTCTTGAGGACTTTGTTAAAGTGAAGGTCAACTAGTAAGTCATCTTGCTTGTCAGTGAGACTTAAAACCAATGGTCTTATCAAAACACGTAATGAAACTTGACAACATATCCCAGGTTGCCTCAATAAGTGTGTGAAGGCAGACTTCTACTTTTTTCTGGTGCAAGCTGGCTTGTATTGTAACTTGAGCAGGTAACTAGTACCACAGCACCATATATACAACGTGCTTGTCAACTTAAGTGGCAAGTTCTGGATACTGATAGTGCTCTAAGAGAAGAGATATTCGATGACAGTCACAGAATATAACTTCAAGTTGATTTGGGTTGGTTGTTTTGTTTTACTTGTTTTGTTCCCCCAAATACTAAGTAGCTTTGCAGTACCTTTGCTAATGACATATTGAGCTATATCACCAGGGAATTGTATAGTAGCTGTTCTTATATTGACATGTGCTTACCCATTTAGTCACAAGAATGATTCAAATCAAGATAGTCAGAACTTTAGGTAGTTTTTAATTGTTTTCTTTTTTAAGTGTTTAAAGGAACTGTTGAGTGGGGATCTCTGACTACCAAAGCCAGTTAGAGTGCTAGTCTAACTAGCTCGAGCTGAAGGGAAGTTCTCTTAAAGCTAAATGAAGTGAAGCTCAATGGCTGTTTCTTCTCAAATCAACTTAATTGTAAGCTCTAGCAGCTTCTGGAAATCTCTTAAAATACGATAAACGTATTTGTTCTTACAGATGCTCTTTTTTTTTTGAAGGAAAAAGGCACTTTGTGGATTGGTATAATGTGAAATAGAAGCCACGACCTGTCTGTTTCTTCTTATGGGTAAGGTGCAGGAAAAGCTAAAAGAATGAAGTGCCTCTAAGCTTCTGAAAAAACTCAACAGCAAGCACATAGATTTATATAGTGCTCGAATAGCAGAGTTCACACACACACACACACACACACACACACACCACCACCACTACCCCCCCCCCCCCCCCCCGCGGGGGGGGGGGGGGGGAGACGGCTGGAGAGTCCAGTTCAAAATGTGAAAGTAGTGGCTGAACCTTGGGAAAGGGAGGTGGCTCCTTGCAACCCAGGCAGGCAAACCGTGGAGGGCACGGCTGCATCCCCCCCTCCCCCCCCCCCCCGCCCCGCGGGGAGGTGGGGGGGAGGATAAACTGTGTTCTTTGTACAGCCCCAAAACTTCATGCTCTTTGAAAGGAGGCAGGAGACAACTGAGGGTGTAAAGCTACTCTTCCAGTCTCCAGAGCTGTCAAGCCCAAGGGTTTTGCAGACTGAGCCATTTCTCTGAATGCTTTTATTTCATCTTTCTGCCAAATCCTTGCTGACATGGAGGCTTGTTAGGGTAGGCAGACTTGTCTAGTTCATCCAGCAAAATTGCGTAGGGAGGATGCAGTTAAATCGGTAGCACACAGTGGAACCAGAAGTACGAGTCCTCTTTAACATAAACATGGATCACTGAAAACAGGGGAATAACCATGCCCTTGTTGGCTGAAGTTGTACTGTGTTGTAAACATTCTCCAACTTAGGATACAAAACCCACTAATATCTTTCTCAGACATGAGAAACATGGCATTATTTCAACTTAAAGTGTATACAGCTTCTATTTAAAAGTAAAAATGTCTAATTAAAAATTAACAAGCTGGGAAACTGTATTAAGTATGAATGTGACAGTTCAACAATTTTTAATTCCTTGTGTTGAAAAAAATCTTGTAGTGTTATGTTTAGCTAGTTGAATTTCTGGCAATTACATAGGATTTACTTTTAAAATATTTGAGTAGTGAATTCTGAGGGAATTATGGAATTAAGATCACTTTACAGATCGAAGCTGAGGTGGCATATCTCTTGGGTAGCTGGTGGTATAAGAAGCCTTTGTTTACAGTTTAGTACTAGCTATTTAGTGGCTTACAGTAGGTTTGTCTACAAGATAATCTTTCAAGTGCACTGATCTGAAGTATTAAATTGATGCTAGTCTGCCTGTTGGCTTCCTTGGAGAGGTTTGTTTGTATGACCAGTAATATTCTGTATTGCCCCGAACAGTCAAGATTCTAAGGTCCTGCATGTGTCAAATTTAACTTCAGTATCACTTAAAATGCTATAACACACTCCCATCTCCCCCTTCGGATTTTTTTAAAGGATTCTGTCATATTTTTAGATAACAATCTTTGCTGTTCTGATGCTTTTTGGGATGCTTAGGTACAGCATGTGTGTACCACTCACCTTAACACTCTTGCAGTGTAGGGCCCCATTATAGCAGATAAGATAATCCAGTTTCTTGTGAGGATCGTGTTGACAGAAGCATCAATGCTACTTTGCTCATGGTGACTTTATAGATAATATCATTGCTAAAACACGTCTTGTTACAGTGACTAGAGCCTGAGCAGTACAAGCAGCCTGAATTTCTGTTGCACTGCAAATAACATAATGGATGTGACTTGTGGCAAACTGTACTAGCCGCACATGTTAGTTTTTCAGATGTTCCTTTTGTAGAAATAAGCTGAACTCCACCTCTTCAAAGAAAAGAGTATTTATGAAACCAGTCACAAGAGAAAAAATTCGGGGATGCTGGCAGTTCTGGAAAGTGAGGTTTAGCTAAACCTCAGAATTGAGGGGCTTGATGACTCAACCACTTACTCGAACAGGATGAAGCAATAACAACCTGCTTCATAAGCTTACCCTTGATGGGGCAGCTGTAGTCACAGCCAGTTGGCTCTGGCTAGGTCAGCTTACTAATCTTTCAGGGAAAGAACCAAGCTTACCATAAATGATGAGTTCTTTCCGTCTCTGCTCCCCCAAACAAGGCATTGTAAGTTACACCAAAGTATGGACATATCTGGGTCTGGCAAAGTGACTTGCTGTGCTCAGTTAGAGAATGGTGGAATGGGAGAATGCTGCTGAAGATCCTGTGAAATAGGGAGCAAATTAATACCGATTGAGAGAATACTTTCATTAGAAGAATTCCTGCTTTATCAATAAGATCTTTATTTGGAGATGTTAAATCACCCAAATCCCACTAAAATATCTTGCCTTGTGTGATTGATAGTGATTCCAATTTTAGTATTAAAGAGCTATTTGCTGCAGAAATGTAAACTGTAAGGATTTGTTGATTTGTTATAAGTGTCTCTTTTTGGTTTAAGAGAAACTGATCTGGGATAAATCAAGTAGAGTGAATAGTCATTGAACAATACCACATGTTGTAATTATAACTGATTCTGCCTTGACTCTTCTGTATCTTTTTTTTTTTTAAATACAAGGAAGACTTGGAACAGTATGTGCATATTCAACTAAGATAGGATTACTTGATCCCTTTTGTGGCTGGTATTGGTACAAGTTGTGGGTTTTTTCCTTCCCTCAAAGCCCTATTCTAAACAGTTTGAAAATAATTGAACTTTGTAGGTAAAACTTGCTTGCCTCAAATAGGTGTTCTGCTAAATTTTCTTCTAATGTCTTTAATGCAACCTCTGCTTTGATCGAGGTGTTTTTGTTTGCCAACTGTAAGGCTGTAGTTTTTGAAAGTCTTTAGGCTTGTGGGGTATTCTGCAGAAGTAAGCTTTAAGTATTGGTGCAGAATAGGGTGGAAGCATTAAAAAAAATACAGCGTTTTGTTTCCGGCATAAGGATTGGTTTCTAATGAAGCGGAACTGAACTGAAAGGTGGCTGCTGTTCTGAAAGTATAAACTAACCAAATACTAAAATGAGTGTGCAAAGTTGGGTGCCTGAAGAAAGAAGAGCAGGTGGCTTGGGTGAGCAAGAAGGGCATGTGACTCTTGAAACTTGCACGGTCTGCTTTTTGTCCCAACGTATGGGAACAGAATGTGGGTAACGCTTCACATGCAGGCCTGTGCTATCACCATGTTGCACCTGCTCTGTGCTTCAGTTTTCAGTGGTATGTGGGTATCTGGCAGTAGACTGGTCTTGGCAAGATCTTTCACTTATAGAACCTAGTAGGTCTCCTGGAAGTGTAAATGTTCATATTTGCTTCTCCTTCCTACTCTCAGGTCCAAGGCATGTCAGCTGGAACAGAGATCAGATATCCAGACCTTGTAAGAACACTAAGTATAGCAATCTAAATGAAATAGGATTCCATAAAAAATAACTGCTCTCCTGGGCATGAATGTTAGCGGTGCTTGTACAGGTTTAAAATAATATAAAGGCTTTTTGATAGAAATCCTTTGTAAAGGCTTTTACATACAGTCTTTCTGTCTGAATTGTTAAGGGAAACATATTTCCACACAATCATCACAATACCTAGTATGTCAAACTGTCTGGCTTTTTAGTTGGCTTGCACTTGGTGCTGATCTAAAGGTGATGCTGTCAGGAGTCACTTGAAGAAATGTCTTAAAACAATTCTGAATAACAATGTAGCTCAAATTAGGATATGCAAACCTGATATTTATATTATAAGCAAGAGAGAAAACAAGTTGGAAAAGTGTCCTTGACTTGCACGACAACAAATGCATATGAAGAAGGCTTTTGGTGAACTCTTCAGATGTTAACATCTCCTTATGGCATAGTCTTGTGATACAGACTTTCTAATGGATTTCCTAGAATCATGTTCTATTCTTGCATGTAACCCACATGCGTCCTAGAGCTCTTAGCTCTTTTCAACAGTGCTGTTTCATGACTGATGTGTGTATGACAGCTCAGAAGATACTTGAGTGGATTTTTTTGTAGCTTTAGACTGTTGGTAAATTGCAAACAGCTGTTTAGAAGTTAATTAACTTTTCCTGCTGTCTATGCTAAACTCAACTACATTAATATGACTGGCACCTTGGATGACACTTGTCTTGCCAAATTCTAGCAGTTGTATGCAGTAGACATCTGAAGCTCTGTAAGCTCCTTTGTAGGTGAGAGAAATAAATACTTGTAGAGTATGATTCATCTGGCCTGTTTTTGACATCTGCCTTGGAATGAGAGAATAATGGAGTCTCTGGAATTACTTATCCTTGTAAGATCTCTATTGAATGCTGCTGAGGGTGACAGTCTTAAATACAGGCAGGTGTGTGTACCCACCTAATACTTGTCTGACTGTTAAGAGTGGAAACCTGCGTTGGACACCAATGACAAAATGAAAGTAGTGTTTCTGTTACGCTGAGTGTGATGCATGAATGTGGCCCTGTGCTGCAGTTGACTCTTTACGGGCAAACCACCGAATGTTTCCTGTGAGATACTGGCTTCCTTTCAGGTGTGGATTTCAGAATCTGGGTTCTTTCAATCCTTTTGACTATCCTTGTTCTTCCCTTCCTCATACCACTTCCCCACCAAAATTCAGACCTTACTAGGAATTTTTTTAACAGACATGTTCAACCTCCATTTTAACCTGGGTGATGTAACTGTGCTAGATTCTGATATGAGGGGTTACACAGCATGCTTCAAGCAGTCTAGCCAGAGAGGGCACTTCAGGAAACAGTTTCTCTCAATTTCTACATGACTGATATTAATTTGAACATATATTCTAAATTTACTGCTGAGGATCTTAATTCTGGAAGCATAACTATTTAGAAACTGTAGACAATCCTGTGGAATTCAAAGGTTTCCATCAGTATAGTTTGTATTTCCAGTGTTCTGTGGAGGCTGATTCAGACAGGAAAGTAACTTGAACACCACCTTAATCGTGAGAGAAAAAACTTACGGGCTTAGTAGGCACAATGTGCTCCACAGTTACTTAAGTTACTGAGTTGCAGACATTTGCTTAATGGCAAACACATCAGGGGGAGGGGGAAAGACACCTTCCTTCTGTGTATGGTATGGAAAAGGACTGGTTTGAGTGTGTGTGCACAGAAGGCTTCTATGTATGAAGAGTGCTACAGAAAGAAAATGTTGCAAAATAGGTCACTTCTATTCTTGCCTGTCTTTACAACTCTCAGGTAAAATGGTACGTGGGAACAGATCATAGGCTGAGTAAACTGGGTGGCCAGGTCGGATCGGTAGCTGGGTATCTGTGGTCTAATTGAGACTGTGAAAGAGCTGGCTTTGAGACCTTTAAGTTGAGATGATGTCTAAAGGAGCATTGGCAATGTCTATCAGTGGCCACTTCAGTGGACTATGGGGAACTTCTTAAGAACCAAGACAGTACCAAAGACCTGCAAGCTTTTGATTAGTGTGTTAAACGTCAGTTTTCAACTAAATAGTTAACCTGAACCTTCATTTGTCTGTCTTCAGGTATGCCACAACTCATGTGAACATGGAGCTACGGAGCATAAGCAACAAAGATACTTGAGTCTTAGCTTATGTCTAGAATAATGTGATGGCTTACTAGTAAAAGAATTCCAGTTTTTAGCTAGTCAAGCGTCTCTGGTAATATAACCTTAATCCACAGACCCATAGTGGCAGTTACAGGAGTTTTTGCCTCTTCACTTTGGGCTAGTGCTGCTGTCTTGCTTGCAGAGCTGAGCTGTGGCCCTGGCTAGGAAGTTGATTGGGACAATCAGACAAGAAAGCCCCAACCTTGTCCTCAGTCCTTCCACAACCTGCTTCACTGTGCAAATCCTTGGAAGGCTCTGTAGGTATAGCTGAGGAGGTGGCAAGTGAGGTGTGTTGATGCAGCAGGGCATGAAGCTGTGTAGCACTGCACTGAGATTACTTCTGTGAGTAACTTGCCTGTTAATGCTGACTATACAAGCCTCCCTACAAATTCTCTCAACTGAGAGGAGAATTAGATTTGTAGAACTCTGTAACGCTGCCCTTGTCAACAGGGGGTGATGCATGGAACACTGAAAACTAGTTGGTTGCCAGGCTAAAGTTAAGAGTCAAATCTAGAGCTGCTACTGAACTGGTTGGTAGAGATTTCTTTTTAAGACAGGTTTGTATTTACTGCTTCAGTCTCACTCCAAAACAATTACAATGTCCTTCTGAGACTAAAACTGTTCTGTCTTATTTGTCACTGCAGAAGTGGCTACAAGGAGTGGGTGCATATCTTGTGCTACGTTTTGTCTGAACTTTTTGGATGAGCTTGTGGAGCAAGACACAACATGATGAAAGTAGGTAATACGGAGCTCTGGGAACACATCTTTGCAAGGAGATCATGTTACTTTATCATTATCTCAGCCCTAATCTTCGAGAATCGGAGACTTACAGCTGGGTATGCAGGCAGAAAGGAAAGTCTTGGAGGTCATAACTGACCTCAGTTAAGTAATACAGCTATGTGGAAGTTACAGCTTGGGGTATGGAGAAGAGTAGAATGAGGATTTTTGGTCTGTACAATTGTTAGAAGCTCCTGGACTAAGTGCTGAGACTTACAAAAAAGCAACCAACAAAACCCAAGCCTAATGTATAGCTAATGCAAACCTCTGATACGGCCTGCTTGTTCTGGGAACTGTGTAAGTTGGCTAGATGATTTTTTTTTTTTCAGAAGCCTTAGCTGTCCGGTCTCTGTTTTTGTGCTGGACTCAATCCACTAGTTGCACAAAACTCAACCACTGTGTAACTCACTAAAGAGGCTGCTATTAAAAATAATGTAGAAGCTTATGTTTTTGAAAGCAGTGTTCTGTAATGTAGCTTAAAATACTCTGAAGCGTTCATATGCAGTGGCTAGCTGGGTGAAACGTCAAACTGAAAAGTTTAGATGCCGTACATAGCTGCTACATGTAGCCATGGGGCTGTTTCTGCTTAGTCATTTTTGTTGATGCTGTTTTGCTTTTGGATTGGTGAAAGTCTCTTGGCTTGTATAAAGGCAGTTTTAGTGAGTGTGGGAACATCAGTAGCTTGATGTCAACGAAATGCTGAAACTGGAAGCATGGCTTCTGGTACTGTGTTGGCTCAAGTTTAAGGCAGTGGAACTTGAGTTCTGCTTTAGTAAGAGCTAAGCTGCTAAAGGAGCGCTGTGTGCTGGCAGATCATGTGGGAGACCAGGCATTGGATATTAAAGTCTGTTCTGGACTTAAACAGCTCTGTTGGGTTATGGGCCTGTAGTCTTCCTCATCTCCCAAATCGTCTATTGAGTCAGGACTGGGATTAGAGGGACTGAATGTCTAATTTATAAGCAGCCACAGGATTCTTTCCCCAGTATGTTGCTGCTTGGCAGCTGCCTAGGTTTGTGCTGCTTTGACTGTCAGCTGCTGCTTGAGCTGAGAAGGGCTCTACCTGAAACAGCTTCTAGAGTGAATGTAAGAATGTTTTTCTTCCCAGAGAAGAAAAATTTCTATTATATTAAACTATCAGAAATGCAGAAAATGTTGGCAGAAATACGAAGCTGTAGTGTGTAATACATAGTAGCAAGTAAATTGTACCTGTTTAGGCACGGACATGACAGAAATGTGTTAATATACTCATTTATGTTTAAAAAGTACAGGATATCTTCAGCTAAACCAGAAATCTCAAAGGAAAACTAAGTGTTGGAAAAAATAATGTGGAGGTATTCAGTTCTTCGTAGGTGTCTGACCTCTCTGCTTTTCCAGGACTTGCAGGCTAGCTTTTCAGCAGGGCTTTGAGAGGGCTTGTTCCCTCTCCCTGGCAGGGGGAGGGAATCAATCAAATACGTTGCTTCATGAAGCATAGTCGCCATCCCTGTGTTCGTCTAGGAAAACTCTTGCTCAGGCCGCAAGTAGTTAATGGCTGTAGCGGGTAGGAAATGACAGACATAGGGAACAGGTGTCTGGTTTTCTTGAGTGCAGTGTCAGTGTCACCAGAGGCTCTGGCTGGTGGGCAGAAGTCCCTCTGCCTGGCAGCTGACTCCTGTGACTGTGAGCACGGTGCCTATGTGCTCCTTTCCTGCCATAGTGGTATCGCTATTCAGCTGGGATTTTGGTGCATGGATTTCACTACTGCGTGAGTCTCAACTCATGAAGAGATAGGTGTAGCTAACTCTTCTGATATGTGGTGTTGGCTATATCCAGGGGAAAAAACCAAAACCAAACAAACCCTAGGCTTCAGTGTTTGCAAGTTTTAACGAGTAGCAGCTCTTAGCTATCCATGGTAAAGCAGCCAAGGATGATGTTTTTCATGTCCCTGTGCAAAACTTTCCTGAGATTTCCTTTTTTGTCTGCCAGCCAGCCATTAGCTGATGTTCAGTTTAGCATAAAATATCTGGATGGAAAAGCTCATTTTAACTTGCCTATGTTAATTCTACATGCGTCTAGTGGAGAAGGTGCCTGAGCTTATATTTGGGGTGGTTTTTACGTGAAGTTAAAGTATTTGTGCAAGCAGTAGCTTCAGTATTGCTACTGAATGTTTTACAAGCAGAGACCGATGCCATCTCCTATAAAAGAAGTAACATCATAGTTTGCTTCATAGGCAACATCCACTAAGCAAATTTCCATAACTGCTGTAGCTTAAGATTTTTGTCAGTGGCTGTTCCTTTCATACAGTTCACAGATTTTTCTGCATTACAACAGTTGGCATCCAGCAATCTTATTCCTTCTCACGAGATCTCTTGCAATACAGTGCTGCAAGTATGAGTCAGAGTGTAAGAGCTGGCTTTCATTGGGAGCAAGTACATGAAAAATGTTTCACAGGACTTAAGGATAAAAAAAGTTATTTGGAGGACGATGCAGATGTAAAAAGAAATTGAAGTGGCACAAATCAAGAAGTAGAGAAGAAAATGAGTATGTTGGATTCTAAAGTAGTGTGGCATGTTTAGATAGAGAAGTGTGCTGAATTTTCCAGAGTCTGAACTTCTGGCAGGCTTGTTTACAGTCCTACCACTGAGAAGTGATAACTAGCAAACAATAAGGAAGCTGAATGTGAGCAGTTTACACAGAACTCCGCATAAACCCTTTTCTCCCTGTGGAAATGCAGAAATGAGGGAACTTGTGGTTTGGAGGCTTAAATTTAAGTTTGAAAGTCTTAAGGTGAGATACTCTAATATTTGCTGTCTTTCTGTTGACTCCTGTAGTCATGCTGGATATTCTCTATTACAATAGTAATATAATATACAAAAGGATGACCTGGTGTCCTGAATAGAGGTGGCTTTTTTGCACAAGCAATAGACTTCTTTTATTAAAATCTTGCATGAAAAAGCAGGTTATATTCAACTACTAATGTGGTGGAACTTTTTTAATATCTGATGCTGGAGTACTATCTGTAGTAGGGAGGTAGTAAGGGTCTGGTGAAGTCCTTACTTCATGTGAGACACTTACCTAGTCTCTCTGCCCCTTTCACCTAAAATTAAATGGAAATGTTGCTCAAGCTCATGCAGCTCTTGCCACGGTTTCATAGGTGCCAAAGGGTGAAAACTGGTTTGCTTAGTGGAGGTGTGGCGATGCTATAGTTTTTGGATTTTGAAGCTTGTATCTTGGTTTTAGCCTGTGATATTACCTCTTGTTTCATACACTGTTTTGAGAAAACATTGTTTGGTTCAATACCTAAGTCTTTGTCCTGCAACTTGGAGGGTGAATGGTTGACTTCATCTGTTGACTAAACCCCTGCTGTGTAGCTTCTAAGAAAAGCCCTTCCAGTACATTTCTTGGGACTTTAGCATTGAGTCATCTATGTGGATAAGTTTGACTCTGAATTACCAATGGCCAAAGTTGGTATTCCTGCTATCTCTCTCTTTAGGACCTTGGTCCTTCATGTGAGCTGAGCACTTTCTTTTCCCTGTGTGGACTTAGACTCTTCTGTGTAGGGCTTGAATAGATTCTTGTATTTTTTTAACAATGCTTTACATAGTTAAGAACTTAACTGGCAAACAGTGACTGCAAGCTTATGGGCAAATTAGTCTGTACTTAATGGTGGCCTTTTGTCCATATATGTATGAGGTTCTCACTTGAACTTCTTCTGCACATACCTGAGGGCATTGTAAGGACCTCTGAACTTAAGTCTGTAATGCCTAGAAACTGACACAAAATACAGCTATTGGGTTTGCAAAGAGGGAACATGTAGACTAACTGTACTGTGAATATAATGAGGGCTGTATAATGTCTGACAGAATTTTAAATAAGTGCAGTAGTAATTGTAAAACAAAACAAATAATCCCTAATTTAATCTGGAAATTACTGATCAATTGAAGGATTTTTTTTCACCTCCCATTCCCCTATCCTAAATATCCAAGATCCATCAGGACTTTGTATGTACTGTTGGAAATGCTGGATCAAGAATTTCAATTTGGCATCAATATGGCATTTAAATGAGTTTTTGATGCAAAGCTGTCAGTTAAGAGATATTATCTTCTCTTCCCCTCCCCCCTCCAGTTGAATTTTAGGCAGAACTCACTTAAGGTGTTTATTTCCAAATTTTATGCTTTTTCCAGGAGCAGGCTGAAAGCAGCTGCTCAGTGGAGTCTACATCTAGGTCTGACTTCAGCCCTCTATCTGGCAGTAACTGTATGAAGTAGCCTATAAATTTAGAATCCTGTATTGCTTATCACTAGTGGATAAAACTGTGAAATGGGGAAAAAAAAAACAAACCCAAAACCTAACCAGCATAATAGTTTATCTTCTGTGTTCTCTTCTAGTAGTTCAGAATGTAGTAGATAATTATCTTCAGAATGCACTGGGCTCAAGTCTCATGCTTTCAGATTCTGAAGAAAAAAATCATAAGGGAAGTAGGATGTGAGTTTTAAATAAAGACATAGTGTGACTTTGTTCTTCTGTCAACATTTTCTAGAGTTAAAGATAGACTTCAGTTTAATCTGTCTCCTCCGGGTTCTTGTAAAGCAGTATGGCTTTTTATTAGTAGAAAATCTGTTTTCGGGCTTGTACACGCCTCTATTGGTATCTAGTTTAGGAGACTGTCCCACAGTTCCGAGTTATTTTGGCCCTTCTGCTCATGATGTACTTGGGTAGTTTTAGAGTCAGACTATAGGTCTTGGCTCTGGCAGCGTGCTGTGGTGTGTGGTAGGGAGTTGAGGATACTCACCCAGGCTATAAGGCTATCAGTAGGCGCCAAATCACTGAATGTCATGGTTTTTTTTTTTTTTTTTTTTGTCACGTATAGGGGCATGAGCATAAACAGCAAATGCATATCATAGACACCTAAAGTCACTTTTAAATTCTTTTTCCTACACAGAGCTCAACAAAAATCCAGTGGAAGGCTTTTCAGCGGGCTTAATAGATGACAATGATCTTTATCGATGGGAAGTCCTTATTATTGGTCCTCCAGATACACTATAGTAAGTACTGATACTTATACAGAAACTTAAGTGAACTTGGATTTACTAGTTCTAGTTCGGTCTAAGTGAGTAGAAGTTAACCTAAATCTTCATACTAAGTTAGGTAATACTGTTCTGTTGCTAGTAAAATACCTGTAAATAGCTGAATTTGCTATATAGAAGTTCTAAACTGTTTTGCTCCCCTGAGAAAATGCAGCACTGATCTATCTGTACTTGTGTAGAAATGAGAAAGAATAGGCTATACTTACAGGCAGCTTCTGCTTTCTTACACATTTAATTAAGGCAGGTGTAATCCACTATTGCTCTTAATGCTGGGAGGCTCTAGTTTAGCTGATAGTACAGTTCTAAACCATTACAAATTCATGCTGTTGATTGTAGGAAAATATTCAAGAGGGATGTAGTTGGGGAAACTGCACCTGACCATAGAACTAGCTTCAGGTCCTGTTAACTTGAAATGGGAGAACTTCCTAGTATGACCTAGAGTACCTCAGTGTTAATCAAATTTGAATTGTTCGCAAACCTTGCACAGAAGGCTTCAAAAAGCATAGTTATCTATCCTAAGGAATGGGTTCTTTAATTGAGATTTGAACACAAAACTATGCAGCTCATACAGTAACTTCTCCTGGACTCTTTTAAGTTGGCTGTGTTTTTGCATTGCTATATACCTGAAGCACTCTGGCAGTGTGGGTCGGGTTTTTTAACTTAAAAAAAAATAAAAATCTGGCTAATTAAGAGAATGATTTCTCTTTTTCATTGAGGTTATATATGATCATCTACTCTAGCTCCTGGGGAAAAGGTTTTATGCCCAGAAGAGGTCAGTTTAAAGCGTAGCTCTTGAAGATGAACCCTGTTCTCCTTCATTAAGCTGTTCCAGTGGTAAATTACTGATACAAAAAGCCTAGTGACATTTACTTGAGGTCAATTTTAGTTCCAGCATGAAGTTGTTGTATACCTCTGTCTGCAGACTTCTGAATAAGTACTTAAGCACAGTAATCACATTGCTTTGCTGCCCCTCAAGCTCACTACATTGTGATTCTCAAGTCTTGCATGAGATGAATTCTCCAACTTCTGTTGACCTCTTTTGAACAGTTGTATAGTGGCTCCATTATATTCTCATGGCCATTTCATAAATACTGTCAGCAGAGAAATACTGCTTCTAATTGAACCTCTTCTTGTATGTTAAAAACTGCAATAGTGTTTTTCCTGCTTCAATAAGGTGCTGAGCTTGTTTGAGATGGTTTTAGATGATAAGCTGTCTTCTGTTCCAGTCCCTAGTTGCTGCTTTTCAAGGTAGCATTATACCAAATTATTCTTCCCTGGTCCATTTTATGATGACAGTAGAATGTAATAGTTTAACTTAACCAGGCGGTTCAAAATTTTCAAACTTTAGTCTCATTCCTGGTCCCACTCTTCTGAGTTTACCTAGAAAGACTTTAGACTCAGTGCATGACTCTACTGACAGAGACCCCTTTATCAGGAAGATTTCTAAAAATGGTGCTGGTCTCCCTTAACTGGTTTCTAATGGGTATCCAGTTAGAACTGTATTTATATGTAGTTGATGAAGGGCAACCAGGGATGTCACACAGCCTTAGTAGTTTTAGGATCTGCTTCTTTAAAAAGGGAAAGAACTCTTTCACTTTCAAACAAAGGATTTGACTGATTTGGAGCTATCAACAAATGTCATCTAAATCTCCTTTGTCTTGACTAGTATGGATGTTAAAATAGGTAGTGTTTCTGGAATTCTTAACCTTCCCAGGATCAAGGATTGTTTGGAAGCCATCTGCCTTTTCTACAACTTGTGGAAAACAAATGCTGAGGGTTCAGATTGCCTAGTATCAAGTCACTTAGATCTAGTGTTTTTTGGGGTTGGGTTTTTTTTTTCTTGAGACACTTGCTAGAATTGTACATCTTTGATTAGTGGTGGTAAAACTTCTTATTTTCTCAGTACCCTGTGGCCTTTGGATACTGGCTCCTACTCTTTTACAAATACAGGTGGAAAAAAAAAGGCACTGAACAGCTTTGTCTTTTCTCCAGCAATTCTTTTGTCTGTGTGGCTACTGAGGAGTAGCTTGTCATGCTGCACATCTCGTGCCACCTTCTTTGGAGGTTTGGTCCAGTTTTTGTAATTTCTGCCTTTGCAATATCAAATTTTGTCACAGACTTCAATTACAAGAAATGACAGTAACAAGGCAAATGTTATAGTACTTATATTAGTGAAGTATTCAATCTATAAGGCTTTCCATTTAATACAGGCCTTCACATTTTTTCAAAAGGGACTATTCCTGGGTATCGAAACCTAGTTATTTAAAAAAAAAAAAAAAAAACAATAAAAACCCAACAAACTTATCTTAGTTAAATATGGACCTGTGACTCCACATAAAAACTAGATGTCTCTTGTTTATTGCTGTTTTCCAGTTTAGTGGGTAACTAATGCAGAACACCTCACTGTCATGTCTGAGTCCTTTTTACTTAGTGTTGAAAAGGTAGTATTGGAAGTCTTTTTACAAAGTAATGCTGTAGACACAACTGTAAAGCTTTCTGTAACTCTTCACTGAGGCTCACTGCTGCAAACTGATACCAAGAAATTAGGACTGAGGTGTCTAAAGAAGCAAAATAAACAGGTATCTGCTGGGCTGTGCTTGAGAACGGGAGTATTGGCAATATCTCTTTTTTTCTGTTAACAAATGTACTGGGAGGGAAAATGCAAGTTGTAATTCCAGATGGTGAATTCCTTGGCAATTTTTTCATCTCTTTTTGTGTGGTTTTCCCCCTCTGGAACATCATCCTAGTTCTGAAAAAGATACAGTGTCGGGGAACTCAGTGTCTTGTGAAGGAATCTTCTCAATGTAGAAACTCTTTGCATTGCATATGGAAATGATGGTACTGTTAATTACTAACATGATGTTAAGCTGTGTGAGGGGTAAACTTAGAGCTTCTCATACATCACTAAGTTCCAATCTTCAGTTTAAGCTTACAAGAAAATATTTTTGATTCCCCAGTGAAGGTGGTGTTTTCAAGGCTCATCTTACTTTTCCAAAAGACTATCCACTGAGGCCGCCAAAAATGAAATTCATCACAGAAATCTGGCATCCGAATGGTAAGAAATGTCAAAGTTTCAATTTCTTTTTGCAGTTAAGAACTAAAATGTGGTGAAGACAAATGGATACATTTCTGTTGGTGTTAGAAATGTGAAACTCTCAGTTTACTTTGCCATCTTCACTTCATAAAGAAGTAGTAACCATGGCAGAGTTTTTAATAGTGCTGCTCCGAGAGACTGCTCCTAAAGTATTGTCAGAAGCTACTGAAAGTAGCTTCTTGAATTCTTGGTAACTGTCCAGGGATTTTTTTTTTTTTCCCTTAAATGCGAAATTCTGGTCTGAGGAGAAACTTGACTTCTATAGCTGCCTCTTGTTATACCTTCAAATATTTCATCTTGGTAATATTAACTTGGTAGTTTAATGTAGAAGGCCTAAGGTTGTCCTCTTCCAGTGAAGCGTGAAAGGAAGTAACAGCATCTTTTAGTCCCTCCAAAGAAGTCTCCCCCTAATGTTTCATTTACTTAAGGACTGCTGGACATAGGTGGGAAGGTAAAATAAAACGGAAGAAGTTTTTTACTGGGAAGGAGGAATGTTCTTCAGTTTCTAAAATCATTATTGAAGTTCTAAGTGTGAAAGCTGGGAGGACACCAGCACAGCGCTCCCATCATAAGGGACAGAGAGACTATTTTGATGCTGTGTCAGTTTTGGCTCTGGAAATATCCAAGTACTTGTTGGGCATTTTCTAATTCCAGCAGCTTAAATCATATTCCAATATATTGCAGTAATATCCAGATGTTGCTGTGGAAAAAAGGCACTGTCTAGTTTGCTGAATTTAACAGAAAAAGCTTTAGTAGAAGCCTATCTAAGTAGTCTTGAAGGTTGCAACATGATGTTAGAATTAAGTTTTTCCTCCCCATGTACCCTCTCTGCCAGAGATCCAGGCATAATAACAGGCTTCCACCAAGCCCTATTGATTACAGATCGAGTTCTGTAATAGTTAATTACTTTCCTTTTTTGTCAAGTGTCTTCACCAATGTGTTTTCAGACTAGCTGGAGTGAAGATTAACAGTTCTGTAGCTATCCTGAAGAAATGCCAGCATGTTATTCACTACTGAAATATGCCTTGTTCTACTTTGTAGTTGACAAGAATGGCGATGTCTGCATTTCAATTCTTCATGAGCCTGGAGAAGACAAATACGGCTATGAAAAACCTGAGGAACGCTGGCTTCCCATTCACACGGTGGAAACTATAATGATTAGTGTTATTTCTATGCTGGCAGATCCCAATGGTGATTCTCCTGCTAATGTTGATGCAGCGGTAAGATTTTTCTTGGTCTGCCAAATTGTCTTCAGTGTAGAAACCTAAACTTGCAACAGAGTTTTGCTTGTAATTTGACAAATAGTACAATAACTTTTGGAAGAACCTTCTATATCGCAGGCTAAGGCTACCTTTCTGTTGGGAAAAGCAGTCATGTTGTGAAACAGAATTACTAGTTAGGCCTGGGAAACTTCTTACAGATAGCAGGGGAAAGATTCTGTCAGATTTCATCGTCAGTGATTTAATTTCTCCTATGCAATAATGCATTTATTTATAGTAAATAACTTATGTGCAGAGGTACTTAATAGATAAACTTGGCTCCTTTAGTCTTAAATTCAAGGAAGCTGGCTGTAAAATCCCATGTGGCTTTATACACGTAGCAGTTAAAGCTGCCATTAAGTTTAGCTGCAGAATTAGCCTATTCTAGAACCTTTTTTGGTTCCTAGTATGTTACTAGTATAACACAGCAAAATTTTTGTCTTGGAAATTATATAGGCTGTTAACAGATTTATCTATTTGAATGGAAGGAGAAAATGTGGTGGGGTCTCTCAGTATAATTATGTTGTGACTTTTTTGCATCCACCTATCTACAGTAGTTGTCCTTAGTCATGGATTAAAGCAGTAGCAGGTTTGACTGTGTAGGTCTGTGCTTTGAGAATGTACTTGAAAACTTCACCGGGCATCTGGCCTTCAACTCTGGAGGGAGTGTTGTCCCAGACTGGAATGTCTGGCTAGGAATGAGGAAGAACGGCCTGGTTTATAGTTGAAGACCAGGGTGAATCTGCTGTAAGGATTCTGTTGTGAGATGCAAGTGTTTCATGCAGTATAGTGTTTCTGGAGCATGTCCTATTCTGTGTGGGTGTATAAACACAGCTATCAGCTCTCTAGAAGAGCTGCCTTTATAGCAGAATAGCAATTAGACTAATAACTATTTGTGGTGGGGAAGGAAAAAACTCTCAGTTCTAAGGGGAGTAGGGGAACAGCCTTCAGGTCCCATTCATCTGAGATACGCCAACATACTTTCCTTTGAATTACTCTTGAATTGCAGTTCAGTAGTGACTAATACATGATGTCCTTTCATGAAAGAACTTCTAGGTCTTTTAACTGGGGTAGTGAGGAAAAGGGAGGTGGTAATTGGAAGATGCAAAGTTTTCTAGAAGCATGTTAACCTGCTCTGTCAAGCTAGCTGTATATTCCAAAGTGGGTGGGAGTTTAGTATCCTGAAGCCTTTGATCTACTGTGCTGTTAATATTTCCAAAGGTAGTTGAGCTCTGCTGACAAGCCATCATGGGAATAGTCTCATGTGGAACAACCTTAATGGGAAGAAAAACAGAAACAAACACAAAGTTGTAGTGAAGAATTCCCTCATTTAACATTCTTGTGGGCATTGGACCTCCCCTTTGTGTCACATTAGTGGTGGAAACAAATACCCAGAGGATATGGACGTTCTCTGCTGGCAAACCTGAGAGCACTGGAAGGAGCAAGTTATTAATGAAATGCTAGAAGTACAATTAGAATTCCTCAGTTTACAGACTCATGTACGTTGAGTGCAGCTGACCTAACACTGGAGCAAGTTTATATTTCTAGCTATGCTTGTCACTTTCCTAGCATCTTGCAAACTTCTTAATCTTTCTCTAGTGTGCCCCACTCTCTGCCAGGCACTTTAGGAGCAATTTTTTTTTTTAATTTTACCTTAGGGTAAAGGTTGAAACTGTCTTATCGAAACAGTGTTTTCTAGCCCAGCTTGAAAGAACAAAAACTTAAATTCAAATCCAACTGTGAAGACAGTACTGAGGCATCACTGATGTAACCTTTGTATGTTAGTAACTATTTTTCTGACTGTGGTATTAGATGTTCCAAGTAACTTTTAAACTTAATGGGCTACTTGAGCAGCTTAGCTTTTCCTGCTGGACTGCAGATTGCATCCTCTTCATATTAACCAGAACATACTCATCAGGGTAATGAAGAATCAGCAGCTCATGTTCTTTATTCTGAGCTGCTATCAAGGCATCTTATACTTGGCTTACGAAGTACAAGTTTACTGCAGCAACAGTATTTGGCAGCTACTAAAAGATACTTTGTCTGCTTTTGTTAATTTCTAGTTTTAGTTGAATCTAGAGAATAAGGTGTTGCAGGCAGGGCACAGCATTACAGGAGCAAGGGATATACCCGCTTCCTGGAAAAATGGACTATGTGTGCTGGAGTACTGTTTCTTGGAGTGGGAGAAAAATGAGGGACAGGAGCTTGAATAGATAATGTGAGAAGCAAATAGAACAGTTAATGGCCTAAAGTAAGAGTTTTGAAGAGATTGCTGTCAAATTGGAAACTTGGCTTGCTATTACATTCTGAACGCTTGCTTCATAGAACTAAGTAAGAATCTGAAGCTGGGAGGGCACAAATTCAATGCTTTTATTGGCCTTAAGCCATCCTGTGTAAGCTGTCCTATGTCCCAATCCAAGGAACCAAATGCTTGCTGTACTAATTGCTGAAAAGAACAAATTAATTAATAGCCTTACTTGTGCTTTCACTGGAAAGATAAGACACGATGGGCTTTCCAACATGGTGACTGACTAGGTAAGCTTGGAGGTGATGAATATTAGGATATGCCAGTTACCCTAATTTTCTCTTGCTCAAATATGTGGGGTGAAAAGGTCTTGTGTGCTAGGTTGTTTCAGGTAACATTGTGGGGTTTTTTAACCCCTTCCCCCACCCCTGCAGTAAGAATATTGCTTATATCAAAAACCAAGAACTGTAGAACTTAAATAAGGTGTTCTTCATATTTTCCCACCACTTCCTTGCCAGTACCCAACACATCAGCCTTAGTCACAGTGTATGATGCTTTCATCATGATCTGCCATCATGAGGCTGGCACAAAAAACTTAAAACAGGCTGCGCTTTGTCCTGTGGGTTTTGGTGATACCATGGTGTGCACATCTCTGGGTTCAGACTCGCCTCTTGCCAGTCTTCCTGTTCATCGTTATCTTTGTTCTTCATCTATGCAGTTCTGAAATCAGATACCTGTTACAGAGACCATCCCCATAGGTGTGCTGGGTATTCTGTTAAGGTCTTCCTTGTGGAGCCAGTATCTTGCAGCCATATCTAACTAGGAGGTATTTTCTTTCTAAGGACACTGCTGTGCCTCTTCTGAATACTGTGACTTTGTATTTCTATCCTGGAGTGTCCTGGCTAGATTGAGGGGGAGTTGAAACTGTCCTAAAAACTGCAGAGTAACTACTGGCTCCGCAGTAGCTGTGTACTTTTTTTTCATCACTGCAGTGAAAGACATTTTCTCTAATGCATAACGATAGCTCACGGTCTGCAGTTTGAGTTTGCTGCTACTTTGCAGGCTGAAATAAATAGATTTTGGCCTAGACATTGTGAAATATTGGTAGCCACCAGGTTAGTCTTGGTGAATGCCTAAAATCCAAGGGGGAAAGGCTGCATCCTCACTGTCTTGTGAGCAGCTTGCATAGAAACCCAGAGCAAGCTTTTGGAAGTCCTGAATGCCACAGGTTTTCAGTGAGTAGCTCAACGATTGTGAGCAAATACTGGTGCTGACTAGATGGCTAATGTCTGAAAACAGTCTTCCTAGAAGTTGTACGTTGTTACAGGACTGACATCTGAAAGCTGTCTATTCAATTACAGAAAGAATGGAGAGAAGACAGAAATGGAGAATTTAAAAGAAAAGTTGCCCGCTGTGTAAGAAAAAGCCAAGAAACTGCTTTTGAGTGACACTTATTCAGCAGCTAGTAGCTTCACTTTTTTCAGGGTAAGTATCCTTCTATAGACAAGTCAATTACCTGAGTAGAGGATTTCCTGCCCAAGTGTTGCTGAACTATTTTTTTTTTCCTCAAAAGCAAAAAAAAAAAATAAATCCAACCAAACAACCTTTTTTCTCATCTCTGTGGTCTCAGTGGAGTTCTTCAGCTGTATGTGATATTAAAGACTAAAAGAATTTTCAAGCGCAGTAACAACCCCTTCTGCCAAGATTGGAGAACTTCTCTAGCATTCGTGCATTTATGCTGTTCAGAAGTTGAAATTCTCTTTATCAGTATTCATCCTACTTTATTAATAGTGCTTAGGAGTGACTAGAGCTGTAATAGAAAGGAATAATCATTCTTTCATGTTCATTATTTTGAATCTTAAGCATCCTGTCTTGCTATCTCAAGTTCATATATATATATGAACTTATCTTGCAGATGTTGGTGGCAAGTTGCATGTAAGTTTTAAATAAGACTTAAGTGAGGTTGTTAGGAACCATTCAGAAAGGATTGCTTCAGGTATCTGTGGGAATTGTAATAGAAGGTCTGCTAGCATATCAGAAAGGGTAAAGGTGAGATAATTACCCATTGATAATACCAAGAAAGGTGGTATTCTCTTCAGCAGCCCAAAAAGTTTTTTTTACTGGGGAAGGCTTAGGATAGCTTCAGAAAAACAGCTATATTCTGCTTGGAAACTGAACTGTAGCATATCTGAGAGCTTGGATGAGTTTTGACCTGAGAGTAGCTGAGTGATACTTACACTTTATGCCACCCTGTTAAAAATGAGCTTCTGGCTCAAAGACACTCTAATGTGAACAATCTCATCTTCATTTTAATGAGACTTTTTTTTTTACACAGTAAGCTCTTGTGGAAAGCTCTGTATTAAAACATGGCCCTTAAATACCTGGCCTTTGGTCATTTCAATCTTGGTATGCCAAGGAGGAACTTCTTCAACTAGCTAATAATTTCCCACTCTTGCTTTTCAAAGCAAAACAATGCTTCATGTTGAAGCTGCCCTTTCTTAATGGTTGGTTTGGCAAACAATCTACTCTGACCCATTTGTGTGGAGAAGTCCAAAACCATATGTACTAGTTAGCTTCAGTGTATAAAACGTGGGGGGGAAAAACATGGCACTGTATATAGTTTAAAGGGGCTGTACTGTCTGAACATCTAGAACAGCTTACTAAATGCTCCTGCTACTTAGTTTTTTGTCACCGAGGTTGTACAAGAGTTACTGCTTTTCTTATGCTTCTGAAAAAATTGTGGGGGTTGGGGGTGGGGGAAGGCTCCATCTGTGACAAACGAGTACTGCAGTATATCTGCGCTGCAGAAATGCTTTGATTGAATGGAATTTTCTCGAGTATAGAGAAAGCATGAAAATGCTTAATATTGATCAAAAGCCGAAGCAAAGGAAATGAATGTCTTATACAACTGCCTATAACTAGAGTGTAAGAATTGTTGATGCAGCTGACAGTTTTTTCCTGTCTTGGAGAAAGGGAGTAACTGTGAGTAACGCTCCAGAGTATCCTTAACTAACCTCAGCTCTGTTGCCATGTTAAACTTGGCCATAGTGAAACAATGCTCATGACAAATATTTAAGTAATTGGCTGTGTTGCTCTTTTGGAAGGCAAAAGCTTTTCACAGTCCTGGTGACTCCTCCTAAGTAAGTGATGGGCAATGAATTGGATGAGAAGGGGCCACATAGCTGGTTTCAAACAAGCACAGTGTGGTCTGGTAGCTGTGGTGTTAATTGCTTAATGAAGCACTGTTATGCCATTTTGTTCTGCACTTTGCTGTTGAAGCAGCAGCCATCATTCACAGTAAGTGATGCACAGAAGTTTCAATGATAAATCTGCAAGTGTTTAGCCCTGCGTGTGAATAATCAATGCACTTGACAAGCAACAAGAGTAACAGGAGCCTGAAAGTCTGATAGTTGAGCTTGGATACACAGTATGCTGAACTAACTCAAGTCTTTCTCAGGTGATGATGTTGGATTTATGCATCTTCTGTTTAGAGGTATGTAAAGTTCTTGAGCAAGTAATGATTATCTTCCTTGAGCTTGAAACACTATTTAACATCTTTAAAATAATTGAGGATGATGAGGGGTTTTATTTTAATAACTTGTGATTTCTTTGTAGGTCTTCAAATGAGAAACATGGCACTGTTTTTTTTCCTGCACTCTACCCACCTATTGCTGGACTTCTGTTGTTACAAGTTGGCAAACACTGGCTGGAACTGGGCTGCAATAAAACATGCCAGTTATCAATGCTGACAAGAGCCTAACAAGTGCCAACACAAGATGATTACGCATTTTGAAATCTAATGAACTGCTTTAACCTTCAGGAAGAATTGTAAAGATGTGTACATAGCACAACATGATCCGGATAATATATATACTGTTCATGTACATCCACAAATACACATTGTACCAAATAATGCTGTCTGTAGTTAGGAATAGAATCGTGTAAATTCTAAAGATTTTAGCAGGTTTTTCTCTCCCTATTCATTGTTTCCTACCAGTTTAAAAAAAAAACAAGCAACAACTTGTGAAGCATGTCAAACTAAAACCAATTAGGATAAAGTTGTGGGTGGTTTTCCACCCCCCCCCCCCCCTTTTTTTTTTTTTTAAAATCTCTTGCTTATTAAAGTTTAGTATCTCTTTTTTTGGTTTTTGGAAAGATGTTTTATTTCCCCTGTCAGAACTTAAAATTTTCCTAATTAAACCCTGAAAGGATTTGCTATCAATTACTTGTCGTCTTTTATGATGACCTCTGTAGTTTTAAAGGTGCTTTTTTTTGGTTCATTTTCTTCCCACCCCTTTTTTAAACCCAATTGCACATACTTCTTGAATTTGGTATAGCAATAAAACTGGCCATGGAGCACCCTTGAGCAGCCTGTGGGTTTTTTAACTTCCAAGGGACTTGAGCGCTTTCATTGGGAAGTTCAGTTGACTAAGTTAGTCCAAGATAGGAATGAGCTGCTTTTTATGGGTGATTTTTTTTTTTTTGCCTTTTTCATTGCCTGTTTGTGGGGTGGGGTGTGTGTGTGGGAGGCTTGTTTTTTCTCAAGGTTGAGTTCAAGCATGCACATCTGTAGGCTTTCAAATGACTAACTTCTGGGTTTGGTATCAGAAATAGTTTCCCTCCTTTTCCCTTTTCTCTTCTGTGGCCCTTCATATTCTTTGCCTTCTACTTCAGAGTTTTCCTCACCTAATGTACAAAGAAAATGGCGATGTATATTTTCATGTAATTTGATTTTTGGAATTCTGTCACCTTCTGTAGTGAGTTCTTCCAAAATATAATTTTTTCCAATAATAATGTGTCAAACTGGCTGTCTTGAGTATCTAAATAGGAAGGGTAACTGCAGTTGGAGCACAACTTACCTGAACATCCTCAACAACATAACATCTGCAAACATTTGTTGAATTTGACATACTGTATTTAATCTTGAAATAATTAAAAAGCAAACAAAACACACACCTTTCTTCCTATTGTAACTATCTTTGGCCCTCTGGTGAGCAAATACTAATCTTGGAGTATCTGGTAACAAGAGTTTTCCGAGCCTACCTGAAATACCTTTCTACCAAAGAAACTTTATGAAGGAACTTGCAACTACTTGACTGTTCTCTGCTCTGTCACAGGTTCACCACAGCAGAGTAACCCACTAATAAATCAAGAGTTCCAGTGTTAAAGAGTCGCCTCGTAAGGAGCCTTCAGTACTAATTTGCTAGCCTGCTGCACTTTGTTACAGGTTTCTGTGTAGCATGCATATACTAAAAGGCATATATTACAGGTTCCATGAGGGGTGGGCTGGGTGGAAGGAGAGGGTGGTAATTACTGGCAATACAGCCCTATGGGACAAAAAAGCCATTTAGTAAGTAAAAGATGACTTACAAGTAAAGGTATTGCTTCCTCCTACAGGTGTTTTAAATAAACACAGATGTGTACATTTACGTATTTGGTAACTAACTATTTTGAGAAATCATTAAATTTGCTTTTAATGGGATAGCCTGTGCATGCAGGCAGATGTCTGCAGTGCTTCAGAGCTATTAGTGCCCTGACACAATAGCTGATTTTAGTTCTTGTTTGAGTGCTTCTCTAAAATTGCTTGAGATTCCAGTTTCTTGCCCACCAGCTGGCTCTCCTTTGTTTCACTTATCTAAGAGTTGGGACCGTGCAGAATCTCAGTGGCACGGTGCCATTCTTTCCATAAACAAAACGGTGGGAAGAAGCTACTGTTCCTAAACAGTAGTTTAAAGAAGGAGACTTCTCCCCCACAGGCTCCCCTTCCTTTTCCCTTTCCACAGTGTATCTAAAGAGCTGGCAACAATTCAAGATAATCGGTACTTGCTGCTTTGAGCAAGTTCAGCAGTGTTCTCTGTTTTGTCTTCCCAAGTAATGCATACAGTTCACAACTGCCTCATCTGTAAACTTCACACAATTGTTGAAAGCTTTATTTTTCTCATTCCTTCTCCAGAAGAGTTGCTTGTTTGTTCTTTAAGGGGTAGGCCTGGAAATGTCAGTCTTGCATCAGTGGAATGGAAGACTTGTTAATTCCACAGCAGTGTTGGTTCCTCTCTTTCTAAATTATTTGAATATAAGCCCACTTCGTGGTTTGTGATGCCACATCACCCAGATACTCCAAAGGAAGGAGCGTTACTGGGAGATACTGTTGAGGTGTACAAGCTGCAGGTATGGTGAATGCCCAATGACATAGTGAAAGAGGCAGCTGAGGGTTTGGTGCCAAATGTCCAGGTTGTAGAAAGCCTGGCAGGCATAGAAATGGCCTGTTTAACTTTTCTGTGATCGCAGTTGGCTTTTTGTTTGTTCTTGCCCCACATGTGAAAGGGAGCTGGCTGTGAGGGTTACTGATAGGACCAGAAATTTCTGCTTAGCCTCAGGATAGGAACACTGTTGAAGAGATGCAGTATGTACAAGCAGTACTAGAATACTTGTTGAACAACTGAGTAAACCAGCATTCTTACTCAGTTTCACTTGCACAGAGATCCCGTATTTTGTCTGGTTTGTGTAGGTCATCAGTGTGCTAGATGATTAATTACACTTTTTCTAGTTCTCCAGAGGCTTGTAATTATGGCTGAGTTTTTGTGCTGTTTGTTCCCCCAACAC
The DNA here is from genome assembly GCF_000687185.1 of Egretta garzetta. Taxonomy (NCBI): domain Eukaryota; kingdom Metazoa; phylum Chordata; class Aves; order Pelecaniformes; family Ardeidae; genus Egretta; species Egretta garzetta. The sequence goes on from NW_009260614.1 coordinate 4,812,986, forward strand.
AAGGTGGCCTGCTTTCTGGATAACACTGCATCACTGGGGGAAAAGAAAAAGCAAAGCATGGAATTTTAATTAAATATCAAAGAAGTATGGCCATCCTAATTCCTTTTTTATATTTCTCCGTGCTGCCCCTTATGCCTCAGAGAAGATCTCTGTAAAAATCAAAGGGCTGTTCAGCTGTCATGCTAAAATTCGTTCCTGCTGTGATGCCTGGAAAATGCTTATTGAAACTAGACGATCAATAAATGGAGAACATTAATTCTGAAGTGATTGTAAGTTATTTTGGTTTTTTTGGTAGGCTGAGGGGGGGTGGGCTTTTTAGTGCATCTGTACCATCTGGCGTGCTGCTCTTGGTACGGTGCCATCGCAATGCAAACAAGAGCACCGCGATATAAATTCTGCCTGTCTTCAGAAGCATGGATGAGTGATTTCAAACCAAACCAGAAGGTGCTTGGGTTTTAAAGACAGGCTGTAATAAGACAGCCTCCTGCCCAGGCAAATCCTCAACAGAAGATGAGATTGCCGATTCCCCAGATGCAAAACATAGCCTGAGTCTGAAATCTGATCCTTCTTGTTGCTCAGAAGTTCAACTAAGACTAAAGCTGATCAGGCAGGAATAACTTTCCTCACAGTTACTCAGGATGATGAATAGCACCCATAAAGCCGTGGTGTAAGTTAGCTACGCAGTGAAATTGTACACATTGAGCTGTGAAAAATGGATGGGTCGTGTCTCATGGTATGTCTAGAAACTACAGCCTGCGGCTCCCCGAGGTCGAGGCCCAGGCCTGGTTTTGCTGTTTTATCCAACAGGCACAGAAAAGACAGGAGGCAGAGCAACTTTTCGAAGATTGCTTAATGGTGAAGTCAGGAGAAAAATTACAGCTGTAAAACAATACCGTGCATACTGTGTTCAGACATTTATTTGAATTTTGCTCTTTGAGGCAAACAAATTGCTGTCGGATCAGTGTTTTGGTATTTATGTTGCATCCAGGCAGGAAACATCGTGAGCAGTGAAAACAGTCAAGGGTCAGCTACGTTGTACACGTGGCTTGAGAAAACGGGCTTGTTGCTGTTGGCCATGGCCTGTCTCTACTCCCCACCACACTTAACCCACCGGGCACAGATCCAGTTGCCCGGACTCTTGACTCTGAAACGAAATTATACGTGTGGGAACCAAAGTAAGGATAATACAAGTAATAACTGAGCATTGAAGGGGCTCCATCAAATTGAAACCCCGTGTTGGCACTTCCATGTGCCGTACTGGAAATGGACGAGCGGGAGAGGGCACGGCCGTGCGAAAGCCGCTGCACCACGGGCC
>NW_009260614.1:4815249-4846059 GCF_000687185.1 Egretta garzetta
CTGCCGGAGTCGCTGCGGGCGGCGGCTCTTCTTGGGGCAAAGCGGAGTCTGTGCTGCAGCCGACTGGTCACTTGCTGCTGGGAGTCCGTTTGTCACATTTGGGCTCTGGTGAGATCTGCAGAACTCCTAGGCTGCTTTTGTTTTGCTTGGAGGCTGTCAATTATCCCCATTCAAAACTAATCTAACTGAGGTAATTGGGTTTGAAAAACACTTGCATCTTTCCAGTTCTACTCCTTTCTGCAAGGCAGAAGCTTCCTCTTTTCCTCCCTGGAGGAAATGTGAGTCGGCAAACTGAGCTAAAATGCCCCAAGTTACAAAGGAAATGAAGGCTGTGCTTTTCAGACTGGAAGTTAGAGATTTCAACTCCTGAAGTGCAACTCTCAGACAGTGGTAGAATTTTAAAACCGCTTGTGGAAGATTAGGATGTAGCAGATGCTGATCTCCTGGCATGCATCAGCTGAGAGGATGCTGCAGTTGAGCTGACAATAAATCCTTACAGCAACTCCTCAACTCCTGAATTTGTGTGCTGAAATACCCCTGTTTCATATTCAGCTGACCAGCCTCTTAGGCTTGTTTTTAAGCCTTGGTGACCCAGTTCTGGTGGGCATTAGATATCAAAGATTTCTTCAGGTGGTGAAACTTTCCCCACCGAGATCCTTGAGGATCTGAAGAATCTGGTTCAGGGTCCTGCTCTGCAGAATCAACCTGCAGTTGATGCAAGTCCTGTTTCAGGCATCCATAGTTCTCAAAGATTCTTCCCTAATACAAGTTGTTCTCTGATTCTCTGGCTAAAGAAAGCACATGACCAATGAGGGATCCCGCATGAACAGGAGTAATAAGCTGGAGTTGTAGTTCTCCCCACTTGATTCCTTATGATATCTAGGTGGAGGGGCTCATTTTGTCCTTTCAAACAAAGTACCTATCTGCAGCAACACTTTTCTAATTAAGAACTGATGGTATTGGGGAGTCAGCTGAAAATTGAAGGCTTATTAAGCAAGGCTGCTTGTCAAAGTGTGGTCATCTGCTCAGAAGCTGAGTGCTTTTTCTTATGGAAGTGTTGCATCTATGTGAAGTTCTGAATTAGATTTACTGCAATTACTAGCTACAAATTGATTGAACAGCTTATAAAGAGATGAACCCAACTTGCTTTTGTAATTTCTGTAAGAGTTGTGTACCACCAATACCAGAGGATACTAGGTTACATGCAGGCATGGGTAAAAGTTGTTGGATTAATGTTTGAGTCTAGAGCAGCAGGAAGTAGGCTTAATACTTTGGGATGGTTGTCAGGGTAAAGACCATAAGTGTGCAAAAATGAGGAGGAACAAGAAAGCAGTAACTTGCACGGCCTTGGGGAGATGGGGGTCAGAGTGTGGAGCAATGGATGAAGGACCTGACTTGAGGGGGTGAGGAAAAAGTATTTTTCTGAAATGCTTCACTCAGGTCCACTTCATAAGTAAACAAAAGCTTATCCATATTGCCTCTGAGAGCGCTCTTGGTGGGTGGGATGGGCAGTGTAATGGTTCCACTAGACCCTCCCTCTAGCTCTTGGTACATGCTATCTGTCACCCCATTGCTTGTTGCCTCCCTACTTATCTCTTTGGATTCAGCTATCTAGTTGCTCTCGAGTACTTTTGTGCCTTCTCCTGTAAGAAAATGACAGTAGCTTTTTCTGAAGTCCTCTTTAAAGCCTTTGATATGGAGCTTAAGCTTCTGCTAGTTCATGAGATGCTACTGTAGCTGCCAGAAATCTGTTAATAAACACTGCTTTTATTTTCTTGTCTAGCCATCTGCTAACTCTATACCTGGGCTGTGAGCTCAGAAAAGGAGTCACTTTGTGTACACCTCTGTGCCGAACCCTGGCATCCTGTTCACTGATGCGTATGAATTCATATTTAGCCAGAGACTTATTGGTATCTTACAGTAAGGCTGTCTTTTTAGTGTCTTTGTGCAAGGATCTTCATTAGATGTGCACATGCATGCCGTAATTTTACATTATACTCGGGAGACAGTCAGATGAATGGTCATACATAACATCAACTGGCAATAGTGTGTGTTCTGTCAAAATGATTGTCAGCTCAGAGATACAGTGGTCGCTTTACATTGATTTAAAAAGCGATGACACCTCCCAAATTTGAGGACTGTAAATTGTAGCACTACAACTCCAGGTTTACTTGTTTAAACAGAGGTGATGCTTCAATCTTGAGTTTGAGTGGATTTTGCTTTTGAAGCAAGAGGAACTCTTTAACTGAACAGCATACAGGTAAAACTTGAGGCTTTGCTCTTTTGCAGTGAATGATGATTAACTGGACATTAAGGACTGTCTTGAATGTGCACCTGAGATGTGCTGTAAGATCAAATATTGTCTGCAAGTAGGAGCTACTACACAGCTGGTGTGCATGTTGTGTAGAATAGGAGTTTCTCTTATTCTACAGCTCCTGTAATTCCTGCAGTAAGCAAATGCCTATCAGTCTCTCTCACTGAGGTTACAGGAAGCGTACGCTGTCAATCTGAAAACAAGGTTTCTCAAAGCTTCAGTTCTCTGAGGTACTTTCACTGCCAGCAGTGATAGTCTAGGATTGCCCTGGGAGCAGCAGTAACAAGCCTGATTGGCAGAAATGCATAAAGCTTAACCTGCCACTATTTGAGAGTTTAAGGTAGTTCTGCATTGTGTCCTATTGACTTCAGAGTAACTCAGAGCCACTGAGCTGCTTGTGGTAAAATGACAGTATTTGAGATGTTACCTTCTAGTACTGATTCTTTATTCCCCCTTTCACACTCTCATTGCTTGACTGAAGCATGCAGTATTTCTTTAGGATGATATATGCGATGAGATTCAGCAGGCAACTTCTTATTCCTAGGACTTGAATTTGTATGGCACCTACAAATCTCACTGTATAAACAGTGGTGGTGTTAATACGCTGATTTTTGGCGTGGTTCTCCCAAGTCTCTTTCAGTGGTCACGCTTGGCTCCTGTCAGACTTTTGCTCTCCCCGCTCTAACAGTAGGGCTTGCTTTGTGCCACTCTTGATACCTTCCTTATGAATCAGTTGGGAAGGAGCTGTTGCTCAAAAGCCATGTCCTTCTAGCCTGGGAATGCTGGAACTGTGTGTGTCTTCAGGCAGAAAGAAAAGACCAGAGCAGAATTTCAAACCCTCTCTGAGCATTGTTGTGGTATTGGTAGCTCAATTCTGAAATCATAGGATATTTCAATAGAGTAAGGAAAGTATCCCAAAGGAGATGATAGCTTCATCCTTTAAAAGTTAATAGATAAATAAAATGCTGCTGAAGGAAGTACACTGCCAAACCTGCTTAAGTGGTATTAACTGAAGAGTGAAACAGGGTAAATTACCACCTGTTTATCTATTACAGTAGTTAAGTGTGTAAAAGACTTACGAGGGAGCGTTAGCTGCAGCAGTCTGTAAAGGAAGGACTAACTGAGGCATTTTGCCTGCAGCTGAGCTAGGGGAGGATGCTCTGCCCTGGGGACCTGTGTTGGAGCAAGGCCAAGGTTAGTTATGCTGTTGAACTTTTCTACAGAAGCAAGAAGAAAACACTGGCTGATAGAGCTCAGTTTCTCATTGTTTATAGTAGTGACTTATATTTAGTAAATATTTGAGAAAAATTGTTGAACAATGAATTCCTGGCTGGTAGGGAGTGATCTTGTAGGAACTTTCCCACTTAAAATCACTGGCTAGCTTCCAAATTTCTCCTCCCTGCCCCCTTTCATTTTAGGACTGTTTTTGGATTTGTACCTTATTTGGAAAATCAACTTAATGATGGGAGGACATAATCAATTAAGCACAATGATTGATAGCTACATATAGTTTGTGCAACTAATCTGTGAATGAGGGTTGGACTGTTTTTAAGCCCCTATACATATGTTTCCTTCCAGCAGTGAAGTAGAGGTTTTTTTGTATGGGTGGCCTGGGTAGAGTTTAGTGAACTAACTTACCACAACATGTTGTGGAGTGGCCATTTAAGTGTGGTAGAAAAGCAGGTCTGCAATGGGGTGGAAATACTTGATCAGGGCTCAGATTCCCAGGTGCTGTTGCTGTGCTACTCCTGAGTTGAAATGGCCACTGATTCTGTGTAGTGATGCCTTGTCAGGGCAGTGCCTCCAACAGAGGAATGTGTGTTTGTATGCCAGTAGTAAGTAGAGTTTTGCGTATTTTTGGCCTTTAAAACCTAGATTCTGGAGAGAATCTATTTTGCACTCTGTCCATTTCTTAAGGAGTTTCTTAGCTGACAGCATGAGCTCTAGAGAGGTCAGTTAAGTACTCTGAGGTAGATATGGTGCATCAGCAACTGTTCTGATGCCTCAGCTGTAAAGTCAAACAGCATTGTAACTAAACTGAAAACATGGGTAAGAACCAATGAGTTAGTTCTCTACCCCACCATAATCCCCACAGTCATGGTCTCCCAGGGTTTTAGAAAGCTTATGGCATTCCGGACTAGACAGGATTCAGGAAATTTCTTTGTAAGTGGTTTCTGTTGCTGTGTTCTGATAACTTTCAATGTGTTTATGGCTAGCAGTGATGTAAAATAAAAGGTTTAATACTGGGGGTGAGATGCCTGAGTAGTGTGGAAGAAGAGACTCTTACTGCAATGTTCCACGATTAAACTAGACATGCAGTGTGCTTGTAGGGTTAAGTTACCCTCAGATGCAAAACAAAGGTGTGCGTATTTCAACCTTGTAGCAACACTGTGTGCCTCTGCAGAGGAGGTGGCCAAGCTGGAAAAGCACCTGATGCTTCTCCGCCAGGAGTATGTAAAGCTGCAGAAGAAACTAGCTGATACAGAGAGGAGATGCAATCTTCTGGCTGCCCAGGCTAACCAAGACAATGCCAGTGACACCTTCATCAGTAGACTTCTTGCCATTGTAGCTGAACTCTACCAGCAGGAGCAGTACAGGTAAGAAATCCTCCTTTGGGGAAAGGGGCATTACAGGAACCTTTGACTTCATTGACTGCAGTGGGTACTAGGCTTAGACAAGGAAAATTCTTTCTCTACTGCCTGGTATGAATAGGGTCTGCAGTTGCAGTTGGAAGAGCATGCTAAGGTCAGGTGGCATACTGAATCCAATTCTTGAATCAAGAGCTCTAAGTAAAAGTTAATCTAGGAGACTGACACTTGAGACAAGTTTAAAGAAAACTGACCATTTTCACTGTCAACAGTAAAACTCCCTTTGAACAGAAGTAATTTTAAACTGATCTATACCTAGTTGATGGATTAATTGCACAATATATCTTCTACCAGAAGGAAAGCCCTCCTTTCTTGAAAGGGTATGTCCTTGAAACCAGTTCTGTACTTGTGTGTATGGAAGCCTGATTAAATTGGCTTGTCTGACTGTATGATGTAACAGGTTTTGGATGGTCATATATGTGGCTTAGTGGTAAAAATGATATTGTATCTTTGAATCTCAACACAAAATTAGGTTTAGTGGTTTCTTTTCTATAGGCACATTAAGGATTGCCTTCAATAGTCTTGATCCCTTAACTGATTTAGTTCTGAGGCTACAATGACACCAATTTCTTTGCTATTACTGAAAACAATCAATGCCAATATAGTGAAGTAGTTCAGTCACGTAAGGGGAAAATACATAGTTTTGACTAAAACTTCCTTCCCCTAAGATCTCTTCATGAGCCTCCCTGTGAAAAGGCTCTGTGCCTGACAAGAACTTATTATAGCATGCTGGGTAAAAGATTTGTTAGGTAGCATATGTCAGAAGAGCTGGAACACTTCAGTTCTGTTCAGCTTTTGAGTTTTAAAGGCATAGAATAGTGGTCTGGTTACAAAAGGAGACAGGAAGCAAGTCCTAATGCAAGTTTTGTTAAGTAACATCTCTGTATTTTGTGCTTTAGTTTATAGCAGTGCTTCGATTTAGAAAATGGTCTGGAAAATACACCTACACAGTCAGAACACTTATAAGCTATGGGATTTTAAAATAACAGGGCAGGTACTTTCTAAATACGAAAGGTAACCTGGTGTTCAAGGGGTCAGAATGAAATCAGAGTGTTCTTGACAGCTGGTCTCTGGGGAACTGGGGATTGTTGGAGTCTGCCTTGTACTCAGACTACTGTCAAACATTTGTTCTCTTGCTGGTCTTGCCTGAAACCATTGGTGCTTAGCTGACAGTATTAGCATGGACACTGCAACATAAATATTTAACCTCAAGTTTGCTGGATTTTCCTATCTTCTACCATAGTGCCCCTGCAGTTTATTCCAAAATGGTTAAAAAAAAAAAACCCAGCCCCCCAAGCATGTTAAATAATAATGCCTCATTGCATTTCTCCATAGAAGAATAAGAATTGTCATTTGGCAAAATGTTCTAGTTAACCAGTTAAATGTATTTTGATGTCTCAAACAACATGATCCTAAATGTGGATGCTGGGACATAGATACTATGGACATGTTGAATCCATGCATATCTAAGTACAGGGGAAGCCTGCATTATACATGTATATGCTTTTTTTTTTTCCTCTAAGTGATCTGAAGATAAAGGTTGGGGACAAGCACATCAGTGCTCACAAATTTGTCTTGGCGGCACGCAGTGATACTTGGAGTCTTGCCAACCTTGCCTCAACAGAGGAGCTGGATCTGTCAGGTCAGTCATTGCTTAGTAGTATGATGCTTATATTGTCTTCAGGATGACTGGTGAAGGGGCCTGTTGGGAAAAGGATCCTTATGTACCTTTCAGACTACTACTGTCCACAAAAAGTGGTGCTTAATCCATTAATTACAGAGCCCTGTCTCTGAAACGTGGTAGTAGGCTTGTGAACTCAGTGCTAGTGCTAGTTAAATCAATAACCTACCTTCTTTCTCTTTAATGAACAGGGGTTGAGAATGGTGGCCTGTTTGTCTTTTCTAGAGTCAACTAAGCATAATGAAAAACAAATCTATATGGAGGAGCTTGACTTCTTCCTTTCTAAGGACAGGGCTTTTTGAGGTAGTGTGCATAATTTCTCTGAAGTGTGTCATGAAAATACCTTGCTTCTTGTTAACATAGCGTGTGTGGGAAATTAATAGAAATACTGATGTGTTATTAAAAAGTTATTTGCTTTGGCACTCTGATACCTTTGCAAAATAGGTGAGGAAGAGATGTTTTCTGAAAGACAGTCTGCTGCAAGATGGTGATCTGTTCTGCTGTAGCTGTTTCTTGCATGTACTTACACTGGGCAGTGTTTCTGCAGATTGAACCTCTTGACAGGCTTTTCTTCTGTACTTAACAGTATAGAAGGGTTAGTTAATTTGTGAACAATAAAAACAGGCATGAAGTTGAGCAGGTTTGCTGGCTGACATGTTGAATATTAAGCATTGGCTTCACTTTCTGCACTTAATCTTATCATGAATCCTCAGTGCAGACAAACTGGAAAGAAGCAAGTCACAGCAAGCTAGGTTTATGAGACAGCATAGGCTTTCTTGCAGAAGGATTTATGGATCTTTCTGCAGCAGCAAGAAAACAGATGCCAAGGATTTTTTAAATTGATTGCTATGCTAACAGAAGATTATTCAAAAAGCTCTTATGTTAATTGTAGTTTTCTTGCACGTGGCAGTCCATAGTCTTTCTAGGCTCCACATCTTAGCTAGTCTGAGAATCTCAAATGTAGCTGCAGTCCTGCATGTTTAATGATGCACACACATCCTATTATAGAATGATGCTTAAAATAAGTGCTAGTAAATAATACTTTCTGCTGTGTAAAATTGAATGTTTTATAAAATTTGATAAATGACACAAGGATTGGGTTATGAAGTAGTTGTAGCAAGCAACAAGCTGTCCCCTAAAAACTGTCATGGTTTTCTTAAGAGGTTGTCTTAAAAATTTGCAAGCTAAGATTGTGTGAATCCTGACTTCAAAATACAGGCAGCATTTAAAATGGTTTTAAGAGTTCATGGAGTCTGCAGAATTTTCTACTCTTTAAGAAGAGTAAAAAGACATTAACACAGGTTCTTTTGTTGGAAGGAAGAAAATGAACTCTGATCTCTGCCAAGGCAGAGCTGATATTACAGCTGAAGTAGATTTTCTCATTCCTTGCCTTACTAAAAGCTCCTGTTCCTTAGGAGGCAGTCTACATGCTATGCCAAGTACAGTCTGGTACTCTGCAAATAACCTGGGGCAACCTTCCATGTAAAGGAGATGTCTTAGGATGGGTTTTTCAGTGTCTTAAACATGTATGCTTTTTCTTTGAAGACAAACAAAACAGCTGAAGGGACTAATATTATTTTTCTAAATGAATGGTATTTTTTGTTGTAATTGGTCTGATCTTAATGTGGCGGAGTAATTCTTGTCTACATCCCTGTAGATTGTCACTATACATCTGACTAGGTGACAAAGGTACCTGGCCATTGGGCTTGCGTATCTCCTCTGGTGTGGGCTTCTATTTTTGTTGCCTGTGTAAAAACATCAGGCTTGTGATCAGTGTTGTAAACACCTGAAATCTAAACAGCTTCTTAAACTGACTCTTGCACCTTTCCTGGAAATGGTTCCCAGTAGTTTTAAGTACTTTGTAGTTGTTACCAAGGTGTAAGTACCTTTATTGGAACACAATAGTTCATAACGTATGGCTATAATATAAAAGGAGGAGGATTCTTAAATCAAAAAAGGGATTTGTGCTTGTCGAATGTAGATGTGGATTTAGCTATATGTGAGGGTCCGAAGACTTCAAAGGGGCATCACTGGCCCCTAAATATGCAATATTTATTTAGAAGGCAGGAGATGTTACAGGGCTCCCTGCACAGTGTTCAATGGAAAAAAAGGTTTTCCTGCTTGGTGCCAGCATTGTAACTAGTTTCAACTTCTGACCAGTTTTGCCTCTGTTTTGGCATTTTGATTGAACTAAAGCAGTATAGTTTCAACAAGGCTATCTCTTTTTTTGATGGTAGCTGTGATGTTAACAGTCAGAGGAATAGCAACTACTTGAATAGGCGATTGTTCTGTGGGTATTTTATTAATCCCTGTTGCTCCCTGTACCAGATGCTGACCCAGAGGTAACCATGGCAATGCTGCAGTGGATCTACACAGATGAACTTGAGCTAAGAGAAGATGATATCTTCTTGACAGAGCTCATGAAACTAGCTAATAGATTTCAGCTTCAGCTGCTTAGGGAAAGGTGAGTCTTGGTAAATACAGTGAATCTTTCTGAACTCTTCAACCTTGTTCGAATAGAAATGATAGCTACTGGCAATTGGATAAAATTTTGCTTTTTCAAAGACTTGAGGCTTTCAGTAGTACAGCATGACATTCACTTGATCACAGAAAATGAAGCCTTGCACTACAGTTAAACTGTAGCAGTTTTCACATATCTTTTATGTTTGCTTTCTAGTTCCTCTCCCAGTCAAACTAATAACCCTAATTTGGCATTAAGAGGAGATAGAGATCAGTATATTAGTAACAAGTTCTGGAGAGTTGCAAGAAAGGAATTGTTAGAGGATGCTAGGAAGAGTGAATGGCGAGTAGCTTGCTGTATTAAAATACCACAGGTGAAAAATTTTAAACTTAAATAGCTGTTCTGTGCATTTTTGGTGGCAGCTTTTCTTGCTAAAAAAGGTTAATGTAACAGTACAAGGCTTTGCCATTTTGAGGAGATTATGATTACCATTCTAATAGGTGCTAGGTTGTTAACCTCAAATGTATAGAATGCTCTAAATAACCATTTATGGTTAGTGAGAAGCCTGAATGTACAAATTGAAACATCTTCAAGTTTTGTACAGCTTGAAAGCCTTGAATTTAGTCAAAGATAAAGTGCCCTTTGATATCATAGTCTTCTGCCTGAGGGGTATCTGGGGCTGTAGTGGTACATGGCACTCAAATCTATGATTTAAGTGTGACTCAACATGAAGCAAACTAAATTGCTGTCACTTCTTCTGACCAAAGAGGTTGACATCTGTAAGGCCAATGCTAAAACTGCCTTCAAGCTTTTTATCAGCTTAAAACTGTCTTCATCTTGTACTACCTAAACATTCCTCAAGCTGTTGTCTGGTCATGGTAGTCTAGTGACAAGTCCATGTAGAGTATGCTAATGCTAATTATTGGATATCTTGGTAGGTATCTGCACCTGGAGACAAGTATTTCCATTTTTTGGTTTTAATATCTGCTTGGAGATCACTGGCATGCTTAACTTGATCATCATTTTGAGGAACTTGGATTTTCTTCCTGTAAACTCAGACTAATAGCTTCACATCTATAAAGATCGGGTAGATCTGTTGTTAAAGCTTATCCCTTGTCTTTATTAAACAAATAGGTGTATTTGGCCTGCCTTTTTCTAGTTTTGGCACAAAAACTGCTTGTGATCACACTGTAGTACTTGTAAAGATAGACATCTTCCCTACTTCATAACAGTGAATGAACTGCAGTGTGTTCCCTTGGGAGAAGTGGGATGTCTGTCTCCTCTTGCAGGCTCCTGCAGCATGTGGTGTTATCATGGGACCTTAGCTTAGATGGAATCTAATAGGAGCCTGCTCTTGGGGAAACTGTCTTACAGGGCTTCTGATTAAAGTATGCTTATGCTGCTTAGCCTTGTAGTAAAGCAAGGCCAAGCAATTTTCTACTGGTATCTAGAAAAAGGAGTATATAGGACCCTGTTACAGTCAAGTTGTTTCCTGGCTACTGAACACTGGCTTTCCTATTTTGACAGATGTGAAAAAGGAGTCATGTCTCTAGTTAATGTCAGGAACTGCATTCGTTTCTATCAGACTGCTGAGGAGCTGAATGCTAGCACTCTTCTGAACTATTGTGCTGAGATCATTGCAAGTCACTGGGTAAGTACAGTTAGAAGGAAGCAAGAAGAAAAATGTTTGCAGAGTATAGGAACTTGATCAGTAGAATTTTATTTAACTTACTGTACTGTCTAACCTCAGGAGTATCTCTTGGTGTGCTGTCATTCAAGTTGGGATGGGGATTGCATGGATTGCTGATAGGTTACCTTAGTCACTGAAAGTTATTATGCTGACCCTTGCATGTTTGCAAGGAGCAACAGTGTTGATAAATAGCTGTCAAATCTGCCTGCTCTGCCACCTACTGTGAGTGAAGGGGCTTCTGACGCAGGAGTGACTCTTCCCAGGACACCATCTGCCTCAGTTAACTTTCTATGTGCTTTTGATGCTGTATGTTATTTGGTATTCTCTACAACACTAATTCATAATTATGTTTGAAACAAAGCACATTAAATGGATCCTTCTTTAAGATTTTTTTGTTGTCTTTAGAGGCTATGTCTATTGTCTATCTTGGTGTGAATGTCTTGACTGGGGGAAGTAGCTTATAGTCTGAAGAGTTGTTCTATTCATTGGAAATACTTCACCATAAAAAGCCTTTTACTTTCTTAAACATGAGGCAAACCCAAGGGACTGTATTCTAATAAGCAAGAGGGTTGTTTATCAAATCTGGGCCCTGAACTGTTTAGAAGTTCATCCATAGTTGGTCTCTGTCTCTACACATCGCCAATCCCAGGCCTGCTTTTAGTTCTAAAAATAATCCAGGGAAGAGTTATTTTCTGGAATGGAGAGAGTGGCAAGGAGTCTTGCATCTGATTTGGAAGCTTAATTTCCTCTGTTCAGTTATTTTGAGGAAAGTTTACTTAACTGTATAATGGATTAGCCCTTAAAATAAGACTTGTCAACAGCAGACTAGTGTGTGAGGATTTAGGTTATTCTCAATCTAAAATATATCATCCAGATGTGGATGTTTCTTTGGCTAATGCCAAAGCAGAGGGGAGCGCTTTGAATACATAAAAAGAAAAGATTCTTGTATCTGAACCTGCAGGTCAGCCATTTTAACTTTTTCCTGCTGCTGGCTCCTTACTTTTGACACTGTATTCTATCTGGAAATGAGATTATTTCTGTTTAGTCAAATGAGCACTAAGTCAAACATAGGGTCTTTATACTTCTAAGTTTCTGTTTACTTTTATTCAGAGTTTTTCAATGTTCTATGGAGTTGTCAGTCTTCAATAGATGTAGGCCTTTTTGTCAGAAAGCTGTAACTGTGATTTAAGTCCAGATAGTTTAGAGACTAGATGTTAATCTAGTGTAATGTGTGGTAAAATGCTAGTTTTCCATGTCTAAACTGATCTTGAAACTGAAATGTAAGATGTAAAACTTCCCGAGTGCTTCTTCCTAGTCTTAAAAGGCTATCTTGGGTTGTTTCTGTTTGGTGTGATATTGTCAAAATGGAGCTTTTGAGTGAACTTTTGTGAACTTCATAATTGCATTGTGCAATGCTTTGTTTATAACTAAAATAGTATTGCTTACCCTTTTCTTTTTTATTGCTTCTAGGATGATTTGCGTAAAGAAGACTTCAGTAGCATGAGTGCTCAGTTATTGTATAAAATGTTCAAGTCAAAGACAGAATATCCTCTGCATAAGGCTATTAAGGTTGAGAGAGAAGATGTAGTCTTTTTGTATCTTATTGAAATGGATTCACAGGTATAGTGAGACTGACTTGATCTGTCTTCTAGTATTTGGTATTTCCAATAACTAGTTTCTTAAACTACTGGTCTGAACCTTGTTATTTCTTTTTGTTGCTAATTCTTATTTGCATGTTTATAATTGCCATAGCTACTTTTATGTACATAATGGAGGTCTAGTGGTAAAGGCTCCATAAAGACATAATTAAGTATTACGAATCACTTCTGAAAACATCTTGCGTGCAACAGATTATATCTAGTAAAATCCAATACTTGATAGTGCTACGCACATTTAAAGTTGAATGTTATGTAGTTAACTTTGCTGCTTCATGGCAGTTCAGTAAGCATAATTTCTTTGAACAAATGTTTTTCCTCTTCTGTTGAATGTTTGAAGTAACAGGTATTTGTTCTTCCTGGATGAACACTAAATAACTAGCAAGTAAATTGTCCCTCAGCAAGGGGAGGGAAGAATTATTCAAGTATTAATTATCAAGAATTATTCAGTTTGTCCTTTAGGATGCATCCAATCCTAACTGGAAGCTGGGACTGTAGTAGCAGTACTTAACACCCTTAAATGCTAATCCAGTTGGGATTTGATATATCTTAAAGGAAGAATTGAGTAATTCTTCCTAGTACTATGTTGACTATGCCTATATAGGCAGCATCTTTTAACAGTGTACTAGTCTTGCTTCCTGTGAGTTAAACAAGGCTTGCAAACAGAACTCCTGTTATCTCATTGAATGACTGTCTGGGTTGACTTGCATATGGTGATGCTAGTGTTCTGATGGCTTTCCTGTTTAAGATGCACTTAGCTAAATGAAACACTAGCATTTTTGCATTAGAGCTGAAGGTCTAACATTGTGGTAGTTGGAACAGGCTGTTAAAATATTATGTTGGGCTGGTGAGCATACCTCTAACTAATGTCAGTTGACTGAATTTGTGTTGTAGCTTCCCGGGAAGCTCAATGAGTTGGATCACAATGGAGATCTTGCTTTGGATCTAGCCCTTGCCCAAAGATTGGAGAGTATTGCAACGACACTGGTCAACTACAAAGCTGATGTAGATAGGGCAGACAAGAGAGGCTGGAGTCTATTACATAAAGCCATCCAGAGAGGTAAGTAAATAGGATATGAAGCCTTGTTAACTTGCAGTTGTTACCGGTGTGGAATATATATTCCAAAGTCTATTCCTGTGTCACTATGTAGTTGACATTTCAGTTAGTTAGAAAATTGTAGTCAAGGATGAACTTTGTCCTATTTATTTTTTTTTTTAAACTTAAAAACAAATAAACTCTTATTTGGGACCTGAAAGCTAGCCTGCTGGCTGATGAACTAAACTTAGGCTACATGACATCCAGAAGCAATATAGTAACTTATTGTCTGCTAAAGGAAGAAATGTAGGGAGATACTGAGACTATTCTAATTTGATAACACAATGTCTTTCTGACAAATAGTTGAATCAAGCGTAACAGCCTGGTCACAAATAAAGGTGAAACCTTTTTCTAGACCTGGGCTGAATGCAGCATATGATTCTTTGTGGTTATGGTTAACAGCAAGGGTCCTTGTTACTGGATAGCAGTTTTAGGGGAGGAGAAACTGGCTGGAAGAAGATGAGGAGCAGGCAGAGGTGTTTCTGTGCCAGTCTGAATATCTTCAAAGCTCCAGTGAATAGTAGCATAGTTATCAGAGTGGACTCTGAGTACAACTACATGATTATTTTGAACTGTTCTCCACCTTAGAGTGGCAAATGCATCTTAGGAGACTTGGAGCACAATCGGACCCAGTTGCTGTGGCCACAGTACTCTGAAAGCTTTGGAGCTGTAGCATCTTGGCCTATGGCCAAGGTCTGGTAAAGATTTGTAGTGAGTGCCTCGTGCTAGTTGCCTGCAAGGATATCTTTGGCAGCTCTGTTCCACAAAGCCAAGCACAACGGGAACCTTACCTGTGACTGGACCTTGTGGGTATTGTAGTGCTACAAATTAAAAGCATAAGGTTTTTCTTAACAGTAAGCTCTTTTGGACTCTTAAAAGTAGCTTGTTTTGTGAGCTCAAAATGCAGCTCCCAACTTCTTTTAATCTTCTACATATCTAAACAGGGTAATGTTGGTGTCTGATCCTGTGAATGAAACTTCAGCAACAGGAGTAGGAGACCGTCTAGGCATAGGTCAGTGTTGTGATGGCTGCAGCCCTATAAAGCACTAGAAAGATTGCAGCAGGCTGCTCTTCATACTTAATACTAGGATTTGTCATCTAGTTCTAATGTCTGCTTTCAGTCTAAGCTAGAGCTCTGAGAATGAATGCTTGCTTTTTAGTAACCAAAGCTTTGGTGAATTAATAACTGTTAACAATCACATGTTCTGGAAATGGAGCTAAAGCAAATTATCTGAACTTGCCACATGATTCTTACTATTTATGATCACTGGAGAATGGGGGAATGTCAGATATGGAAATGAGAAAATGGGATTTTGGTTTTTGCTGGCAGAGATAATACAGCAATCTGTATTATCTATAGAGGCAAAGTTGTCTTTGTTCTCTAGTCTTGCATTCAGGACAAGCAATTTGTGAATATGTCTTCAGGGTAGTCTTCGGAGGAAGGGAATTTAGTGTTACCCTGAAGTCATTTTCTGCATCTTGGTGTTTCAAGTCCAAGGCTTCATGTACTGAAATGGGCCTAAGTTCTGACTTTTGAGGAGCTCTTAAGAGGGAGTTCTTAGGAATGCCATGCATGGTGGGTCTGAACTGTTGAAGCCCTTACCCTATGTATAATGGGGCCTAAACTTTTAAGGGCAAAGGCTGTGTTATTGCTTGTTTGTGTAGCAATACTGAACAGATGATGACTAACTTCAGCTACACGCTTTTGACTGATGCCCTGGAATAGTACCTCTTGTTTAAAAACTACTTGTGTGTTTAGTCTCACAATTTGTCCCATTGTGCATTAAAGCAGCAATGGATTTGTCTTGATAGAAGAACTAGCAAACTCACTATCACCATAGCAAGTAAACTAGTGAATTTGAGTCACATGTAACCTCTGGGTAAAACACATTTCCAAGGGGTTCTTATGAAATATTTTAATCCTGACTTTGCAGTGAAGTGTTCTTGAAGTTACCTATTGCTAAGGCATTCTAAGAGCAGACACTTGCATTGGAATGATTGTATGGTATAGAGGGAGATGGTGTGTATCCATTTTCTGGACTTCTATAAAGTATATAGGGTTCCAGTGTATCCATAAATAACCTTATTTTGTTTCACAAAAGGAGATAAATTTGCTGCAAACTTTCTCATTAAAAATGGTGCCCGTGTGAATGCTGCTACACTGGGAGACCAGGAGACTCCTCTGCACCTTGTGGCATCGTATAGCCCCAAGAAGCATTTGCCAGATGTCATGACAGAGATGGCACAGATAGCAGAGTCCCTCTTACAGGCAGGAGCCAATCCAAATATGCAAGACAACAAAGGAAGGTAAATACTGGGTGAAGTCAAGTCTGTTACCAGTTTGACATCTAAAGCTTTAGTGATTAGGTGCAGCCCACTAAGAACCTGCTCAGGTCTGTCAGCAAAGCACAGGTGATACTGGAAGCAGGAAAGGTGGATTCATTAATCCAGTTTGAGACCTGTGGGTAGCACTCAAAGTGAAAAGCTGTGCAGGCTGAATGGTGCCCTGTCATGACTAAGCCCAGCTATAGAAGGCTGAGGTGAGTTGATCCTGTTGGAACACATGGCACACAATTAATTGCCTTTATTGAATCACTGAACAGTAAAGCAAGCAAACTAAGATGACAAATACCCTTCAGGAATGCTACTTCTCTTTGAAGCTGTCAGTGAAACTGAAATTACTGAGTCAGTATCTGCAGTGTGTTTATCTGAAGAGTAGGGCCTGTAAACTGCTTTCCAGGTTAGGTTGGGCTGGCAAACAAGTGCATAAAATGATATAGAATACTTGGAGTTTATCAGTTACTCAATTCTGATAGGTAAAGCTCTTCTGCTTTTTCTTTGAAGGTTAGCTCTTACATTAGTGTGAAGAGTTGCTTAATACTAAATTAATTGGAATCATGTCCACTGAAAGGGTAGACTGTGCTTTCTTTCAAGATGTGCTTGTGCCCTTCTGAAACCAGAGACAAAAGTTAACCCCATAAATCTGTAGAGGCATGTTGGTGATCATGGACAAAATCTTAAGTGTCTCACTTCATTACTAATGTAACTGTACTTTGCTCCAATTGCAGGACCCCATTACATGTGTCAATTGTGGTCAGGAATGAACCTGTGTTCAGTCAGCTTCTTCAGTGCAAACAGTAAGTCTCACTTAAATGTAAAATACACTGAGGTTACCTTGTACAGTGAAGGTATGAAAACTGGTTTAACAGCTCTTCTATGCCTTTTTGCCTTATAATAAGTCTAGCAATAGGCTTGGGAAGCAAAAGTGTAAAGACTTTGCATAACTTAAGATGCCAGAACAATGCCAGAAGCCAAATAAGTTTTTGCCCTGCTTTAAAGAGGAAGCAAACTATATCTCGGTGTTTTTCAAAGAGGGCTAGGTGAAATAATGTAGCAATAACTTCATTTGTAGTGGAGCTAAAAGGAGTAGTAAGACTCTTAAAACGTCTGAGTATGTTCTTGAGTTCAATTTGGGTGCTGCTTAAAGCTAATACAGGTGACTTCTTGGGTGATGAAACAGGATACTTCATTTGACTCAGTTTCTTTGTAGTCGAATTTGCAGTTTTTGGGTACAATTTATTCAAATACAAGAGGATTTGCCTCTTTGTTATGTTTAGTGGGAGCGCAAATCTATCAGGGCTACACTTCTAGGAGCAATGAGCATTCACAATTCTCTGAAGTAACTGGAGCTACATCAGGCTTCTTGGCAAGCAGGAGTTGTCAGTGAGGTATTAGATAAACTAGTACAGCTGTTCAGACATGTGAAACTTAAGCTGCGTTGGGGACCACTTTTTAAGGTATAAATTGGGGAACATTAACTCTTATTTTTAGACTAGACTTGGAGCTGAAGGATCATGAAGGAAGCACAGCTCTGTGGCTTGCAGTTCAGTATATCACCGTATCGTCTGATCAGTCTGTGAACCCTTTTGAGGATGCCCCTGTTGTAAATGGAACCTCATTTGATGAGAACAGTTTTGCAGCAAGGCTGATCCAACAAGGCAGCAATACAGATGCTCCAGACACAGTAACAGGTAAAACAGAGGTTTGTATTTTGGTGTAGGTAGAAGGCTTGTAAGTTAATTGCTTAATGCTGACCTCACTCTGAGGAGCTGAATGAGGTTTCAACAGCATTTGCTGCATAATACATGTTAAGTGGTAGTAGCTTTACCCAGAGTTGGAACACTGATGGGTCCCAAGCTGAGCTTGGCTTGCAGGAAGTGACATGAAATCTGGACTCCTTGCCAGGTCCTAACATCCTCTTTACAGTTTCAAAATGTGTAATTGTTAAATGGTAGCATATGTGACAGTCCAATGTTGCAAGGTAACTACTAGTAGGTAGGATTTTCCTTGTTGTTTTTCAAATTGTAATGTTGTAAGGTAGTGGGGAAGGTGCTAGCATACTTGTTAGTGTTGAAGTGTGGTTGGAATAGCTCTCTAACAGTGTTCATGGTTTTTCTTTAGGAAACTGCTTGCTTCAGAGGGCAGCTGGTGCAGGAAATGAGGCAGCTTCTCTCTTCCTAGCAACTCATGGAGCAAAAGTCAACCACCAAAACAAACGGGTAAAAGCAGAAACTTACAGACTGTAGCCTGGAAGTTTCCTTATTTCTATTCAGAAGTAAGAGAGCAGAGAGCTCTCTTTGCTAACCTTAGCTTAATGCATTTTGGAACACCTGCTGAGATATTTACTAGTGATTAGACAACTGTTGCATTCACATGGCACTGTTCTTGCAGCATCACCTGCTGCTAACATGCTTTTAACCCTTCCTTCAGTGCCTGCTGTATTAAGTCCTTAATATAGGCTAACTCATGTAGTTTGAAAGTCCTAAGGAGCTTCAACTGCTAGGACATAAGCTCTTCACACCAATCTTTGTGGGCATAGTTGTTTAAAAGCTACTTCTCTTCTGGGTTTCATGTCTCAAGCTGTTAACCTAGTATTCTGTTTATTAAAGGGAGAAACACCACTGCATACAGCCTGTAGGCATGGCCTAGCAAACCTGACAGCAGAACTTCTGCAACAAGGAGCCAATCCAAATATCCAGACAGCAGAAGCAGTGCTTGGTCAGAAGGATGCATCTTCTCCAACAGCAGAGAATGTTTATTTGCAAACTCCCCTTCACATGGCTATTGCTTACAATCACCCTGATGTGGTGTCAGTCATCCTGGAACAAAAAGGTAGGGTGTTTTTCTGGTTCAGAAAGTACTGATGCTATAGTGGATTGCTGTGTCAAGATGGCATCTAAATTGTGTTTTGACAAACTACTAATAAAGTATGTCTTCCTGTAAACTTTGTTCAAGTAGAGCAATTAATAAGACTGGCTAAATATAGTCTTAAATGCAAATAATCTCCTTGTTAAGACTAGAAAATTAATTTGCCCATAAATCTTGCTAAATTCTCCACTGTAGATAATGGACTTGAACACTTAGCCCCAGGTTGTATTATAGCTGTACAGCTGAGATCCCTTTTCTCTCCCTGTCAAAGCATTTGGTCTGAGTAAACACTGAAATCAAATATGGATAAAGCCATCTTTCTGTGGTGAGATTTCCGCCTCCCTCAGCTCTTTCAGTAAGAGGATTCTGTACAGAGTAATGCTAGTATTGTAGTGAAGTTGAGACTTGACTACTGAAATACTAACAGATGACAGTTTATTAAATGCTGCTAGTTCCACTTCTCCTTTCTAGCAGTAGGGAGTTTGACAGCTGAAGCAAGGCCTGTTTCGTCTGCTACCATAAGTAGGATTTAGAGGGAGTAGGTGAATTGGGGAGAATATCCTCCATCCCAGGGAGCTGAGAAGGAGGGATGCTGCCACTATCTTGCAGTACAGCCTCCACTCTTCATTCTCAGAACTTTGTATATGCCACTCTGGAAATGGAGGTAGAAAGGGGGCAGGTTAAGTCTCTTAGCTAGAAAGTTGAAATTTTTTTAGTGTAAGTATTAAGATCAGGTAGTAGTGGCAATACTAGCTGAATCCTAAGCAGTATCACATCTGGGAAACTGTAGGTATCCTGCTCAGATCTTTCTGACTGGCTGCTAAAGGAACAGCCTTCTTCAAAACGTGACATTGCTACTCTTACAACTTTCAGTGTGCAACTGCAGGTCAAATACAAGAATGCTCTAATTACTTACTTGGTTTTTTTTTTCTAGCTAATGCTCTTCATGCAACCAACAACTTGCAAATTATTCCTGACTTTAGTCTAAAGGACTCAAGAGATCAGACTGTGCTGGGGTTGGCTCTTTGGACAGGTATGTGCCTTCAAAACAGGATGAGAATTTACAGAAGCTATGATGTTGGTAAGATTTTTAAGAAAAAAAACAGCAGGTGTGTGTTATGTCCTGGCTTGTGCTGCTAGTGAGAAGCTGTTAAGGAGAGCTTTAGGTGATTCTTCAGCTTCTAAAACTGGTAGTTTTCATACCAGATCACCATATTGTCTGATCATGAGTAACTCTGTCCTAGACACTGGCTAATACAGTAATGCTCACCTTTACAGAGGGAAGGGGAGCTATTAAGGGGAATGGATCTATGGATCTTGAAATACTGGTTCAGAAGCTGCTTTCATGTGTGAAATATGGAGGGGAATGGTTTGGGGAAAACAAGATATTTTTATCTGTAGCCAAGTGACTTTTCAACAGTATCAGGACATCATCAAAAGAAAAGAGGTGGTGTGGTCATTACTGAATCAGTTTAGGTATGGTCCTACTGAGCTGGAAACAGCAGCTGTGTGTGGGATGGCTACTCATACTCTGGACTTAAGAGATGAGGCAGAACACTTAGTGATGCTGCTCTGTACTGGAGTGCTAGATGTCATTGATATGTAAGAAACACCTTTCCTGTCCAGGCTTTTCACTTTCCTTTCTAATGAAAGGAAACAAAAATGTAGCTTTCTACTTACCTTATCTGTAGCCCTTATCTGCTCCCAACATAAAGGGGGAGGATCTAAACATCTAATGCAGTAACATTCAAGGGAATAGCTTATGAATGTAATACCAAACTTAATGGTTTTGGAGAAAAGTCTGAAGTGATGTAAAGGATTAGGCTAGGTTTGATTAAGGAGGACTCTACTACATTTAGATTGGCAAAACTAAAGAGAAAGCTCTACTTGTATACCAAACCATATCTTATGTCTTTAAGCCAAACCAAAAGGACTCTAATCAATATTCAGTAAGTCTGTAAATGAATATTCAGGCTGGGTAGAGTCATGAGTTGTTTTAACTTGTGTATGTAAACTTTAATAGGCTCTTGCATTGATTCAGTGCATCTCTTACTGTAATTACTGAAAACTGAAAGCTCAGAGCTTTATTTATTAATCTTCAATGTGTCTTTTATAGAGGTGAAGGCAGGATACTAATGAGCTTTTAACTCTTTAGGCATGCACACAATAGCAGCTCAGCTGCTTGGATCTGGGGCATCCATCAATGACACAATGTCAGATGGACAGACTCTACTACACACTGCAATACAGAGACAAGACAGTAAGAGTGCTCTCTTTTTGCTGGAACATCAGGCAGATATAAATGTCAGGTAAGATCTTAACTGATACAACACTCAGCTGTATATGTATTTAGGAGTGGGTAGTGATGGCTGCCTTTATATAATGGCTTGAAGTTGGTTTCAAGTCATGATTTGTGCATAGTTATGTGTTTGGTGCTTTTTATGGCAGTAGTTATGGCTGAGGGACTATATATGTGAACTTGGACTACTTACAGCTCTATTGGTCATACCTCCTCTTGAAGCTATAGAAGGAGGTGCCACTTAATTCTGGGTAGAACAGACTCATCTAAGAGACTCAAGTTGTAGAGACATGGTACTGAACTTCTATAGTCACATTTATTTGCCAGCTTGATGGAGCTGCATGTTTTCTTAATTAGATGTAGCTCCATGTCTTCTATCATCTAAGCTGATTAGATGTAGCTCCAGCATAAGATTCTGATAGTACTTGCCTCCCGAGTATCTCCTAGACATGTTGATGTTAGACCGGACAAAATATTTATCTGCTTATGTGACTGACTGGCTGTCTCTGAAAGTTGTGAGGTGTAATGTAATGAATGTCATGGGTACAAACTGTCTAATACTGCTGTTCTAACTTCAGTTTTTTTAACAGTTGGTACTTCTGACTGTTTGAAGTGTTACCACAGTGCAGAACTGTTCGCTTCTGTGGCAGTAGGCTTGCTCTGAAGGAGCTGTGTTCAAATAATGGCTGCACTTAAGGAAATGACAGTGTCTCTGAGCTAAGAACACTAATGTGCTTTTCAGACTTCAGAAATCAATCACTTGCTACTAAAGTTTGGGAGGAGAAAGGTAAACTACATAGCTGTGATGAAAAACTAATACGGTGTGTTTGCTTGTCTGTAGAGATATGGTCTTACCACAGCAAAAATACACACATGAGGAGATAATTCCTGGCTTTGCCAATAAACTACTGTAACATGAGGCCTAACTTTATAATGTGGTAATAACACACTGCAAACTGTACCTATTGCAGAACACAGGATGGAGAAACTGCCTTACAGCTAGCTATAAAAAACCAACTCCCTCTTGTGGTTGATGCTATTTGTACCAGGGGAGCAGACATGTCTGTGCCAGATGAGAAAGGAAATCCTCCTTTGTGGCTTGCCTTAGAAAACAACCTGGAAGATATTGCATCAACTCTGGTAAGACTGTCAGTTGACTTCATTTAGTCTCACTTTTGTGCATCTTGCTAGCAACAAAGGGCTCATCAGCAAAAACAAGCTCAATGTATCAAAACAACAGAGTAGTTCTATACCACTGTCTAACTTCTAGAGGTTTTTCTTCACCAGAAGGTCCTTTTTCTTGGGAAATCTTTTATAAACACCGTAGTCTGCATAGCCAAATATCTTTCAGCCACTGTAATAAGTCTAGTGTATGCTATCGGATTTCCTAATTCTGGAAAGAGTAAGCATTTACTAAAAACATCAGTCTGTAGCATACCAGACTTGTGTGATGATAGGCTTCCTGAATAAAACTGAGCCCCCATATGTATGCTTTAGAGTACGTGTGGGTTTTTATTGCATCTTGAAAGTTGTGTCGCGAAGGCCTTTAAAGGCTTATATTTACTTTTAAGACTATTTACTTTCAGGAATTAGGTGATCCAGCAGGAGACTTCTTAGGAGATATAGTAGACCTCCTTATGCCTCCTTTGTAAGGAAGCTACTTGAAAGCTTTGTCTCCGATACCCAGTTATTGTCTGCTAGAGACAATTACTGAAAAGCTGTGCTGGTGAGCTGAGAAATGCATCTTGTAACTGCACTTGACCACTTGTTCTGGTGTTGGATAAGGATCCTTATGGAGTCAGCACTGAAACTACTCATGTGTAAACCTTGTAAATAGCTTGTAAAGTGGAGTGGAACAAGTCTTAAGTGCTATGTTGCTTGTGTAAGTAGTTCTGTAGTAGAAGAATACAAATACTAGAAATACAGTTCCTGGGGAAAAAATTATTTCTGTTAAGCTGAATGCATAGGAAAGCAAGCAAATGGGCCAGACCTTCAAAGGCAACGTCTGCTGATGCTACTTGACTCTCTCTAGGTGCTGGTCACTGGTGAAAATGAGGTAACTGCTACCCAAACTGGCTTAAGGCCCATGTATTCAGAGTATTTGAGTGAATATCTGAATTGTTTGTAAACAGTACCTATTTAAGTATTACATAGTAGGCCAATGAAAAATTAGTTTGGAAGATGTTAAAGTAGCTTTTTGAAATTCAGTGACTGTCACAAGAATAGATAAGGTATCTCAAATTCTATCTCTAAGGGATAATGTTTCAGAAGCACTAGTCAAGGACTATAAAAAGTAGCAGGAGTCGGCTGGAGATGTAAAAAGAAGTTCACTGCCTCATTGTGCTTCTCCTTCTAGGTTAGGCATGGCTGTGATTCAACCTGTTGGGGGTCAGGACCAAGTGGCTGCTTACAAACTCTTCTTCACAGAGCTATTGACGAAAACAGTGAACAAATAGCATGTTTTCTTATTCGCAGGTCAGTCCCCCTTGTAAAATACAAATCTTCTAATGTGCATGTACATATTTTCCTGGCATAAATTAACTGAATGCAATTTTGAGCTAGTAACAGGTATGTGCTCCATTAGACTTTTGGTGGGTGGATGGTACTTACAGAAGTCTGACTAATCTTAAAGACATTCTGTTATCTATATTGCCATCATGTTCTTGATGACGAGTCAAATTAAAACCAAGAACTTGCACTTATGTAGAATGTGTCAGCAGTTGCTGGATCAGCTCTTGAAAACTTTATGACCCTTGTTTGGAACAGTTTAAGTCTGGATTAAATGTTATAAATTGACTGTATTGTGGTTATTTTAGTGGTTGTGATGTGAATAGTCCAAGAAAGCCAGGCCCAAATGGAGAAGGAGAAGAGGAAGCTCATGATGGGCAGACACCCCTACACTTGGCAGCCTGCTGGGGACTAGAAGAGGTGATCCAGTGCCTTTTGGAGTTTGGTGCCAATGTCAATGCTCAGGTATGTAGAGAAATTATGCACAGTTTCTTTGAAGTTGATTCTTTGTCTCTAATGTAGTGAAAACAGACTTCCATCTTAGCTGTGTATTTTGCTTGATAGGAAAAAGAACATCCTTCTATTATGGCTACAGTTCTCTTTCTTTCGTGTCCCCTGTTAACAGATCTAGTGTTTATCTGCCCATATGATGGGTTAGATTAGGAAGTGATACTGAAGGAAAATAACAATACAGAAGACTTCTTGCAGTGTTAGTTCTCTGATGTAATGACTGGAATTACTCTTCTGTCCTAAGTGTGAATTAAAGGCAGGAGCAGGGCTGTATTCTGCCGCAATTAATCGTTAGATCAGCTGTAGTGTAAAACTACAGAATACTCTACTTTGTTAGTATGTTTGAGAAGTGTCTTCAGTTACTGAGTAAACAGAGGTGATGTAACTATGAGTTACACTTTATTTTTGATTACACAGTAATGCTTACACAGAAGCTTGACAAATAGCAACAAAATTAATGCAAAACACTTCTAGGTCATGATGCTACTGAAAACAATATCAAAACAAGTGACAGAATGCATAGTCACAAAGTGGCCATGGCTGTAAACTGCTGCTTGATACAGACAAGTGATCAAACACTTATTAAAGGCTAGCAAATTCAAATGTATTGCTTGCATAACAAACAGCCTGATGCTGTTGTATTTTCAATGAGGGAACTTCCAAGTGTTTGGCTTCCAGAAAACTTGGCATTAGTGCCTGAGTCAAGCTAGGGAATTATCTGTAGTGCTGAATCTATGGAAATGGTACTTCAGACTTGCATATCAGATAAAAAATGAATTCTACAGATTTTTAATACTATAAAGTCTCAAAATACCTCAAACTAATACTAGTTTGAAAGCATTCTCTTGGAATGCTTGGTTAGGGTCTTGAATGCTCATCTCTGTCCCCAAAATGTCTGATTGCAGCTCCCACTGCAACTGTTTGATGTCCCAGCTGAAGGCAGCTGGTGATGTCATAGAACTAAACTAATAAGCTTCTACTTTTCAGAGTTAGATTCAGGAATACATAAATCTTTCCCTTCATTTAACAAAATTCCTGGTTTCCTTCTAGGATGCAGAAGGAAGAACTCCAATCCATGTTGCTATTAGTAACCAACATAATGTTATCATTCAGCTTATGATTTCACATCCAGATATTAAGCTAAATGTACGTGACAGGCAAGGAATGACTCCCTTTGCGTGTGCTATGACATATAAAAATAACAAAGCAGCTGAAGCAATTTTGAAGAGGGAACCAGGAGCTGCTGAACAGGTAAGCTGGGAGTATTCAAAGCATGCTGGTCTCCTTACTGCACTAGTACGTGGTAACAGGTATTCCACAAGCAAATCCTGCTTTATCCTTTTGTGGCTTTAGATGCAATGATGTTTTCCAGATGCCACTTTTCTGTAGCAGGATTTACTAGGGAACTGTAGGTGTGTATGTACTGTGTGTGAGTAAGAACATCAAGGGTTAGTGTCTCATCAAACCTTATCTCATTTTGTCAGTACTAAATTGAGGAACAGGCATATGTGTGTATATAGGGATAAAGTTCTAACTCCACTCTTGTCTTGTGCTGGACTAGTAGGAAAATAATCTATTACCGGCTTTTCTAAAGCTAGCCAAAATAGAAACTCTGACTTAAAACAACTGAATAATAGAAGTTATGCTGCACCGCTGAAGTACAAAACCTCCAACTGTATCTTTAGGCTTCTGGTGTGACACTTCAGGCAGCTGTTCAGGAGTTTCTTCCTACCCTATGTAAGTTTCATTACTAGTAAAGTATTTGAGTGCTTAGTGAGCTCTTGTAACATATCTAAAATGTGGTTACAAATACAGCTGGTTCTAAATATGTTTTGACATCAGCTTCAAGGCAGAGATGTATAACAACGTGTACTTGGTATTAAGCCAAAAAATGAATACAGTTTGCATCAGTGTGGCAGGATCGCATGTTGCTTCCTTCTCAGTTGTTAACTGCCAGATTTGACTCGAGTTTGTTTCATTTAACTGAGTTTATTGTTAACTGCTGCTCAGTACTTACTACAATAGCTGTCAACCTTTTGTATGTCATAATACTCCATAGTGTGTGGTCAAGAAATGCCAAGGTTATAAAGTAGAATTAGTCTGAAGCAGACTAGAGTGAGCAGTTGCAGCTGATAACTTCTCAGTTCAGTTTATTTGATAGTTGCATCTATCAAATAAGTCTCTAAAGTCAATAGTGAAAGGAACAGGGCTCTACAGTTCACCTCAAGTAGGGAACAAGTATCTCTTTGTTAAAATATGTCCTACTACATAACAACTGGCTGTTCTGCAGAAATAATAGATTTCATTTCATGTGTCCTTTCTGCCACAGGTTGATAACAAAGGTCGGAATTTCCTACATGTAGCTGTTCAGAACTCTGACATTGAGAGCGTGCTGTTCCTGATAAGTGTACAGGCTAATGTAAACTCTCGGGTCCAGGATGCCTCCAAGCTGACACCTCTGCACCTGGCTGTACAAGCTGGCTCAGAGATCATTGTTCGTAATCTGGTATGTATTGGAGAGTCACTTTCCCCTACTTAAAAATGTGCATTCTGCCTTAATGTGCATTGCATGTAGGCTGGAGAAGTCAGCTGAAGGCGACACCACTTTTCCTGGAACAGAACTTGAGATTTGCACAAAGTTCCCTTAGCTTGTACTGTTAGCCGAGCTGCATCAGTAGCCTTTGAGCATGTTTTGATTTGCAGCAATCACCAGGTAGTGTGGCTCACTTCAAAAGAAGAACCTTACCTTGCATTTTCTGCAGATTTGAACATGAACAGAAGTTGCGGTAGCTCAGTAATGATAGCATTTTATATATGCTGAAGGCCTAAAAGTATCTTTGTACAGTGGAGTCTTGTGTGCTTCATTCACAGAAATAGACTGTTGGCTAATAGCCCTGAAAACATCTTTGAACGTATTCCTTCTTGCATCTTGACAGCTGCTTGCAGGTGCCCAGGTGAATGAACTGACTAAGCATCGTCAGACTGCTCTTCACTTAGCAGCCCAGCAGGATTTGCCCACAATTTGTTCAGTCCTTCTGGAGAATGGAGTAGACTTTGCAGCTGTAGATGAAAATGGAAATAATGGTAAACTTCTGAAGTTCTACAAGTAGATGTAAACACTTCAGTAGGTCTGTTCGTGATATCTCCTAGTGGTAGAGGTAGTGCACTGAATAGGCTCGCTCTTCAAAGGTGAAAAAGAATGGAAGTCCAAGAAATCAAAGCTGGTGGAAGGAGTTTTGGAGAGGGAAGGTGGGGGAAGTGGAAGGGGAGTGCTTAATTTTATTAGTCTGTAATTATTGCTGACATTAACTACTTCAGATTCTTGAAGCTTCTCTTTCACTTTTCAGCTCTTCATCTGGCAGTGATGCATGGCCGTCTAAACAATATCCGAGTCCTCCTCACAGAGTGCAATGTAGATGCGGAAGCCTTTAATATTAGGTAATAGCCTTAACAGACTAAAAGAGCCACAATCTGTTTTAAAATATATGCTGATATGACTACATAAAAAACCCCAAAGATTTGGCTTTGGTTATAACATTTCTACACTCATTTTACAGTAAAGCGTGCAGAGCATGCTGTGTCTGAATTGTGTGGAAGTTGTGTACCAAGAAAAGGAAGCTAAAGTAGGCAGTTGTATATGATGTACTGAGTTACTTAGGTGTAGCATGGTTTAAGTCTGAACCAAACTTGCAAGCAAGGGGAGTTGGATGCATAACTGTAGTAGCAAGCAGACTTTCATCAGGGTAACAAACTTATTTTTTTTTCCCCCAGGGGCCAGTCACCAATGCATATTTTGGGGCAATACGGGAAGGATAATGCAGCAGCCATCTGTGACCTCTTCTTGGAGTGTATGCCGGAATACCCTCTAGACAAACCTGATGCTGAAGGAAACACAGGTAGGTGAGATTCAACAGCTGTTAAACTTGAAAGTCACTCAAGTTGTATTAATGGTATGTCACTTCTAAAGCTGGAATAATTGGCAGTAATATGTTAAATACAGTAAGATGCAAACATTACATGGAAACTTAAAAGAACTAAAGAGCCTACTCTGGACTGAGTGTAATGCAACACCTACCACTCTCTTAGCAGAAAAATGTCTGGCTTTCATCTTTCAGTGCTCCTGTTGGCTTACATGAAGGGAAATGCTAATTTGTGTCGTGCAATAGTGAGAGCTGGGGCTCGTCTTGGAGTTAACAACAATCAGGGAGTAAATATCTTCAACTACCAAGTTGCTACAAAACAGCTTCTCTTTAGATTGCTGGGTAAGTACAACTTGCTACAGTTGGAAATTGTTTTTACCTTATGCTTCTGAGACACTTTGGTGGAGGAAAAAACTCTGGACATCTGACTTGGATGACAGTAATTCCAGAGGAGCTGAACTTCTGAATATTCTCCTACTTTAAATAGGGGGTAGAAATACTAATTTTTCTCACGATCAACTAGAAAAGTTGCACAATGCAGACCTGTCAAATACTACTTTTTCTTGAAGGATTGAATGGCTGGTGCCACTGTCTAATGTAGCTTAAAACCTAGATACTTCTTTTTAACTTGTGCTGTATAGTTGCTGTGGATAATGTGATATTGATGAAAGCAACTATACATTGCCTACAAACAAGCCTGCAGCTACTGGAAGAGTAGGTAAATCAATTATACCACATGTAACCTAAAACTGGAAGAAGCCTCCTTATGTTACAGTGTACTCAAGAGGTGTCTGACCCCGTTTTGCCTTTACATTTTTGCCTCCAACAGATATGCTGACAAAAGAACCTCCCTGGTGTGATGGCTCCAACTGCTATGAATGCACTGCCAAATTTGGAGTCACGACAAGAAAGCATCACTGGTAATATGACACATCTTGCTGTGCTTACAAGGAAACGGATTCCTCTTCCAAATGTAGCTAGACTTGTTCCTTCTGGTGGTTTAGGAAACCTCCATGCTAATGTAGGTGTATAACCAGTAATCCAGCTAAAGCGTTCCACCCTGTCCTAGATCAGTAACTTGTGGTCTGACTAAAATAGTTATCTTGGGCAGTTTGTGCACTTAATATTCTGATTTGTTGGAAATGGGAAATCATGCCAAAGTTCCAGTAGCAAAGCAGAGGATTTAGATGCCTGCTTTCAGTAGTGGGGCTGACCTGCTCTGAAACAGGTGACACACTTGGGCAGCCACTGCCAGCTTAAATTAGGGGTGCTGTTTGTGATGTGGAAATGACCGAAGATGCTGACCTGAGTTGCCCTTGTGTAGACATGAGTTGCCTTTTGTAGAAGCTCTGGATTTTTAAGAAAATATGCTGAGTTAGATGGGACGCTAAACTAAGATTTTTTTTTTTTTCTCTTAGCCCAGTGTTCCAGAGGAACTACACATGCATCAGTTGAAGTAGTACTAGGTGACTGACTGGCAGAAGCAGCATGTGTTTGGCATTAGTA
Source organism: Egretta garzetta (assembly GCF_000687185.1). Taxonomy (NCBI): domain Eukaryota; kingdom Metazoa; phylum Chordata; class Aves; order Pelecaniformes; family Ardeidae; genus Egretta; species Egretta garzetta. Next base: position 4,844,746 of record NW_009260614.1, read on the forward strand.
TTCAATTATGATGAGAGCTACCAGAAGATAAAAGAAAAATGTAGCATTTCAATTGCTGCTGTACCTCTTTACTAATACTATCATTGCTAAAGAATATCAAACAGTAAAACCCTGGTGTTCACTATGAGTGAATTCACTTTTCTCCCATCTCTCTTCTATGAACAGCCGACACTGTGGACGCCTGCTCTGCCATAAGTGCTCAACAAAGGAGATTCCCATCATAAAATTTGATCTGAACAAGCCAGTTCGAGTTTGCAACATCTGCTTTGATGTCCTGACTCTGGGAGGAGTCTCCTAGTGTGCTGGAGAAGTAAAGGGATTCCCAGTCAGTGCTCCTGACAGCAGCTCTGCTTACATGCCCTCTGGATAGGGAAGAGGAGGCCTATACATGTCTTCTGCAATAGATTGAACTAATTAAGGACCCTGTTATGATATATTCTGGTATAAATGATTTTGTATGACTGTAAATGTATCAGGCTGTGATAAGACTTCACTAGGAAATTGAGTGGACTGTTGAAACCAAGTGACAAAAGAATTTAGACCCTCTTCTAGTTGCAGTGGGGTATGGAAGCTAAAATTGTTGGGCTGGTGTTTGAATTGGCATGAAACAGGTCTGTCCTTGATATGGTGCTTTGCACTGAGCAACTCTATTAAGTCCTGTGGCTTTCAGGCTGCTTAGTAGAGATGGCATTAAGTTTCAGGGTAACCAGGTATCTTTCTTTGCTTTGTCTTAAAGATAAATGTTCCCTTTCTCTAGAGAAGACTTCTCATGAAGCTAGACTAAGCTGTTGCAACCACTGTTCATTTCGAGCAACTCTTCAAAAATGGGGGTAGTTCTAAGCGTAGCTCAAGAATTGTGGCCTTACAACAGAAAGCTTTACAACATCTGATGCAAAGCAGTCAGAATTGCAGATCCACATCTTGATACCTCCTCAGTAAATGTCTTATTAGCTTTAGCATGTTCAAGAGAAGTGCAAGATTGTTTTAGCCAGTAAATACTCTTGCTCATACCTGCTAGAGCTGTCAAAGTCTACTTGTCACACTTTTATATTTACGTTGCAGTCCTTCCAATTCATGAAACTTGTATAAATGAGCATAAGTGTGCTGAAAGGCCTAAGTATATGCGAAATGGAGAAACACTAAAACTGGTTAAGTAGTCTAACTGGCAATACAGCAATAAAGCTGAAGTGCATTATGAATCCCATGAGGGAGAGTAGCACTTTCCTTTGGTTTAAAGACCCTGGTTAACTGCTGCAGGAGAGTCGGTAACCATGCAGAATGTGCTGCACCTCTAGACATTAAATTTGGGTCCAT